>NC_051073.1:30131630-30451942 GCF_004664715.2 Peromyscus leucopus
TTAATTTCTGATGTAATAGAAACAAGAACATCTCTTAAAGTTGACTCACTGTTAAAAACCATGGTCCTTTTTCAATTGTAATCTCAAATATTATTACAGTAGACACTGTTTTTACTGTACTCGGAAAGTAAGATATAAAGACTAGGCACTCAACCTTTTGTAAGCATTGTGCCTCATGGGGGAATTCTCGATTGTCACTAGATAATATCCAGAGACTACAGGTGTCTATATATCTCATTAATCATGGTTTGTAATTAATTAAAAATAATGTTATTTTCAACTCTGAAAACTTGTGTTGTTTACTTATTTGCTTATATAAATCCTAAAAATTTAATAGAGAAGAATTATTAAATGGTAGAGAATACAAACTATCTGCTAAACTTCTATACAAAGAAATTATATAATTTTCTTCTTACCCAACAAATCATTATTTTTATGATTTCATGAGGGAGACTTACTTATTCCAATTTTTATTTATATGCATAATTGAAATATCATATATAAGAAAAGAACATTTCACAAAGTGGTACATTCCTGTAATTCCAGCACTTGGCTGGCAGAGACAGGAGAATTAGAAGTTCAAGTTTATACTCAGCTACATATTTTGAGGACAGTACGAACTGCATGAGATTCCATATCATCAAAATAAAGGAAAAATAAAAGAAAGAAAAATCCTTTTTTCAGCAACTATGATTACTCTTTAATCTGAAATACACAATTTATTTATGTTTTATTTTCACTACCAATTTTCTGGGTTTATTATTATACTTGCAAGACTCAAAATAAAAAACAAATGTAACCTGTTTACCCTGTTTTGTTTTTCCATCATTTTGAGATTGTTTTGAACTATACATAACCAGGGTATATCTGATAACCTAAGTTATTATTGGGTTTGATTCTTATTTTTATCTCATCTTTGGCAGTAGGACCCTCTAACAATTGTCAATTGTAACATTTCTATATGACATCCTTAGTTGTTAATAGTTTCCTTGATTTTGTGCATCAGATATTAGTTTATGCTCCTCTTCATTATTTAAACCGCAACCAAACTGTTTTCTTAGCAGCACCGGCAACTTTGAGTGATAACTAGGGATGTTGATAAATATAGTTGTTTTTGCAACTTTTCAGGACAGAAAATGTAATGGGAAAGCATTAAAAATCAACACATACACAAGCAAAAGAAAGAAAACAAAACAAAACAAACAAACAAAAACAAGCAAAAAGCATCACGAAATAACTCACGCTCAACATATGCTTTGGGCAGACATTTAATGCTAGTGTCTAGCCTGCAGAAATATGCCTCTGGAGATAGAACTTGTTGGTTACAGTTCCCTGTGCTTCCCACCTGAACCTTTAACTTAAGATCCACCAAGATGTGAAAAAACATGCCACCATCTCTTCCAGCCACAGATTGAATCACTACAGTTACCATTTTCCAAAACACAATGGTATGTACTTCTTGATACTAAGAGGTAAAGAAACCTCCTGTTTCCTAAGTTAATTCCATTAGGTATTTGGTCACAACCATATTGAAAGTTACCAACAAAATATCAAAATCAATATTATAGGATTCTTTCCTTGTGTTTTAAAAATATGTATAGTTTTATCTGTTCTTTTACATGAAAATTTATTTTTTATACTAGACTATACCTAAGGAAAACTTTGAGTAGCCATAGTTATATCTTAACAGAAAAAACAATAAAATTTTGGTTTAAACTTCTTTTATAAACAGTTTTCTAGTAAATGTAAGCTACAAATCCTGTTGCTATGAATTGTTTTGATTTTGTCAGTTTGTCAGAGATTTAATTTGTTCATTTATTTGTTTGTTTCTTTGTCCTCAATATTCAAGACTTACATTTGGCTTATATATTAAATCAAAATTAATAACTGTCTATTCAGAAATATCACACTTTTTTCATATCCACTTTTCCCTATATAAATAAGTCATTTTATAAATGAATATCTTTTAGACAAGCATTTGCTATTGTATTGCTTTTAAATTTATTTTTCATAAACATTAAAACAAATATACAATATGTGTAAAATTTTCTTTCTAACCTTTCTCTTTCATGGACTCTAAACAAATAGTTGATCTATTTATTCAGAACCTTTTCACTAAATATTTAAAATCACTCTTTTATAGAAAAAATGAGTTTTAAAATGTGAGTAAAATAACCATAATTTTTTTGTCAGTTTAAGATGGAAGGAAATTTATATTGCAACTGGTAGTAGTGATGTTTACATACTTAGCATGTTCTGAAAAAGTGTCTACAGGAAGTAACATTAATCCTGTGATATAAAGGACAGGAAGCCAAATCATATGAAAGGGGAGGATACATTTGGTACATCCTAGATAGTAAAAGTGGGCAATTCAATTTGGCCATTAGTAGCAAGGAAAACCAGGAAATGTGTAAGAGGTTGTAGATATAGTAGGAGACCTGTAACGCTAGCAAAATATAAAATACATAGTTTTAAAATTGGAAATACAATAGAAAGTGACTGAGTGAGGTAGGGCAGAAGAGGAACATGATGCTAATTATGCTTTAGAAGAAGCACGTACACTATGATTTGGCCAGTAAATTAGAGAAAAAAAGTTATATCTGACTTTTGAAGATTTTCCCCAACCTTCCTTCTGGCTCATTATTTGTTTATTCTTGTCTCCCCAGCTCCCTTGTCAACACAGTGGTGAAAAACACTTTCACTCTTAAGAGTCCCATTATTTCTTTGAAGCATTTTTTGACATGAAGCACTGATCTCTCCTTTCCTATGTGGCTACTCCATGTTATTTATCATTATAATAATACCTCCCCATTTCTCTTGTAATTGTGTCTATTTGCTGTTTATTCTTTGAACCCTTGAGCACTTTTCAGGAACAATATAATGTTTCTGTTTGACTTCAAATGGCTAGAAGATGCAGAGCACATCTGCCATTCTGTGCATGAGTATTAAATTAAGTGATGAATGATATTAATTTTGCATACACAATTTAAGGATTTATTTAATTTTATATCTTAAAATTCTATTAAGCTATTTTGAGAAAGGGTATTAATTTTTTTTCGAGACTATAACATGTCTTTTGACAAAATTATAATGATATCTTTATAAATTCTACTTACTTATCATCTTGAGATGTTTGTGCCTCTTATTTCCATAACTTTTTAACAAATCATTTTAAAAGGTTACCTCATAAAGTTATTGGCATGAATATATGTGAACATTTTTCCTATTAAATAGTACATATCAGAGAATAAGAATCATTTCCTTTCTTCACTTTGTTTGTTTGTTTGTTTTAGACAGGGTCTCACACAGCTGAGGCTAGCATCAAACTTGGTATGCAAAAGAGAAAACCACAAACTTCTGATACTCCTCCTGCTTCTACATAACAATTTCAGATTCCACAGAGACAGAAGGAAATAACTGATGATAGTGTGAGAGCTATCACTTTATTAATTATTATTAACTGTAAAGTTCCTGAGGAGTACATATTTATGAAGAGTGCCGGTTGCAGCTTGCTTGATACATGGCAGGAATCATCTCCACAGGGCTGTGGTCTATATTATTTATATGAAGGAGAGAGAATCTATAATTTAAAGTATATGAGTATGGTAGTTTGAATAAGAATGGGACCCATAGGCTCATATTTTTCATTTCTTGGTTTCCATTTAGAAATATTTGGCAAGTACTAAGAGATGTGGCGTTGTGGGAGTAGGTGTGACTTCGTTGGAGGAAGTGTGCCAACGGGGGAACTTGGAGGTCGCAAAAGCACACGCTGGGGTCAGTACCTTCCTCTTTGCCTGCTGACTGAAGATCAGGATGTGAAGTTCTCAGCTACTGTTTCAGCACTGTGTCTGTCTGATTCTCACACGATGGTCTTGGAACAACTCTAAAATTGTAAGCCAGTCCTCAATGAAGGGCTTTCTTTTGGAAGAGTTGCCTTGATCATGTTGTCTCTTCCAGCACTAGAACGGCATCTAAGGCAAGGAGAAACGGCATCAAAACTTGTTCTGTCCCCGTAGGACCAGAGTTCCCAGGAGTGGCTGGCTTGGAGCCTGCACAAATACCAGGTTTCTTTCTGTGACTCCAGTTCGCTCAGTCCAAAATGTCTGAGTAACAGTTCTAAGTGTCTGAATTATCCAGATACTCCACTCCTGGTCACCTAGAACACTTCCAGTGTTCACTTGGTCTTACAAAACCTTGGGGGAACACGGCACATTCTTATGCCAATGCTCTTCTTTTCTCAAGGATCTTACAGTCCTCTAATCATGATTCCACAACATAATCACAGATCGCATCCGGCTGAGCCTCCCTGTTAAGGAAGTGAGTGGCAGTTAGTCTCCCTGCTGCAGGTCTTGAATTGTCTTCCTTTGAATTTTATTGAAAATTTGACACACCTACCTTTTCATTTTCCATCGCAGACAACTATCTTCCTCTTGTCTGCTAATACTAGGTTAGAAGATTCGCTTAGGGACAAAACTGGTTCAATTGAATTCAAAATCAAAGAAGGATCCTATTTGTTCTTTAGGTCTTCAACGCTATGTGCCCCAATAGGTTTTGAAGTATTTGTGCCTATGTTGTAAATAACGACTCTTTCTATGCTCTCTTTCTCTTATATGTTTGATAGCTTTACAGAGGACACTACGGACACCAGATTACAGTGAAAAGTGTGTATGCTGCTTCACTGGTGATATGATGTCACCTTGCTGTTCTCCTTTTGACACTGGCTCATCTACTTTGAAAAAGTTAGCAATTTCTTATAACATTATGGACCCCGATGTATGCTACATTATTCTTCTTTGACACATTAAATGAATCTCAAGAACTTAACTTAATAGGTGAGTTTTCAGCAAGTATAATCTCTATGAATTTCCCAAAGTTCTGCAAAGATCTGGTCCAAATATTCTTTTCTGCATTTATAGACAAATTACCTGGCCCCTCTGACAGGAACATCATTTGAGGGAAGAGTCCCTGGTGCTATAATGTAGTCTCACGAGATTTTTTTTTTAATTCCATCAGGAAAAAATAAATTTTGCAAGATTTTTTGAATTGACAACAATGGCATTGGTATAAGCACATATTTTGTAATTCTAGTGAAATAATTTTATATTAAAATACAGGCTACCTTTGAAATAAATGCATCATTTCTTTAATCCTAATCAATACTGAAAACAACACAGTGAGGAAAAATTGACACAAATGTGCCTGAAACCAGCAGGGTGTTCCTACTGTGCTTGCTTTATTTTTAATTGCAAACATAACAGAAGCAGAGAAATGCATATTTGAATAGCAAAACAATGAGCAACCACAGAAACACAAAATAAATAAATGAAGCCCCACAAACATCTGGCTAAGAATGATTTTATAAGAAATGATATGCTAAAGAAATAATGAAAAACATTCTGTAGATGACTCAGGAAGAGTAAAGTCTTCACAGTAAGAGATAGGTGGGTTGCCATGGTTCACACCCTTTCATTATTTTCCCTTTTAGGCTCTACACATATACAGACTATATATATATATATATATATATATATATATATTATATATATATAATATATATATATATATATATAACACATATACACATATAATATATATATATATATAAATGCGGCTATCAAGAGACATGCTCCATTTTCTTACCTCCAGAAAACCACACAATAACCCAACACTTTACTTCTTCTTCCAAAGATTATATTGTATTAACCTACAAAAGACATGTTCTCTGCCTGTATTTACTTACTTCCCTCACATATATTGAGTGGCCAATATAATCATAAACATCATAAATGTTTATTTTTTAGGTAATTTCTCATTTCTTTTTTTCCAACTGTATGGAGTATATTTCTTGCCACTACTTGATGCTACATCTGGCCTGTGACTTGAATATCAAAGTAAGTAGGATATATATATATGATAAGGCATATATATATGCCTTATCCTACCTTTTATACTTAGCCATATCACACACATTAGCTAGAGATATATTTTCTGTTACAATAAAAGCAGAGATAAAGCATGCTTGAATAATAAATTATTCACTCCTCTACATTTTGGCATCAAACTAGGGAGAAAATGCCTCATATAATCCACTCATCTAAGAATAATAAGAGAAAATCAACATGTGGAAGCATGCCTTTGTGAAATAAAGCCCAACTCACTGAAACATATATTATTTGAACATCATTGAAGCCACAGGTACCTGAAATATGATAAATGATGAATGATTTAGGCTGCCAAGCACAGAGGTAGATTATCCAACATTTCATATAGCTAATGAAAATATAAAGCAGTGTAGGAAATCAAAATGTCATTGTGAAAATTATATCCTTGCTTCTTTTTATCTATTTATGATGTAACCCAGAAGAAAAATATTGAGAATTGTTGATGTATTTTCAATAGATGCAAGAATGAATAAATACGTACTTTTACATGATCCAAAATTTTCCAAAAAGGATTGAATATGTAATTTCTAATAGTATTTTGGTAATTTTTCATTTAATTAATCTTTAGAATATTTCTATATTGGTAGAAAAATGTCTGATTTAACCTTTAATATTTTTAATACCCTAGTTATATTCCATTTCAAAAATCTGTCATATCATGTTAAGCTATTTTTCATTTCTATATATATATACTATTCTTTGGGAGTTTTGTTCCCAATTTTGAATGATCTTCATCTAACCTTAAACTCAAGCTGTCTGATATGCTTTATCACCTCAGTTTGTGTGGTTTTGTTGACAATACACAAGGTCTAAATAAATATCTGCTTTGTAGTTATCAGCACTGTAATGAGGATACTGAGACTGGAACACTTCTTGGAAAAAGTACTTTATTTAGCCCATTTTCCAGAGCTTCAGAGGTCTCCATTTGTTCTTACAACAGAGTGCAAAAGTATTTGAGGTCACCAAATACCTAGGGTGCATCCTCATTTTGTTTCCATTGCGGCCTATATTTCTGCTCTTGTAAAACCACAACTATTCACTCATAAGGGGTATTTTGATTAATTCATCTAATCCAAATTATGCCCCAAATGCCCTATCAAGAAAAACAATAATCAGAGTGCTATCTTTTTCTTAGTATCTCACAGTGGCATTAGATTGTAATACCCAAACCTTTGAAGAACACTTCAAACCTTATCTAAGCAATAGCAAAATGTCATTCTTATTCACCCAAAGTCCATTCTAAGTCTAATTCATGACTTTTCTCCTACTACATTATGGTATAAAAGTAGAAAATAGACCCATCATTGCCCCAGTTGCCCGACAGGAGGGAAAACTCCTGCAGTAAGGCTCTCCAACCTAAAACCCCCATCAAACCCTGCAATCTGCAAGATCCACACCCTACTCCAAATCACCCCATCTGCCTGCAACCTCGGTGGCTTCCTGAGACACAGAATCTGACATTTCTGATTGGACCAAGAGAGAGTCCTACCTCTAGGACCTATGCCTTAGGGTATAACCTGTACCTGGAAATCCCCACCCATCACTGGCCCAGTTGCTGACCAGCTGGGAAGACTCTTACAGGCAGGTTACCCCACCAAAACCCCCCATCAGATCCTGCAATCTATAAGACCCATGCCTGCTGTGGGATGGTCTGTATGTCAAATCTGTTGCTCTGATTGGTCAATAAATAAAACACTGATTGGCCAGTGGCCAGGCAGGAAGTAGGTGGGACAAGGAGAGAGGAGAATTCTGGGAAGCAGAAGGCTGAGGCAGAGACACTGCCAGATGTCGCCATGACCAGCAGCATGTGAAGTCGCCAGTAAGCCACCAGCTACGTGGCAAGGTATAGATTTATGGAAATGGATTAATTTAAGCTATAAGAACAGTTAGCAAGAAGCCTGCCACGGCCATACAGTTTGTAAGCAATATAAGTCTCTGTGTTTACTTGGTTGGGTCTGAGTGGCTGTGGGACTGGCGGGTGACAGAGATTTGTCCTGACTGTGGGCAAGGCAGGAAAACTCTAGCTACACATGCCCTATCCCAAATCCTCATAACCCTCTGCAACCTCAGAAGCTTCCTGAGATGCAAAACATGCCAGCTCTGATTGGAACAAGAACAGCTACCATTGGACTCAAAGTGGCCCCCAGAGACACAGACACAGCAAGCACAGATTGGAACAAGAGCAGCTTGCTCAGACATAGGCACCTCTTGCACCTATTGGAAGAAGAGATGGGGAGATGCCAGCGCAAAAAATACATACAAGAACTTAAAGAGTAATAAAGAGTAATATGTCACCACCAGAACCTAGAGGTTCTACAACAGCAAGACCTGAACATAACAATGTAGAATAAAGAGAAGAAAGTGACTTTAAAAATAACTTTATAGAGTCCTTTAAAGAGGAAATGAGAAATTCCCGTAAAGAAATTGAGAAATAAACAAACAAAAATAGAAAAAAAATCAGTAAATCCCTTAAAGAAAGCCAAGAAAAAGCAATTAAACAGGTGAAGGAAACAGTTCAAGACCTGAAAAATGAAATAGAAACAATGAAAAAGACACAAACCAAGAGAATGCTGGAAACAGAAAATATGAGTAAATGAGCAAGGACTACAGATGCAAGCATAACCAGCAGAATACAAGAGATGGAAGAGAGAATCCATGGTGCAGAGGATGCAATCAAGGAAATTGATTCATCAGTCAAAGAAAACAATAAAACCAAAGAAGTCATAACACAAAATGTCCAGAAAATGTGGGACACCATGAAAGACTAAACCTAAGGACAATAGGTATAGAAGGAGGAGAAGAATACTAACTCAAAGCCATAGAAAATATATTCAACAAAATTAAAGAAGAAAACTTTCCCAACTTAAGGAAGGAAATACCTATGAAGATACAAGAAGTCTATAGAGCACCAAACAGACTAGACCCCCAAAAAAGTCCTATTGCCACATAATAATTAAACCATTGAACATACAGAGTAAAGAAAGTATATTAAGAGCAGAAAAGGAAAAAGGCTAAGTGAATTATAAAGACAGACCCATCAGAATAACACCTGACTTCTCAATGGAGACTCTGAAAGCCAGAGGACCTGGATAGATATAATGCAGACACTAAGAGACCACAAATGCCAGTCCAGACTACAATACCCAGCAAAACTGTCAATCACCATAGATGGAGTGAATAAGACATTCCAAGACAAAATGAGATTTAGATAATTCCTATCCACAAATCCAGCCCTACAGAAAACAATAGAAGGAAAACCCCAACCTAAGGAAGCTAGATGCACCCACAAAAACACAGACAGTAGATAACCCCACAGCAGCAAATCCCCCAAAAGGAAATACACACACACTACCACCAAAAAGATAACAGGAACTAACAATCACTGGTCATTAATATCCCTCAATATCAATGGAATCAATTAGCCTATTAAAAGACATAGGCTAACAGAATGGATGTGAAAACAGGATCCATCCTTCTGCTGCATACAAGAAACACACATCAACTTCAAAGACAGACACTACTTCAGCATAAAGGGTTGAGAAAAGACTTTTAGATCAAATGGACTTAAGAATCAAGCTATCCTAATATTTAACAAAAGAGATTTCAAACTAAAATTGATCAAAAGTGATCGAGAAGGAAATTATATATTCATCACAGGAAAAAATCCATCAAGATGAAGTCTCAATTCTGATCATTTATTCTCCAAATACATATGTAGGACACCTACATATGTAAAAGAAACATTAATAAAGCTTAAAAAACGTATCAAACCATACATACTAATAATGGGAGACACCCCACTTATACCAATGGACAAGTCTGCCAGACAGAAACTTAACAGAGAAATAAGGGAACTATCAGATTTTATGACTCAAATGGACTTAATAGATGTCTACAGAACATTTTAACACATTCAATATTCAATATATTCTCAGCACCTCATATAAACCATATAAATTGACAACATACTTGGTCACAAAGCAAATCTCAACAGACACAAAAAAATTGGAATAACCTTGTGATGATATATTATGTATCCTAATAAACTTGCCTGAGGATCAGAGGACAGAGCCAGCAGCTAGATTAGACACAGAGGTCAGGCAGTGATGGCACACACATTTAATCCCAGTACTATGAAGTACACACACCTTTAATCCCAGGAAGTGATGCCTGGGCAGAGAAAGGTATATAAGGTGTGAGGAAATAGGAACACACTCTCTTTAGGCTGATGATTTTGTAGAGGTAAGGACTAGCAGTTGGTTGTTTAGCTTCTCTAATCTTTTAGCTTTCACCCTGATAGCTGACTCTGGACTTTTTATTATAAGACCATCTAAGATTCAGACAACATAACCTCCTGTATTTTATCAGAACACTATGTTTTAAAGATAGATTTCAACAACAACAGCAAAAATTACAGAAAGCTTACAATCACATGGGAACTGAGTAATGTTCAAATGAATCACTAATGGGTCAAGGAAGAAATAAAGAAACATATTAAAGAGTTCCTAGAATTCAATGAAAATGAATGTACAACATACCCAAATTCATGAGACAATATGAAAGTAGTGCTAAAAGGAAAATTCATAACACTAAATGCCTACATAAAGAAGTTGGAGAAATCTCATATTCGCATATATATCCAACATGACCAAGTAGGCTTCATCCCAGTGGTAAAAACATGGTTCAACATATGAAAATCTGTCAATGCAATACACCATATAAACAAACTGAAAGAAAAAAAAATACAGGATGATCCCACTAGATGCTGAAAAATGCTTTGACAAAATCCAAAACCCTTTCATGATAAAGGTCTTTGAGAGATCAAGAATACAAGGAACATACCTGAACATAATAAAGACAATTTATAGCAAGCTGACAGCCAAAATCAAATTAAACAAAGAAACTCAAAGCAATTCCACTAAAATCAGGAACAAGACAAGGCTGCCCACTTTCCTCATATCTATTCACTAAAGTACTCAAAGTCCTAGTTTGAGGAAGAAGAGAAAAAGAGGAGATCACGGGATAAAACTTGGAAAGAAAGAAGTCAAACTTTCACTATTTGCAGATGATATGGTAGTATACATAAGTGACTCCAAAAATTCTACCAAGGAACTCATACAGCTGATAAACACCTTCAGTAATGTGGCAGGATAGAAGATTAACTCAAAAAAAAAAAAACAATCAGAATCTCTTCTATATATAAATGATAAACAGACTGAGAAAGAAATCAGAGTAATATCACCTTTTATAATAGCTGTAAATAATACAAAATACCTTGGGGTAACTCTAACTAAGCAAGTGAAAGACCTGTATGACAAGAACTTTAAGTCTTTGAAGAAAGAAGTTGAAGAAGATATCAGAAAGGGAAAGATCTAGCATGCTCATGGATAGGTAGGGTTATCATAGTAAAAAAATAAAAATGGCTGTCTTATCAAAAGCAATCTACAGATTCAATGCAATTCCCATAAAAATTCCAACACAATTCTTCACAGACCTGGAAATGACAATACTCAACTTCATATGGAAAAATTAAAAACCCAGGATAGCTAAAACAATCCTGTACAATAAAGCAACCTCTGGAGGCATCACTATCCCTGACCTTAAGCTTTCCTATAGAGCTATAGTAATAAAAATAGCTTGGTATTGGCATGAAAACTGACATGTGGACAATGCAATCATATTGAAGACACTATTATTAAGCCACACACCTCTGAACACCTGAGTTTTGACAAAGAAGACACAACTTTGCAATGGAAAAAAGAAAGCATCTTCAACAAATGGTACTGGCATAACTGGATGTCGACATGTAGAACATTGCAAATAGATCTGTATCTATCACCATGCACAAAACTCAAGTCCAAGTGGATCAAAGACCTCAATATAAATCTGGTTACTCTGAACCTAATAGAAGAGAAAGTGGGAAGTAGTCTTTTTTTTGTTTGTTTTTTTGTTTTTTTGAGACAGTGTTTCTCTGTGTAGTTTTGTGCCTTTCCTGGAACTAGCTTTGAAGCCAAGGCTGGCCTCGAACTCATAGAGATCTGCCTGGCTCTGCCTCCCGAGTGCTTGGACTAAAGGTGCCGCCACCACCACCACCACCACACTACCACCACTACCACCACTACCACCACCACCACCACCACCATCACCACCAACACCCGGCAGGAAGTAGTCTTGAACACATTGGCACAAGAGACCACTTTCTAAATATAACATCAGTAGCACAGACATTGAGAACAACAATTAATAAATGGTACCTCCTGAAACTGAGAAGCTCCTGTAAGGCAAAGGACACAGTAAATTAAAAAAAAAAAAAAAAAAAAAAAAAAAAAAAAAAAAAACAAAAAAACACAACAGCCTACAGGATAGGAAAATATCTTCACTAACCCCATATCTGACAGAGGGCTGATCTCCAAAATATATAAAGAATTCAAGATACTAGACATCCAAATACCGAACAACCCAATTAAAATTTGGGCTACAGAGCTCAACAAAGAATTCTCAACAGAAGAATCTCAAATGACCAAAAGACATTTATGGAATTTCCCAACATCCTTGGTCATCAGGGAAATGCAAATCAAAGTGACTCTGAGATATCATCTTAACACCTGCCAGAATGGCTAAGATCAAAAACACTGATGACAGTTTATGTTGAAGAGGATGTGGAACAAAGGGGACACTCCTCCACTGTTAGTGTGAGTGTAAACTTGTACAGCCATTTTGGAAAAAATATGTATGGCAGTTTCTCAGAAAATTGGGAATCAATCGTCCTCAAGACCCAGCTATACCACTTTTGGGCATATACCCAAAAGATGCTCAATCATACCACAAGAACACATGTTCAACTATGTTCATAGCAGCATTGTTCATAATAGCCAGAACTTGGAAACAACCTAGATGCCCCTCAACTGAAGAATGGATTTTTTAAAAATGTAGTACAATGGGATACTACTCAGCAGTATAAAAACAATGACATCATGAAATTTGCAGGCAAATGGATGGAATTAGAAAATATCATCCTGAGTGAGGTAACCCAGACTCAGGAGGACAAACATGGTATGTACTCACTCATAAGTGGATACGAGATGCAAAGCAAAGGATAACCAGACTACAACCCACAGCTCCAGAGAAGCTAGCTAACAAGGAGGACACTTAGAGGGACGCATGATCACCTTGTAAAGGGAAAATAGAGGAGATCTCCATGAGTAAATTGAGGATGGGGGGAAATGGAGAATGAGGGTTTGGGATGAGAACATGAGGGTTGAGCTGGAGCAGCGACTGAGTGAGGGAGCAGTGAGGGAGATAACCATGATGGGGGAGAAGTCATGGGGATGGGGAGAGGCCAGGTGATGGGGAGGTTCTCAGGAATCCACAAGGATGACCCTAGCTTAGACTACTAGCAATAGTGGAGAGGGTGCCTGAACTGGCTTACCCCACTAATCAGAGCAGTGAATATCCTAATTGTCATCATAGAGTCTTCATCCAATTACTGATGGAAGCAGATGCAGAGATTCACAGCCAAGTAACAGGCAGAACTCCAGGAGTCCAGTTGAAAAGAAAGAAGAGGGTTTCTATGAGCAAGGGGCATCAAGTTAATGATGGGGAAACCTACAGAGACAACCAAACCTAACCAGTGGGAACTCATGTTCTTTAGACCAACAGGTGTGGAGCCTCCACAGAACTGGAATAGGCGTTCTGCTTAAGCAAGACAGTTGTGTATCTTGATCTACTTAAGGGCCGCCGCCCCTTCCCCGGCAGTAGGATCAGGAACCGTCCCTGGTGCTTGAGGTGGCTTTTGGAGCCCATTACCTATGGTGGGACATCTTGCACAGCCTTGATGCTGGAGGAGGGACTTGGACCTGCCTCAACTGAATGTACCGAGCTCTGCTGACTGCCCATGGGAGACCTTGTCTTGTTGGAGGAAGCAATGGGGAGTAGGTTGTGGGGGAAGGCGGTGTTAGTTATTATGCGGCTCTGTGTTATTCATTAAGCGGTGCTGTTGACCATGCTAGAAAAGCCATGGGGCACAACAATACCCACTATAAGAGTTTAGTAGGGGAAGGGGAACAAAAAGGATGCGCTTAGGCCTATGGAAATGGTCGTGCAGAGAGAAAGAGGGAGAGGTATGTGACCTGCTTTTTATACATTTCCCCACACATGTACATATGGGCTTTTGTAGCTAAGCCACAGTGCACATAGATTACATATTCACACTGTATGTAAATAGCGTGACCATGCAGAGCAAGCATTATGTAGGATGTAAGGCCCCTGAATGATTAAGTGTCTTGCCAGTACATACAGGGTCATTGGAGAGTGGCTAGAAATTCTAACAGGTGGGAGGGGTAGGAGGAGGGATGAGAGGGAATCTATGATTGGTATGTTAATTTTTTTAAAATTCATTAAAAAATTGAAAAAAAAATGGAAAATAAACAAAAAGATAATAATATTCAAGCATGTATTTGCTTAGTACTTACTAAATATTTAATGCTTATGAAGCATGGTAACTGTCCTAGAATGTGTAGTTTTAAATAAACACAAGTTATTTTTGTTTATTTATGTGCAAAGGGAAGCAGACTATGTTACCTTTAAATACATCACCCTAACATAAGGGTTGTTTGCAGCTAATGTCAAATCAGAAAAAGTAGCAAAAAGAAAAAAGAAAAAGGAAAAATAAACTCCATTTCCTCCCTGAATGTTGAAAGGCAGAAAAACTTGCAGAGGGATACCCCAGCAACTTCTGTACTAGGATGGACAGAAGCCTGTCCCCTGATCTGCTTTGGATCTTTTCTCCCTGGTGATGGCAGACAGGAGCTATGCAGGCCTTACTAACTGGCATCACCTGATATTCTACTCCAGATGCTTTGCATGCCGAACCCTCCAAATCCTCTTTCTTGCCCTAGACTTTCTCTATAATTTTTCCCCATTCTGTTCTAGATACTGTTTATATTAAGGGGCTAGTCACCCTTCTGTTTTCTCATCATTGTGCTCTCCCATGTGTAAGCAAGGTGCACAGGTTAGTCAACTCCGTTCTTTCTCTCCATCTTGTATTTTACCATTGTGATTTTCAAGGCCCCAGCCAACAAACCTAAAATGCTACAAAAAAAAAAAATGTTTCTTTTTTTCTTTCCTACACATATTGATTCAATCTCTTTGCTGTTTAGTGAGAAGGGTGATGCTCAACATAAGATTCAGCTGAAAAGAAAAGCAATTAAAATGTTTGGCTAATGGACTTGGATATTGTATTTGTGTGAAACTCAGGACATATTTCCAACAGTAATGAAAGATTCATAAAACAGTTTGAACTTCCAGAGGAAGAATGTAGATATTTGAAAGAAATGAATCACAAGAGGTGTCACAATAATATGAGCTACCATTTGTTGAGGACAGATGCCATGCCAAGGTATCTTCATGGACTATTTATTGAATGCTAGTAGTCACTTTATAAGATTGGTTTATTTTCTTAACTTTATAGTTAATACAAATGAGATTTATGAGTGTTAGTATTGTTCATCGTTACTCAAAAAGCAATAGAACCAAATTTGATGCCTCATTTTACTGATCCAAAATCTGCTGTAGGATAATGCCTTTGTACACTGGTTTAATAAAATGCTGATTGACCAGTAGCCATGCAGGAAGTATAGGCAGACAAAAAGAATTCTGGGAAGAGGAAGATTGAGTCCGGAGACACCAGCCCGCCCTCTAGGGAGCAGCATGTAATGGCACACAGGTAAAGCCACAGAACACATGGCAACATACAGATTAACAGAAATGGGCTGAGTTTAAATGTAAGAGCTAGTCAGTGGTAGGCCTGAGCTAATGGCTGAGCAGTTTTAATTAACATAAGCTTTTGAGTGATTATTTTATAAGCAGCTGTGGGGTCCATGGGGCTGGGCAGGACTGGAGAAAACTTCAGCTACAAAAAGTACTTTCTCATAATTAGTATAAAATACTAGTTCTAGAACACAGTACAGAATTTAAAGATCAATATTCTATAAACCCTGAAATCTTTTCCTTCCTTCCTTCTTCCTTCCTTCCTTCCTTCCTTCCTTCCTTCCTTCCTTCCTCCCTCCCTCCCTCCTCCCTCCCTCCCTCCCTCCCTCTCTCTCTCTCTCTCTCTCTTTCTTTCTTTCTTTCTTTCTTTCTTTCTTTCTTTCTTTCTTTCTTTCTCCTTACACACACACACACACACACACACACACACACACACACACACACACACATATTGCATTTTTCCTGTTGAAAATAGATCATTCAGGGAGCCTGAATCTATTGTATTAGGTACCTCTTAAAGGACCAGGTGTGGTAGTATGCTTAGAACTTAGTGGATGGAGATAGGAGGCCAGCACCTGCTGGAAAGTACACAGCCTGAAAAAGATAAAAGCCTCACAGCACTTTATTACTTGATTCAAGCTAAGCAAAACAATGAGTTGGAAATATTTAGAGTGAATCATTTTACTGAATATATTAAACTTCCTTGTTTTCTTGGAAATGCAGAAAATAATCCCACTTTTTGTTTTTATGGCCATTGTGTTTATAGAAGATCATAAAATATTGTCAGGAAAAATATTCATTTAGTGGTGTATGTGTTTGTAGTCATGAACATATACAAATATAAAATGCTAAAGTATTCCAGATTTAAAATTTCAGCTAAGTAAGAAATGATCAATCAGATCATATAATCATATCAAACTTAGATTTAAAACTATATTTGTTTCCCAAATTCCTACATAACAGAATGCAAATGGTTTTCAGTTACTAGTTAGGAATATAAGGATTTCTACTGTTTGCAAATTAAAGAAACTTTTAAAGCTGGTAAACCTTTATTTCCTGAACAAATAACTTATATTTGCTCTCAAGTCTCAAATATTTCCAAGTCACAACAACTGGGAAAAGATTGCTATCCAAGCACGTTTATATGATCTTTGCATAAATAATTAACAAAACACAGATAAGCTAACAAAACAAAAATGCTATATAGATCAAGGCAACATTATGGGGTAAGCTGATATTTGAATGTACTACAGTTGAAGGTATTCTAAGATATATGCAAACATAATAAGCTAAGTAAACATAGAACACAATTAAATTTTGTCAAAATCTGCATCCCCAGAGTGGAGGTTTTATAACGTTTGCTTAATCATATACATGATAACAAATTGTTAACATGACTAAAACTTAAAAGAAGAGTATATTTCTTGGGAACATTAAAATATTTTAATTCATTAAATAATTGGTAGAAAATTTCCCTAAGAAATACTATACTTAATAATTATAAACTAAATTTGTTTAAATTCCCTATAATTATGGTATTCAATTATAAACCGACACACAAATATCAATTTTTCTTTTTTATATGTCTTCTCTGGTGGAAATGTAATTTTGTTTAACCAATAAGCCTTATTTGAGTCAGAAAAAGTTAAATACTGTAAAAACAATAATAGGGCAAGATCCAGATGTGCTGACATACGCCTTTCATTTCAGTCCTGAGGAGGTAAAGGCAAGTGAATTTCGGAGTTCAAGGATAGCCTCAGCTGTATAGCAAGTTCCAGGGCGCCAATAACTCGTTACTAGATTCTATCTTAAATGAACATGGCCCCGAAAGTCATCAAACAGAAGATGGGTTATGTGCACATGCAAAGCATTGGATCTGAAACCTAACACCAAAAAAAAAAATAATGAATAAATATGACATAGAATAAGGAAAATATTTTAACTGAACTGTAATCTAACACATCCTTTTTTAATCTCTGTAAGATGTGTGAAGTATTTGTATAACTATTTAAGGAAAGTCTGCTGTCTCTCTAATATTTTTAAACTAACAGTAACTCAAATTTTAATGAGTTTATTGTTTTTGTGCTATTGCTTCTTCTAAAAACTTTTACTTTGAGACTTACCTGCATCCAAAGCAATTATTTTTTCAAAGAATAGCAACCCTTTCTTGGAACCTTGGACCTGTTTCTCACATGTGCACAACTTGTCTGAATTTTGATAGTAACAGTGTAGCAAATGTCCTGCAAATGTAAACAGAATTGGCAGCTGAGCTATCAGCAGCTCAATCTTATTGCTCAATATATCCAAACAAGATTACCCATTCTCATTGCAAAAATATATTGAAGAGTATTTTAGGCATTTAGTATTCTCCAGCTCCTGCAAACAATACTCTGTCTACGGAAGCAATATCTTTTTAAATGTTGAAGAGCAAAATGTGAGGCAATACCTACCTACAGCATTAATGAGGACTAATACTCATCAAGAGAAATTTATTTCAATATTTCTCTTGAAGTCAACCTGAAATTATTAGTTTGTAGTCATTATGTCCTTAATATTCTCTAATGTTACTAAGTACATTTCTTAACCAAATGAAACAAGGTTCATATAAGGGCTCTAGAAGGGAAATGAACGCAATAAAAGCTAAATTTTTAAAACTGCTTTTGCTTGTTTAATTCCATTTGTGGCAATTAAAAGTTTGTCTTCAAATAAAAAATTACTGTAATTAAAAAATGTTCAATTCAAGAATATTATGTAAATATCAACATAAAAGATAAGAGTTTATGAAAGAAATTTAAAGGTCCATGAAATTTTAACATTTGGGGAATACTTGCCTGAAGCAAAGACAGCTGATTTAAAGAAATTCTTGTGTCAACTGCTAAGTTATCATTATTATTTTTTATTCAGCTAGCCTTCTACAATTGAATTTAGAATTAATTTTTGCTTTGGCACTTTCTGCAGCAGGTACTAGGAAAAGAACCTCTCAGTATGGGATGCTTATTAAGTGAGACTGGATTACAACTTCTAATCCCATCAACTTATCCTTGTATGATTCTATGTAAAAGTCACTGTACTATATAATAAACAACACACTTGAAAGCAAAGTGAATAAGCAACAGTCATTCCATATTAATGCTAAATGCCAAATCAATAGAAATAGAATATTATAAGCACAATGATATCAAGCCAAAATTGAAGAACAGTATATTAATGCAGTTTAAATATGCAAAATAGTTCATTCTTTACCACTATGTATAATGTAAACCATTAGTTAATAGAATAGGTTTTTCTTTTGATTTTGATTTCTATTAGTGTGAGAAATACCTTGACCAAAAGCAACCCAGAGGAGGAAAGGGCTTATTTGGATCACACTTCCAGATTACAAATTCATTGTTGAAGGAAAGCAGGGCAGGAACTCGAGGAGAAACTGATGCAAAATCACAAGTGGACTCTCTCTTACTTGCTTCTTGGCTGGTATTCAGCTAGAATTCTTATGCAGGCAGGGTCCACCTCTCTATGGTTTGGTGCTGACTATACTATGTTTCTCCCTTTCACATCTAGATACTCCCTCAGAGCCCTAGCCAGAGACCAATGTCAGATTGACAGCTGAAGCTAAGAAACGGAAAAGTAACCTTATCAATTGTTTTGATGAACGCATAAATCCAGAAATTGAAACTTCAAGAAGTGAGAGCTGAGACAAAGGCTGACAGTGAAAAAAAATTAGCAAAAACAATAACAAAACAAACAAACCCAAAACAACGTACTGAATGAGCATAAGAACCTGACTTCAGGTCCCCACATCCATGTGAAAGCCAGGGATGGTAGTAATTAGTTGGCAACATGCACATTATCTCTTTCCAGGTTGTTGGCCTCTTACCCATAGAATTGAAAATAGGTATTCATGCAGATTTACAAAAGAAGCAAGACAACTTTATTCAGAACCGAGAGATATTGCAGATTATAGAGGTATACACTGCAAAGATTGACAGCACGATACAAAGGATCTATGTATTGGGAAATACTTGTCCAATATGAGATTATCTGAAGCAGATGGTGGTGGTGGGCCTGGGAGGTTCTAAAGTTGCTGGACGCAGTGTTTCGAAGGAATGTGTGAGCACAGTACATGGAGGTGAAAGAACTAAGCTGCTAAAAGCAAGATTATAAGAGAGGTGGCATTCATAACCCAGGGTTCACATAGGATTACAGAGTACTAACCTGTCATTTATGATTGTCTGCTTCATGGTGTTGTGCTACTGTGACAATAGAGGCAGACTATAGAGATCTGAGTGACCAGCCTTCCCATCAGACGCTGTGAGCTTTAGGTTTTGAGAAATATTTCATAAAATTATGGTACAGAAATGATTCAGAAAGACCCCTGTTGTCAAACTCTGGCCTCAATATGCACTTATAAGGGTGAGTGAATCCAAACACACACACACACACACACACACACACACACACACACACACAGTCCTTGGTGTTCCACTGCAGATATATAGTAATATCACAAGGTACTGTACAGAGACTTAGTGAAGGTAAAATAGTTTTGAAAATAGGCAAACACATTTATTTCTTTGATTAAATGAGAAACAGAATAGAACTGAACCAAGTGAATTTAAGTATCCCATGAGAACACAAACTACTTTAATAGGGAAAATGGATATTCCAGGTTTCAAGTTAGTGCATCCTAAAGATGTGAAGACAATTTGGGCCTTAGGAAATATAGCAGTTGCTATTAGTGGGATTTTAACATAAAAAGAAAAAAAAGTGTACCTTCTATGGAATCTGTTGTGTTTTCAGATTTAACAAAGCATGGCTATAGGATGAGACCACCAAAGGTATAAAACATGACTTCAAGAAAATATTGATTTTCCAAGTGGAATTATTCACTAATATCCAGTAATGTATAACATAAAATACTGAAAACAATGTTATATATAAATGACTATTAACTGAAGGTCTAGAATACACATAGAAAATTTAATTTTATTAAGTGGATAATTTTAGTCCTCAGTGTCACTAATAATTTCAAGCTATCTAAATTTAGGTATCATTGTATAGATTTCATTGATTCAATTACATGTAGTTTGCATCTCCAGTCCGGGATAAAGACATTTTAAACATTGTCAACTGAACCATTGCTTTGGTGTTTGTGGGTGAGGAGTCTATTAGCCAAAGCAGACTTGGTTAGAGATGAGGAACCAGAGAGATGCTTCATTTTGTGTCTGCTGGCTTCTGAGCTGAGGCGTTCCTGGCCTGTTCTCTTGCACAGACAGTTCCCTAATGATGGCTAAACCTTTTTGTCCCTCCTAATTGGCCTTCTGATGTTAGCCCCCCCTCCCACCGTATTCTTCAACTCATCAATGGCTGTTTGCCATGAAAAGTAGAAACATGGATTCAGATATCACTTCTCACTTGGCCTTGGGAATTCTGGGTGAGTTTAAGGGCTCCTCTTGTTTTTAAGTGCCTTGTGACACCAGCGGTGTTACTCTAATATTTGCACTCACAAGAGACCTCAAGTAGCAGTTAGAGCAAAGAGAGATTAGGCTGTGTTTGCAAATTGGACTAGAAATGATTTGTGAATGTTGAATTTAGCTAACATAAGTAATTAAACTGATATGAGTTGATATGAATTGAACAGATCTAGATTAAGTTATCTACACCAGGATTATAGTGATTTAAAAATATGAAAGTGGATTCTGTAGCAAAAGAACAACCTACATTTTATTTCTTAATTTTTTATTATTCATTTTTGTTAATGATTATTTCATTATCAAGTGTGTTAAAATTTTGCTATTTATTTCCAGCATAATTTGTATTGATACTTCAGTCTATAGAGGGCATATTGTTTGCTCCTCATCCAAAAGTCTCCAAAATTTTCAGTTATGAAAAGCTTAAATTTCTTTCATAGTGCTTTTTTTAAAAAAATTACATATATTTACTATTTTATTTGTGTATGTGTTTGTGTGCACAAATATACAGCATATAGTGGAGGCCTCAGGACAACTTGAAGGCATCAATTTTCTACTTCCTCAATGTGGGTTTTATGAATCAAATTAAGTTGTTAGATTTGATGGAAATGATCTTCACTGGCCAACCATTTCATTGGACCCTAATTATCTTTCTATCTATTGTTGTTCAGTACTTATATTTTGCTCAATTTCCTATCCTGCATTGTATAATTATTTTCTTATTTGTAATTTAACTGTAATTTCCTCATTCTTAGCTCTATTTATAATTTTGTCCAAGACACATATCAATTTTTACTAGAATATATTAATAGTATTCCTGCAACTTACTTCCAAATCTGTGGCTTTTTCATTAATAAGACAAGAATTATGCCTTCTCTAGGTTCTGGCAAATGATGCCCTGGGTCTTCACGTCATAATGAATAGTGATGGGTTGAGTAGCTCAAACCTATAGGGAAAGCTGTACTATTATACACTGATCTCATGTTTATGGCCCTACCACAACATACAGACAGTATTCCTATGGAGGAAGGAAAAAATAGATACTTTTCCTGTGAAGGAAAAACCTGCATAATGTATTCATTATTTAAGATAAAGTTCTTTCCTCAACTAAGAAAGACAAATGTTTCATAAAAGGATTCACATGGGATATAATAAAGGAAATGCAAACTTGTGTTACTTGCAGCACAAATTTAAATGACATAATTCTGTGTCACTAAACACACCACACTATTAATAGGAAAAGTTCAAGTTAGCTACCAAATTAGCTACTTTTCTTTCTTTCTTTTTTTTTTGAGACAAGATTTCTCTGTGTAGTTTTGGTGTCTGTCCTGGATTTCGCTCTGTGGAGCAGGCTGTCCTCAAACTCACAGAGATCTGCTTGGCTCTGCCTCCCGAGTGATGGATTAAAGGCGTGCACCACCACTGCCCAGCTAGTTATTTTTCTATTGCTTTCATGAAACCTATGACCAGGGAAACTTTTAGAAGACTTCATTTGGACTTATGTTTCCAGCGGGACATGAGTACACCACAGCAAAGAGAAATGACTGCAGGCAGCAGATATGGTAGCATGCATAGCTAAGAGACCACATCTCAAAGCAAAACAGAAGCAGAGAGAGAGAGAGACAGAGAGACAGAGAGAGAGAGAGACAGAACTGAGAATGTCCTTGGCTTTTAAACGTAAAAGCCTGCACCTAGTGAAATACTTTGCCCAGCAAGGCCACATCTTCCAAATCTACCCAGACACAGCCACCAACTGAGATCAGCAGCCACACATCTGAGCCTACGAGGATGTTCTCACCCAAGTCATCACAATCACAAATATTGTATTGATTTTATCATTCTGCATCTTTAAGCTCAGTCTGAGAAAGAAGATTTTAAGCTCAATGAAATGTTAGCTGCATTCTACCTGCATTATTGTATTTTTGCTTCTTTCCTACTTTGTGATAAATAGCACTATTCTTTGTGCAACTGGGTTTCAGTTTTAATTTGATTTACATATTACAAAGACTAAAATATACATGATAGAGCTAAATTTCTTAAACCTGAGGCTGGTAAAAGCCAATAATAACAACTCTCACAGAGGTTTCTCTGTGAGAAAGAGAACTGATTCTGATTAAAAGAAGTCATCCCCCTGTGCATTAGGAACCTGCCTTTATATTAATAAACAAAGTAACAATAAAGGGCAGAAAACAAGCTTGAACTGTAGACAATTTAATAGGAACTCACATTCCACCCAAATCAGGGTTTCAGATGCCTGAGAAATTGAAACTCAAGTCTCCCTAGAACAAAGATTTGTGGACGTCCTTTTTTCTCATTGCCACTATTTGTGATTTGTATTGAGATATTCTGTGCACACAGAAAAAGAAAGGATGCAAGAGTTTAAAATGAAAGCTGGGAGTTAAATTTATTATTAGAATGCTTGCAATGCAAGCACAGACCTAAGGGTACCATCCTCTGCATTGCCAAATTGAAAACTACAACACTCACATGATTTCAAATGAGTCTTTTACTATAAAACAACAGAGAAAATATCTAATATACTCCTCCCTGCCCACCCCCCATATTCTCTTTCTTAAATGAAGTTTCAGCACTTTTTTTGTTGGAAATAAACTTAACATTAAAATAGTGACATCTGGGTCTTGTTGACAGCCCAGCAGGTAAGAGAATTTCTTGCTCTTCCAGAGGTCTTGGTTTCGATTCCCAGCATGCACATGGTGCTTCACAAACACTGTATCTCCAGTTCCAGACAATCTGGTATTCTCTAATGGAATCTCTAGGTACCAAGCATGCATGTTATTTATAGACATACACACTCAGGCAGAATATACATACACATAAAATAATAAAATAAAATAGAAAAATAAAAAAATAAGAAAGTATCAAAATCACACAGACTATTTTCCTTGTATATTAATACTGGTATTTTAAATATTTGTCCCTAATGAATAAAATTATTGTTGTGGTAATATTGTGTTTTCTAATATATCACACACCCTAATAAATTTACCTGGGGTCAGAGAACAGAACAGCCACTAGACAGACATAGAAAATGGTGACTCACACCTTTAATCCTAGGAAGTGATGGCAGGAAGCAGAAATGTATAAAAGGCTTGAAAACCAGGAACTAGCCTGGCTAATGCAGCTGAGATCCTTTTGGATGAGAACTCAGAGGCTTCCAGTCTGAGGAAACAGGATCAGCTGAGGAACTGTTGAGGTGAGGAAGCTGTGGCCTGTTCTGCTTCTCTGATCTTCCAGCATTCACCCCAATACCCGGTTCCAGGGTTGTTTTTATTAATAAGAACTTTTAAGATTCGTGCTACAATTATTGTTGTATTTGGGTCACTGTGCTAGGCATTTTCTAAATTGAGTTACTATAGGTAACTCAAAGGCAGTCGTATCCCCAAAAGCCCATCCCAATACCGATGACTTCTCATAAAAGCTGCCCTCCTGGATCTCCTGCTCAACTTGTAGGCAGAACCACTGAAGAGCCTCCATTCCCGGCAATTGTTCACTGTTTATACAAACTTTGTAGGGATCTAATGAGTCTTGTGAGTTTCTGAGCTTCCTGGCTAGTGCGAGTTTTGTTTCTTTTCTTAGACTTGTAAGTTTCATTTGCTAGTTTCTCAATGGCCTGTATCCAAAACATGAGGTGTCTTTAGCAATAGGGTCTTACAATCTAATTCTGGCATGCACCAGCAGCAGTGGCAATAACTTTTATGGTTTGGGGGCCTCAGTGCACTCCTCATCCAGAAACTTACAGAAGGTAGACCACTGTTGGCACTGTGACTTTCACTCAAGAATGTAATGGCATCTGGGAGTTGTCTTCTACAAGCTGCACACAGTGTTTTCGATGGCATTCTTCCAGTTCCATTGACATATTCTTCTATATACTCTCCAAGATGGCTCTGACACTTGGTCCACTATCATCATGGTGGGGAGCATAGCACTGGAACAGTAGTTGAGAGGTACATTATGATCCACAGGCAGAGAGTTACTGGGCATTTTAATTTAGCTCATTTAATTATCAGAACAAACTAATAAAATATAAGTATTATTATAATCTTCATTATACAGGTAGAGAAATCTGTGAGAGAAATTAATTAAAATGTCCAAAATCACAATGCTATTTTTTGTGCCAAGGGAATTTTATCAAACTCACTAGTTTAAAAATAAACTGAGTAAAATATTACATGATAAAACATCAGTTGCTTTAGCTAGTACCTAAATGGATAATTTTACTGTGTTCTTTTTCACACATTGTATCTAGTGTTTGTAGTGAAAAGGTATAACTGTATCTTACAGTATATCTTCACCTAAGTGGTACTGATTAGAGTGTGTGTCATGTACGTGTTTGTAGACCCTTCAATTTAGTATTTCAACATTTGAAGCCTCAAGGAATATGAAGAAAAAGTACTGGAGAGAATGTAAAACCCAGAAGAAGTTGGGGGAAAAGTATAGACTACTGTAAATAATCCTAACGATATTCATGAGGTCACAAAACAAACACACAAACATGCAAAAGTAGCAGGGTGCTAGTTGAGAAGAGAAATAAAGTGGAAAATAGACAAGAGAGGAAAACAAGGGGAGGTACATGAATAAGATTGAACTACATTATGCATCTGTATGGAAAGATCCCAATGAAACCCATTATTATATATAATTAATACATGGTAATAAAAATATCATAAAAAGAAAACATAAATATTTAAAGTCAGTTTATTTCAAGCAGGTATAAGATTATCAATCACACTACAGTTATGAAAGGACAAACAAGAAATCAAATGTCTCTCACTTCAAGAATGTAACGTGATTTATGGTATATTCATATGCAAACTTTGAAGTAGAAATCTTGGAAGATTTTCATTAGCATTTGGAAACTAGGTTGAAATTTATAATCAATGTACTCATGTAGCGACTCCTTTGGTGGTTAGTAATCATTTCTCAAGTATAGCAGGGTCCTTGCTGTTGTTCCCTTTGGGGGTGGGGGCCAAGTAGGTGCAGACTCTGGGAGAATGTGGAAACAACAAGCTCAGTTTATTCAGGAAGAGGCAAGATATATACCCTCCACCCCACCCTGGGAGGAGGTCTGATGAATATGCATCAGCTGGTGTGACATGCTGCCTCTCATTGGTCCAGGCCATCTCCAGATCATGTTTCAGCTGTTGTTAAGACCATCAGCCAGACCCAGGCTGGCTCTCAGAAAGCCTCTTTTTCACTTGTTTGGGCCCTCTGGCCCTCAAGCCCTGTGAAGGATGAGTCATCCCACATTCAAGTACTATTTTAGTAGATGGAGATACACTGACAACTTAAAAAAAAAAAAAAAAAAAGATAAAAATCTCCATCTTCATGGACTTCAGTTTCTGCCCATCTACCTACTTACCTACCCTCCTACCTACCTACCTACCTATCTACCTATGTACACATTTATTTATGCACTTATTATCAATGAGATTCTCCCATGTAACATACCAATTCCAGAATCAGTACCATAAGCAATATTTATCAATAGACTTCCTCATGTATTCAATGCCATCAGAAGAAATCTGTAGTGAAAAGGTATTTATTAAAATGGCTAAAAATCTCAGTTAATCTGCCCCAAAAATTAATGTATGGGCATGGACTTTATGTTTGACAAGCTGTTGGGCTCAAATGTTGAGTGATAAACAACATTAGTTCTAGAATGTTCCTAAAGGGAGAAACTGAGTGTCATCCTCAGTCTACTGGGAAACAGAGATCTGTCTCTAAAGAACAGTACAAATCTGAGGGCTCTCAAAGTCATGGAGAATAAGAAAGTAATTGAAATTCTAAAATAAGCGAAAGCTTCCTTTTTGCATGTATAGAGCTGCAGCAATGCTTCTCCTTCAGGAAAGGAAATGGAGTCCAGCTTGCAGGCTTTCTGAAATGCCCTAAACAAGCTTTCTCAGCCTCCTCAGAGGCAGAAGCACTGATCGATAGGCCAAAATTCCTCTTTAGAATTCTTTTTCCAATTTGTGGCAGAGCCCTTCTTTTGGAATCCCAAGTGACCATTATCAAGAAGAATCTTCTTTTACCAAGGTCTGTGTTTGAGCTATCTTTTCAGGACCTAAATGTTCCATAACCAACTTTTTAGGAGTTTGGCCCAGTACTCACAAGGTCCCTCCTGCTTATGTCTGTATTTAACAATGGCAACACCTTCCAGTTTTAACTTCCAAACTCACACAGCTGCATTGCCATGGTATTATACTAGTTCCTTTGCTTATTTAACTCCATTAATTATAAAGATTAATTCATATGAAATTGTCTCTATTAAGGAAATGGTTTACATTTCCTGACTACATTGTAGTAAATCATATTATACTAAATAAGTCAACTTACTGAGCTCATTATCTGTGGAATCGACATATGGACTATTTCTGCAGAGGAATCTAAACAGTCATATTAGCATTTATCTACCAATCTATTCTCTCCTAGTGTTCCTTTTTTGTCTTTGTGAATTATAAGAAGGAAGTAATTGAAAGCAGATCTTTTAAAAGAAATACTTCAGCATACAACCCTTTATCATTCATTTCTATATTCTCCAATATTCATTGGTCACCAACTCATGATGATAGCAATGCTTATGTAGTACAGTTACTGTTGTAAAATATATCAGTTCCGTGACGTGATTTCTTCTGGAACATCTTATTAGTCCTTATTTTAAAAGGAAAAAAAAAACAGGGTTTGAGAGATGTTAGTCAAAATTCTAAAATCTTTTATGAGATATATCAAGGATCTTTAAAATTACTACATGCTCAGTAACTTAAAATCACTATCACAAAGAACCCCTAAAAGTAGCACTAGTCACTGGGTTTTAAACATACATCTTGTTTTTGGGGTTCAACCACATGTTGAACTATATTTAGAAATGCTATATTTTAATGAAATGACACTTTGAAATGTTGCATTTCATTAGAAATATCTTGTTCAAACTCTTATTAATGTGTGTCAGACTAAACAAAACCAAGTATTATATTAACAGATCCTTATAGTGAGTGATGTTTTTATACTTATATGGGTTTTTATTTCTTCATATTTCTCTGTCACCCTGTCTTTCTCTTCTTTATCTCTCTTCGTGTGTGTGTGTGTGTGTGTGTGTGTGTGTGTGTGTGTGTGTGTGTGTGTCTGTGTCTCTGTCTCTGTCTCTGTCTCTCTCTGTCTTTCTGTCTCTTTCTGTCCCTATCTCTCTGTCCCTCTCTCTCTCTGTTTGTTTGTCAAAAGTTTTGTCACTTTGAAATGTCAGATGAAAGAGAAATGACAGAGGCAGACACACTATTACATGTGTACTAAAGAGTACAAGAGGACAAGAAGGAGCAGCATTGACTTATTCTCTGAATCCTTATAGTGAGCGACATAAATCAAAACTTCCATGACAGTAGAAAAAGACTGGTAAGCTTGAACTGAAAACACGATATCGGTCTAGTTCCCAGTGTAAGAGGAGAATTTTCCTTTCATAGTGCCAATTACAACAGTAACTTCCAGCAGTTTGCAAGGAGATTATTCTACTAGGCTCTTAATTATAGTTAGAAGGATAACCACAATGATAATGGAGTTGATATAGGAACAGGATTCTTATGACGGATTAGTGAGTAGAATTGTTTGCAAGGAGAGAAATAGATAGAAATGTGTAGGAGTTTGTAAGGTTTGTTTTAACTTTAATTAAATATTGATGTTAGCAGAAATGAATGGTTTTTTTTCTTAAAGGACAAAGATAATGACATTTTCTCTTGTAAAAATAAATGAGTCTATAAGGAACAATATTCTGTACCTCTCATATAGAAAGCATTGAATATAAAATGATATGAAAGATGCAATGATGAATAAGACACAATATCCTCAAGGTGAAAACAAAGTTCAAAAATATTTTAAAATTATGCAGACTTGATACATCTTCCAATGCAGCATACAATGTTTCAAATAGGCAAATTATAGGCACACCTTGTTTATCTACAATGGCATGTGTGAATCATGATTGTGCTCATGGATATCACAGTGCAACCTCTTAGCAAGTATGAACAATCCTGTACATGTCAGTCTAGTCCTATGGACCTCAGCGCTCATTGCTGTAGTACTAAATTTAAAGACCAAAGTGCTTGAGTTAGTTCTAGGAAGTTGTGGAAAGCTTTAATAAGTTATGATTCATTGTAATTTGTCTTGTCTTGAGATTCTCATGGGATTTCTTAGAAATCTTATAGACATTTCTAGATCATTGTTCATGTTAGTCTTTAATGTCCTACATTAACTTTAGTTCTACACTGATGTGACATAGTTTGGGGCTGGGACTGGCGTGCTGGATCAGTTTATCTTTCAGTACATTTCTACCATGGGGATGTATGTAAAAAGCACAGGGTGACAGCCATTTGTCTTAACTATATATATATATATTAGTTATTTTAAACCAATTATATACCACAAATAAAGAAAATGTGCATATAGTATGTTTGTGGCTGGTGGTTCTATTATTATCATACTTGTTGCTCTATTTACATTATATTAAGTAATCCTGTTCTTTTATGACTGTAAGCAACCAACCAACCACCAAATCAATCATGCAGTAAGAAACTGTGTAGTTCTTTGCAGCCTTAGCTAGTAATTTTTTTGAGCCTGGCTAAGAGAGAGTTAGAGATCACTATGTCTTAATTAAAGTTACTATTGCTATGATGAAACACCATGACCAAAAGCAAGTTGGACCAGAAAGGATTTATTTGGCTTACATGTCTACAGTGAGTCCAACATTGATGGAAGCCAGGACAGGAATTCCCATAGGCCATGAACCTGAAGGCAAGAACTGATGTAGAGGTCACAGATGAATGCTGCCAACTTGCTTACTTCTTTTTTTTATAGATATGAATAAGAGTGGCCACTAATAACCACACAACAGAGTCAATACTAGGCTGTCTTTGAAATCTCCTCTGTCAACATCATTGATCTAAAACTTTTCAATCTAGAGTCAGGCAGATTTTTTTGGACAAGGGCAAAAGCCAGTCATATTCTTGAGTAAAATATCATAATATTGGTCTCTGGACCACTTACTAATATTCCTACCTCCTGAAACATTTTGATCTTGGCCTCCACAGTTCAAATAGCTCTCAGCACCACGGTCTTCCATGCTTCTACTAAGAAGGGTCATTAAGCCCCACTTAAAATGTAATGTGGTGATATTTTATTTGTATGTTAATAAATGCAGTTTGCCTGGAGATCAAAGGAAATAAACAAGCCTTTAACACAAAAGTCAGGTAGTGGTAGCACACACCCTTAATCCAATCACTTGGGTCTCTGTGTGTTTAAGGACACACTAGGAAACAGCCAAGCATGGTGACACACACCTTTAATCCCAGTACTAACCATAGAGACCTAGAGGTCTATACAGACAGGCAATGACAAGGAAGGGAGGTAGCTGGGCTAAGAGCCAATGAGAGGGCAGAACAGCAAGGCAAGAAAAGCCTGGGTAGACAGGAAGTAGTTCTGTTGTGAAGCTATGGTGGTGTGGTGAGTTAAGGTGAGCTGGTGACTCTCACTATTTCCCTGATCTCTAAGGCTTTTACCCCTACATTTGGCTGTGTGTTTCCTATTTAATAAGGCAATTTAGAAATTCATCTACAATGTTCAACTACTTTTTTAGTCCAAAGACCCCAAGTCCATATTCCTCCAAAGAAAAACATGATCAAGCCTATCACACCAATCCCCCAGTCCCCAGTAACAACTTCTGTCTTAGTCAGTGTTCTATTGCTGTGAAAAGACACCATTGCTGTGGGATGTTCTGTATGTCAAATGTGTTGCTCTGATTGGTTAATAAATAAAACACTGATTGGCCAGTAGCCAGGCAGGAGGAAGTATAGGTGGGACAAGGAGGAGAAGAATTCTGGGAAGTGGAAGGCTGGGAGAGAGAGACACTGCCAGCCACCATGAGGAGAAGCAACATGTTAAGGTACCAGCAAGCCACAAGCCATGTGGCAACTTATAGATTAATAGAAATGGGATAATTTAAGATATAAGAACAGTTAGCAAGAAGCCTGCCATGGCCATACAGTTCATAAATAATATAAGCATCTTTGTGTTTATTTTATAAGTGGGGTGTCGGACTCCCGGGGCTTGGCAGGACCTGGAGAGGAAACTCCAGCTACACACCATGACCATGGCAACTCTTATAAAAGAAAGTATTTAATTGGAGTTTACTTACAGTTTCAGAAGTTTAGTCCTTTACCTTTACCCCCATAGCAAGAACCATTCAGGCATTCAGCAATGAGCCTTCCTGAAGGAGCATTCAGGCCGATATAGCAGCTGAGAGTTCTACATCTGGATCCAAAGGCAGCAGGAAGAGAGAGAGAGACACTAGGCCTGGCTTAAGCTTTTGGAAACCTCAAAGCCCACACCAAGTGACATATTTCCTTCAATAAAGCCACATATACTAAGCCCTCTCAAGTAACACAACTCTCTGATGACATAGCATTCAATCAAATATATGAGCCTATGGGGACATTATTAAAACAACCATAGTGTCATACCTTGTGATTTTCTTTTTCTACAATAGTGTATTGCTTTAAATGTGACCACCTGACTAGGAAAAAAGATCATTTAGTTTTCCCAAAATAATGCAGTCACTTTTGGGAGAGTTGAACTTACTAGCATTAACATATTTATTAAAGTATAATAGGCCTTGTTGGTCATGAAAGTACAAAGAAAGTCTAAGAATTGATTTTACTAGAACTCGTACAATTGCCCTAGACCACACTTATCCCTGGAACTTTCTGTATTTACTTATTCACACTAAAAGTCTCTTTATTTCCATTTTAAAGCAAGTTTGACAACAGTGCCTTAAAATATAATACATCCTAATAAAAGCAGGCAAATTTTAGTAAATTTCTACCTGAAAACTAATTTTTTTTATTTGTTGATTATGTATGATTTGAAAGATCTGTGCATATTAAATTTACCACATTATGATTTTATTTTCTAAATTAGTCATAGGAATGTATAATTCTGCAATGAAGAATAACAGATCTTAAAATGTTACGCATCTCTATGTATATGTATGGATTCGAGTGTATGCATTTAACATTTTAACTAATCTGTAATTTTTGGATCTTAAGATAATAAGAGTCTTTCATATTTAGAAGCATGTGAGATATCAATAAATCCTTGAATTCAAAACAAATATCATACCAGCATTCATTAGCCTGAAACAAAGACTCATAGAAAATAATACTTGAAGATACCTTATGACTTTAATGTAGATTCCTGAATAGGATAGATTTTTTTCTAAATCTATTGAAGTTAACGAAACTATGAAAATAATAATTGAGCCTAGAAATACTCTACGTTAATTTAAAAAAATCCAAAACTCTACAGTTCTTTCCAGATATAGTTTTGCTTTTGTAACTAATTTTTCTAAAAAACAAAAGTTTGATTCTGAATGACAGACTTATAGAAATTAAACCCAAATCTTTTCCAAATTTTTTAAAAACTTGGGGACTGGCAACAACTAGGAAAGAGTCTGGGAGAGACTGTGAAGGATTTTGGGAAATATGAGTATACTAATTATCTAAGTCCAACCCTCCTTATGTCCCTACTTTCATATCTGAGAAGGCAACACACTCCTAATTGGAAGATAGTGTGGTGCCCTCATTGGAAGTAACCACTGTTCTTTATAAACTCCATCGAGAAAGAAATGTCTTGGTTAACTTAATATGCTAGTTTGGGTAAGAAAAAAATCTAACTTAAAATGTGCCCTTTGTTAAATGATGTTATATTTATTGGTATAATGTCTCTGGATAAACATTCAAATTAACAGATATAAGGATTTTGAAGTAGACTTAATTATTATTAATATTATTTCTTTAAAGTTAATGCTCATGTTACCAAATAATTGAAAATCAGTAATATGCATGAAGAGTTATTTGTTGGAAATATTTCCCACATGGGTAATAGTCAAGGAAGAATGGTCTCCTAACTATTATGGGTAAGTCAGAACTGCAGATCGGAGGAATCAAACCAACCACAATATTTACTAAACTATTGTAACATAACGCTTGCAAAGGTGTCTATGTTTTGAGAAGTACACATCTAAACTTAGATGTATATATACTATTTCTTTCTTTGGTGACATTTTTTTTTAATGTAATAACACCCATGCCTAATTTTATGGAATCTATTACTCCTTAATTAATGAATAGCAGTGCTGAAATAGTTAGTAAGTAATTTTCAAATAGACATCGTTGTTAGTAGTAAATTGAAAAAAGACACTTGAGAACTGAACTAGATAAGCTTCATACTAAATCTTTCCATTATATTTTTTTAGTTTTTCATTTTTTTTAAATAAGAATTTTTTTTATTCATTTTACATACCAACCCAAGATCCCCTTCTCTTCCCTCCTCTTGCTCCCCACCATAGGTAGTGGGCTCCAAAAAGCCAGCTCATGATACTAAAAAAAAAAAAAAAAAAAAAAAAAAAAAAAAAAAAAAAAAAAAAAAAAAAAAAAAAAGAAGAAGATAAGAAGGAAAGAAGGAAGGAAGGAAAGAATTAAGGCAGTTAGAGAGGGAGGGAAAGAAGGAAGGAGAGATGGAGAGGAAAAGGGAGGAGAGAGAAAAGAGAAGATAAATGAAACAAGGACACCAAAGTACCAGATATCTCGAGTTGCAGTACTGGAAGATAAGGAAATATGTAAGTATATTGATATGACTTATTCCATAAGCACTCTGTAAGCTGAGATTTCTTAATCAGTCTAGACGAGAGAGGAAAAAAAAGACTGAAGTGCTAACTGCTTGTCAACTTGACTTTATCATCTAAAAAATGCAAAAGTCCACAAGGTGTATGCATAAGTCAGGATTCTGCTGGTCTCTCTAACAATTTGTAAAATAGAAAGTAAAACAGAAAAACCTCTAGGGTTTGGAAGCAAAGAAATAACCCTTCTCTGCAAATAATAATTACATTTTAAGGTAGAAAATTTGCTATTGTACATATAGTAGTGACAGAAAAGACACTTTACCTAACAATTATATTGCCTGCACTATTCAACAAGATCCATAGTATCTCAGGATTGGGTTTTTATGGACCTCCATATTACAACTAAGATATTTAATAAAAATATTTTATAATATCCTAAAACATGTTAATGCTGTATTTTTTTGCTTTTTTGTTTTTTGTTGTTGTTGTTATCCTTCAGTCCATCTCCATGGACTAATAAAAAAAATTCACTAGAGGTCATGGAGAGTTTTCTTGGTTAAGAGTGATGCTTCCTCTTTCAGAAGACTAGTTTATTTCCCAACAACCACCAGTTTCAGGTCATTGGTATCCTCTTTGGGCCTTCATGGCTACCTATCGCCACATTGTGGGGGACCAGCCCCCACCTTTTACAGGGTACCTACAAAGACAAGAGAGGAATAAGAAATATTAGGCAGATATGCCTAGTTGACTAGAGGAAAGACAGAAATATAGGATAGCTTTGGGAGGACCAGGGTCAATATCCAAGGGTCCAGAACTTTATTTAAAAGAGTTTTTCATAACAATGCCAAGGGGTGAGGCAAAGGACCTCCTCCTGCTAGATACAGCCAAGTGTAGACTCTTCCAAACAGTTGGAACCCAGGCCCATGGTCCAATCATCCTCTTATGTAGTCCTGATAGGTCAAGCAAGCACAGATCTCACTAGAAAAACTCTGTGGGCTCCCACATGACATGACATCCATTGAAACTCTCTCTCTCCCTCTCTCTTTCTCTGTCTCTCTCTCTCTTTCTCTGTCTCTCTCTGTCTCTGTCTCTCTCTCTCTCACACACACACAAATATCATACACAGAAACATGCAAACCCACATACACTTTTTTAATTTTTAATTTAAAAAGATATTTTTAAAGATTCATTAAAATGTTGATTGGGGCTTCCAAAAATACAAGCTGGAAAATAATTGACTCCTATGATTATAGAGTTATAGGGCTTTCTACAAATATGTTTCCAAATAATTCATATATTGCTACTAACCCCACTGTGAAAATTATGAAATGTGACCTTTGAGAGCTAAATTGACTTAATTGTGTCATTAGCAAGAAAGCTTCATTATAGAATTAATGTCTTAAAGAAAGACATAAGGTATTTCTCTCCCTCTCTCCCTCCATACCATCTCTCTCTCTCTCTCTCTCTCTCTCTCTCTCTCTCTCTCTCTCTCTCTCTCTCTCTCTCTCTCCCTTCTTGTTTCCTCCCCTTCCCTAGCTCCATCTCCTTTTGTATTTACAACAAGGAAAAACTTAGAAGAACATAACCTGGAAGGGGGTCTAGTTCTGTCTCCAAGATCTCAATTACACAGATCTTTGATCTTAAAATTCTAGGTTGCAAAGCTGTGAAATACAGTGTGTGTTTTTCTCTCTAACTGATCTATAGTATTCTATTATAGCACAAAAGTGACTGACAGAGAGACTGAAAAGTCCCTAGGCTTCAGCCAGCAAACAGGGGATACATGGGAGCCAACGGTATAAGGTTTGGTCTCCCAGCTGAGAAGAGACAGGAACAACTGAGTTCTTAGTTCAAATCCAATTGCAGGAAGATATAGTTGAGGCTAGGTGGTTAGGCAGGAAAAGTTCCCCTTGAAGTATGAGGTCATTCTTTGTGTGCTATTCAGAGTGCCTTCCCAAAGTATGACTACCACACAGACGGGAAAATCACTCCACTCAGTCTTTAGATTTCAATGTTGTCTACATCAAGACACCCTTACTGACACATCAAGAATAATGCTTGATCAAATATCTTAACACATTCTAGCCTAGGAAAGGTGACACAGAGTAGTAAGCATCCGAGTCCTGAAAGATAATTGTAGAGGGAAATCTCATCAGGCAAAGAACTTCCAGCATGCTTTGATATTGAATTGGCTAGAGTTCCAGGTATGCTTCAATTCATCCACACTAACAACTGGCTTTATTGATTATTGATTTATCCACATGGTAATAATCTTAGGAGCAGTGCAATTAAAATGCTGGAGGAAAATTTGGTATATAAGATTAAGGAACGACTGTCTCACCCATTCAGGGGGCCTGATCTAGTTGGGGGCCCCTCAGCCTTTGGTTCATAGATCCTGTGCTTCCATTCATTTGGTTATTTGTCCCGGTGCTTTATCCAACCTTGGCTTCAACAATTCTCGCTCATATAAACCCTCTTCTTTCTCACTAATTAGACTCCCAGTGCTCCACCAGGGGCCCAGCCGTGGATGTCTGCATCCAGATTCCTCAGTCCTTGGATGGGGTTTATGGCACAACTATCAGGGTGTCTGGCCATCCCATCACCAGAGTAGGTCAGTTCCTGCCGTCTCGCGACCATTGCCAGCAGTCTTTTGCGGGGGTATCTTTGTGGATCTCCGTGGGCCTCCCTAGCTCTCTGCTTCCTCCCCTTCTCATGTGGTCTTCATTTACCATGGTCTCCTATTCTTGATCTGTTTGGGAGGCAGCTGTGCGTTGGTGCTGGGTCCTGGGCTCGTTGCATGAGTTGGCTGTTTGAATCCTGGGACTTATGCAGGGACGCTTGGCTCGGTCTGGGAGGGGGGGACTGGACCTGCCTGGACTGAGTCTACCAGGTCGACCCTGTTCCTCGGGGAGACCTTGATCTGGAGGAGGTGGGAATGGGGGGTTGGGCTGGGGGGAGGGGGAGGGGGCGAGAGGAGGAGAACAGGGGAATCTGTGGCTATTATGTTGAACTGAATGGTGTTGTAAAATAAATTAAAAAAAAAGACATTAAAAAAAAGATTAAGGAAGAATGCCTAAGAATGGACAAAAATTGTAAGAACAAATGGACAAAGATGATAATGGACTAAGAATGTAAGAAGATTGATTAATTATCTTAATGTTCTTAAAAGCATGCTGCATCAGAGGACTTTCACAAAGGGGAGAAATAAAAACATGTGTCATTCTGTGAAGTTCAATCTTCCTTGTTAGCTGCCCCTCTGGTGTTTGTTTTTTAGATACAGTTAAGAACTGGGAATGAATACTGGCAAAGAAATTATATAGCTTCAAAAAAAAAAAGATTAAATTCACCAAGAAAAATCCATTCCTTAATGATAAAAAATACGATAGCCTATATATGATATCTGTTCCTAAAGGAATATGTAGCAGTAAATGGGGGTTTCCACTTAATGCCTTTTTATTTTTCTGCAAAGAGAAGTGACAATCATATTACCCTTCTCATATTACCTTTATACAGGACAAGCATTACCCTTCTTTGCATATAATTTTTGGCCTTCCTTCTCATTGTTGGATTTATAAGATGGTTTATTCACTCCTGTGATGACTCCATGATACTGCAAAAGCATTTACTATATCAAATCCTTAAGTGATAGAATCATAATAGAAGAAATTTTTTTGATGTTTTGGGTTTTTTGTTTGTTTGTTTGTTTTTCGAGACAGAGTTTCTCTGTGTGGCTTTGCGCCTTTCCTGGATCTCGCTCTGTAGACCAGGCTGGCCTTGAACTCACAGAAATCTGCCTGCTTCTGCCTCCCAAGTGCTGGGATTAAAGGCATGCACCACCACCACCAGACCAAAAATTATTATTTTTTACACCACTACCAAAAAGCAGTTGATCCACTAATAGAAGGGATTGGTTTTTAGAAGACATATTGTGGCATTTTCTGTTTAACAACATTTTTAGGATTATAGCTGTGTTTTAAAAATTTAGTTGATATTCTCATGACCATGATGATACTCTTAGAAAAGAAGTTTGGAATTGACAGTTGAGAGTGTAAATGACTTCTTTCATTGTTAAGTCTTATATACTTCCTCAATATTGCTTTTATTCTCTGTAATTTCATTTTGATGGTTTAGACATCTATGTTCCCAAGAGAAATACTTTGACAAGGACACAATCATTTCAATGAACTGAACACTGAGAAAACTACCTCAGAATTCTGGCTCCCTAATCTCATAGAAGCTACCCATAAAGTAAAGTGTTTTAACTCTCTGCATATATAACCCTACCTTTTGAAGGGAGTAACGAAATGCATGTTACTCAGCAGAAGTGAACCAAAGGATTCTCCAAGGTTATTTGGGAGAATTTTGTCACAATTGCTTATTTGTTTTATGTGTTTTTTCTCTTCTGTGTGTGATTTGCTTATATTGATTTTTACAGATGAATCTTTTTATAATTAATTAATTGAGAAATAATTTCCCTCATATTCACTCATCTCCTCTACTACCAGACTCATCTACATTTCCTTACAGGTTCAAATTTGTGTCCTCATCAAAAACAAAAGACAAAATCACATTAAGTCCAATTTGTGCTACCTATGTAGCCTTGGTAAGGTTCACCTCTGGAGCATGGTCAACCTACTGGGGGACAACATTCCTCAAAATATTGACGCTCCCTCTCCCAGCAGCTATCAATTGCCAATTGCTCCTTGGAATATTGTATGGCTTGAGCTTGTACAAACTATGTACATGCTATTATAACTACTGTGAGTTTATAAGGAAAAATTCCCTGTTGCATCTAGAAAACATTGCTTCCATAACATTCCACAGTCTCTTATTTTTTAAAGTTTGAGCAGCAATGGCTCTCAGTGTTAATCAATGTTTCTTGCAAAAAGAAACTTCTCTGATGAGGATAGAGAGATGCACCAATCTGGTTATAATAGCAAGTCAGCAGGAGTCAGTTTAATATTATTCTAATTTAGCAGAATCATAGCAGGTTCTGTGATATATCTTAGTAGCAGTTTTTTGACCCTGATAACTGACACCATGTATGCCTTTGGTCTCATGTAGTGGGGAATAAATCCAAGAAGAAAGCGGTTGGTTACTCCCAGTTTTGTGCCATTATTGCAATAATGAATGTGTCTTTTCACGGCACCCATTATTGTAGCTTGTAGAGTTCACAGTACATAAAGACCCATGATTCATGTTCTCCTCCCATTGTCAGCATGGATCTTCGAACTCTGTGAAAGATATCCAGTAGAAATGAAGCTTCCAGGTGAGTATTAGTTTGATTTCTTTTGTGTTCTATGAACTATGAGTCAAATAATATGAATAGTTTATTCACTGCAGTAATGACCCCATGATACTGCTTTTTACCAAAGCATTTACGATATCAAATCCTTAAGTGATAGAATCATAATGGAAGAAATTATTATTCTTTATTTTTTTTGGGGGGGGGCGGGTTTCGAGACAGAATTTCTCTGTGTAGTTTTGTGTCTTTCCTGGATACGTCTTGGTAAGCTATTGCAAATAATTGTGACTAAAGTATAAAATCATTGTTCTTCAGTAGCCAGGCAGGAAGTATAGGCAGGGCTAGCAGAGAGGAGAACTGTGGGAAATGGAAGGCTGAGACACAGAGACACTGCCAGCCACTGTGATGGAAGCAACATGTTAAGATACTGGTAAGCCACGAGCTACGTGGCAACTTATAGATTAATAGAAATGGGTTAATTTAAGATATAAGAACAGTTAGCAAGAATCCTGCCATGGCCATACAGTTTATAAATAATATAAGTCTCTGTGTGTTTACATGGTTGGGTCTGAGTGGCTTTGGGACTGGCAGATGAGAGAGATTTGTCTTGACTGTGGGCCAGGCAGGACCAGAAAATCTCCAGCCACAATGTGATCTATATTTTGGAACATCATGAACGTATTCCCCACTAACTAAATTCTGTATAAAAAAGAAACACTCTGACTGCTAGTCAGTCAGGCTGCAAGATTCTCCCAATCACCATGTCCTGGCTCACTTCCTTCCCCACCGACCCAGTACATCCTCTGCAGGACCTATCCACTGCTGGGGATAGCTCCCGGCAAAGGATGACTTAGGATTGAACAAAAAAATAAATACACGCCTGAGTGCTACATGCAGTGACTGAGGATTCTCTGAGAAAGAAGAAAACACAATGATGGTATACTTTCTATGCTGACTGTGTTGATCCTGATGTTCCCTCAGTCATTTGTGATAAAATCATGAGCCGGCTATGTATTGTTCTAGGGAAACAGAAAGGAAGAACTATTGGAGAAATTATTTTGGCCACTCCACGTAGTTAAAAGGATATTTATTTAATGGCGTAATTCACAAATTAAGTAATAGGTAGGTCGCAGGGTCTGGGGAAGGTGTATTGCAGTCCAGCGGTGTTCTCTGGAACTCTGCTCAGTCAACCTCCACCGTTCAGCGTCCCTGCACAGAGAGAGCACATAGAGAGAGCGCTGGCCCATCCAGCTCTTGGGTCTCCCAGCGCCTCCCCTGGCCCCGCCTTGTAGGTGTGACAGTTGCCAGAGTCTCAATGGAGGTTGGAACTTCCAGATCCAAGCTGAAATGGCTACCCACTACAAAGAACTGTTGCAGACTGATCATTGGTACCTGGTAACATCCTTACCCTCTTCTACTGACTCTCATCAGTTTTGAAGCTGGTGCCTAGAAAATGTATGTCTCAGTATGCCTTGTGGGTGTACTTTGAATAGATTATAATAATGTAAGTGACTCTTCATAAAGCTGGAAGGCAGACACCAGTCACAGCTATTCTTCTTCCTATGTCAATGGCAGGCAGACGCATAGATGTGGTAGGTTGGAAATATTGGTGTCCACTGACCATTTGCCCTAAGAATCACTCACTTTGGAGCTACAGCTTTCACTGTCAGGAACAGCAGCAGTGACTTCCTGTGTTTTTTGAGCTGGGTTGGAAATAGCAACTACATAATTCCCTGAAAGCTACCAACAAACCTCAGATCTATTTGTGCTTTCAATGACCTTTAGTCTTCAGTCCTTTAAAGAAATCTGTAAGCATTTAATTTCCTGTGCTAAATTCCATACTTCTCAGAATGTTTAAAGATGTTTGTGTTATTCTGAACTGTCAGTGACAAAAAGTCATTGATTTAGTAAAAGGGAACTAAGACAAAATAACCCTACATATAAAATAATGAAATACTCTACAAATGTGATAAAAGTAATGCAGGCCTCTATATGTAGATATATCTCTATTTGTATTTCTCTACATGTATATATATATATATATATATACACATATACATATATGTGTGTACATATATTTATAAACACATACACACATATATATATGCAAACACACATTATATAATATGTGATATATATATATATATATTTCTTACTGCCAACAGTCAATAGTGATACAAAAATATAACTTCTAAAAAGAAATTATCAAATTATATTGAACAAAGCATGTATACTTATAGTAAGTATTTATACCATATGTATTTAGAACATATGTGGCCATTGTAATCTCCCACATATTTTCTTGTTTCTCATAAAAGATACAACTGAAATAAAAATAAAAATAGAATGAAAAGAGAAATAATCTAAGAATGTACATCATAAGAAAATATGTTTGAGGAACAAAAGCAGCAGTATTTCACACATAAAACTAATGTTTAAAACACTAAGATTTGGATAAGGATTTAAATAAACATACCAGCAATAGTAAAAAGTCTTAAATCTTTAATGTGAGTTTTTATAAGAAACAATTTATACTCAAGTTAAAAATGACAAATAGGATTATTTTCTTTTTTCTTCCTTTTATTGAAAATAGACTATTTTCTCATACAATATATACTGAATATAGTTTCCACTCTCAGTTTCTTTCCCTCTCCCCTCCCTTCCAGATCCAATCCCTTTCTGTCTTTCATTCAAAAAGAACAGACTTCTAAAATATAATAACCGACCATGACAATATAAAATATAATGAGATGAAGTAAAAATTTCATATCAAATTTGGACACAGTAACCCAATAGGAAGAAAAACTTCCCAAGAGCAGACAATAGAATCAAAGACCACACATTGTCATAGTCAGGATTCCCATAAAAAATAACTGAGCTAGTTGGGTGGTGGTGGCTCACGCCTTTAATCCCAGCACTCAGAAGGCAGAGCCAGTTAGATCTCTGTGATTTCGAGGCCAGCCTGGTCTACAGAGAGAGATCCAGGACAGATACCAAAACTACACAGAAAATCCCTGTCTTGAAAACAAACAAACAAACAAACACTAAGCTAATAGCTGTAACATATACAGAGAGGACCTGGTGTAGTCATGTCATCCTTATGCTTGCTGCTTCAGTCTCTGTGAGCTCAACTGTACCTTGCTTTGTTGGTTCAGAGGCTCCTTCTTCTTGTGGAGTCTGCCATCCCCTCTGACTCTTAGAATCTTTCCACCTCCTCTTTAGAATTCCCTGAGCTCTGAGGGGAAGGATTTAATGTAGACCTCCAATTTAGACTCCTTCCACATAATGTCTGGCTGTGGCTTGCTGTATCTGTTCCTATCTTCTGCCAGAGGAAGCCTCTCTGATGAAGACTAGATAAGCCACTGATCTATGAGTATAGCAGATTATCACTAGAAATATATATATATTAAGACTCGTCAGCTTTGATTTTACTCTAGATCTCTGGGCTGTCTCATCTCTGGTTCTTGGTTACACAAGCAGTGTTGGGTACAAATACTTTTTTGTGGAGTGGCCCTTAAGTCAAATCAGACATTGATTGACTACTCTAAATTCTGTGCTATCATTGCCCTAGCTTATTATGCAGGAAGGTCAGAATGGGGGTCAAAGGTTTTGTGGATGGGTTGGTGCCTATCTTATTCTTTTGGTAGTCTGCAGCGTACCTCCCCAAAGCAAAGAGACTTAAGGTAGGGGTGAAGGTTCCATGTAGGTACTAGCTCAACTTCTCCACCTTTAGTGACCTGTGTGGATATTGGCCTTGGCAATGGGGCCGTAATGTCAGTATGTGGAGAGCAAACTTTTGTCTTAGCAACAGCTTGTGTTGTTTGGGGATTTCTAAGTTCTTGACCGACAACTCAATTTAAAGCAACCCAGTTCCTCCACTGGATGTCTTGTCTGGCTTCAAGCCATGGCCAGTTGAGACTCATATCCCTCATTACTAGGAGTCCTCATTAGTATCACCGTCACAGCTTCCAGGATATTTCCACTTCAAGGGATTTCCACATGGCTTCCCAAGTACCTCTCTGTTCCGAGTCACCTTTCTCTGCACTCTCTCTCTTCATTCCATCTCTTCCAGACTGATCCCTCCTGTTTCCACCCACACTTGTCCCCAGTTCATACTTACAATCAATGATTCTATTTCCTGCTCCCTGTATATCCATTCATCCCTCTCTAAAGCCTTCCTGTTTACCTAAGCTCTGTGGATCTGCAGACTGTAGCTTGGTTAACAGTTACCTAATAGTTAATATCCATTCATAAGTGAATACATGCCATGTTTGTCTCTCTGGGTCTGGATTACCTCACTCTGGATGATTTTTTTTTTCTACTTCCAACTGTTTTCCTGATGTCATTTTTTTTTTTAACAGCTGAGTAGGGAAGAGAAGGTCAGCAGGCAGCCTACCTGTTTTTATGACTGTGGTTGAGCAGAAAGTACCTGCTGGAGTTGTGGTATGGGATTCAGCAACAAGTGAGAATATATAGTTTAGGAAGAGAGATAGTCTTTGGGATCCACAGGAGATGTGGGTTGGGGAGGAGGGAAGATGTAGCTGGTGATCTGTTGCAGCCCTAGGGATAAGACTGAGAGATTTGGTCTAGAAGAACACAGAGAGAGAAGATCAGAAAACTGAGTAGGCTGCCCAATGTCATTTTTTAAATACCTAACTGATACTCCATTATGTAATTATACCACATTCCTTTATTCATTATTCTGCTGAGGGTCATGTAAAGTGTTTCCAGTTTCTAGCTATTAATAAGGCCATAAGGGACATGGTTGAGCAAGTAACCTTGTAGGAGGATAGGGTATCTGTTGGGTATGTGCACAGAAGTAGGTAGCTGGGTCTTGAGGTAGATCAATTCCCAACTTTTGCATCAACTGCCATATTGATTTCCATAGTGACTGTACAAGTTTGTACTCCCATCAGCAATTGAAAAGTATTCACCTTGCTTCTCATCCTAGTAGGCATGAACTGTCGTTTGTGCTATTGGTTGTACCCCTTCTGACAGGTGTAAGATCTAATTGCACAGAAGTTTTGATTTACATTTCCCTTATAGCTAAGGATGTCAATCATTTCTTTAAGTGTTTCTCAGCCATTTGAGATTCCTCTGTTGATAATTCTCTGTTTAAATATGGACTTAATTTTAAAATTGGATTACTTGATTTTTTTTTTTTGATATCCGGTTTCTTGAGTTCTTTATATATTTTGGATAATAGTCATTTACTGGAATTAGTGTTGTTAAAAATATTTTCCCATTATGTAGGCTGCTGATATGTCCAACTGATGGTGTCCTTTGCCATAAAGTTTTCGGGTTCATGGGGACTCATTTATTAATTGTCCCTGAATTGTTGGTGTTCTGTTCAGAAAGTCTTCTCCTTCACCAATGCATTCAAAATTACTCCTCACTTTCTCTTCTATCAGGTTCAGTATATCTAGTTTTATGTTGAAGTCTTTTAGACTTCATTTAGACTTGAGTTTCACATAGGGTGATAAATATAAATCCATTTGCATTCTTCTACGTGTAGACATCCAGTTTGACCAGCACCACTTATTTAAGACACGGTCTTTTTCAAGTGTCTATTTCAGGTGTTCATATGTAGCATGAATTCTAATTGGTCTTAATAATAAACACCTGGAGTCAGATAAACGTATTGTGAATTCTAATTAGACTTAATAATAAAAATGTGGAGTCAGATATCTCAGTAAATGCTGAAATATCAGAGAATTAAAGGAGAAGCCAGTCACCTCTTACCTCTAAGAATTCTCAGACTGAAAAGGGGGCAAGCTCCTGTCTCCTCCCATCTAATATTAATGTCTCTACCTCCCTAGTGCTGGGATTAAAGGTATAAACTTCCTATGTGCTGGGATCAAAAGCATGAGTCTCCACAACTTGGCTCTGTTTCTCTTTTGGACTGAATCAGTCTCGAGTAGCCCAAGATGGCCTTGAACTCCTGATTTTCCTGCTTCCTCCTCCAAAGTTCTGAGATTAAAGGTGTGTGCCACCACTGCCTGGCCTCTATAATTAACTAGTATCTAGGTCCTCACTCTGATCTCTAGGCAAGCTTAATTTGTTAGTGCACAAACAAAATATCACCATATTCATATATGTGTGAATTTATATCTGGGTCTTTAATTTGATTCCATTTATCAACAAGTCTATTTCTGTGACAGTACCATGCCATTTTTATTACTCTAGCTCTGTAGTACAACTTGAAATTGGGAATCATGGGAGAGCCAACAATTCTTTTATTTTTCAGGATTGTTTTACCTATCCTGGGTTGTTTTGTCTTTTCATATGAAATTGAGAATTGTCCCTTCAAGATCTGTAAAGAATTGTGTTGGAATGTTGATGGGATTGTAATGAATCTGTAGATTGATTGAGGAAATACAGTCATTTTTTACTATGCTAATCCTACCTACCCATGGGCAGGGGAAATATTTCTATCTTCTGATATCTTCTTCAATTTCTCTCTTCAAGGAGTTGAGGTTTTTATCATACAAGTCTTTCACTTTCTTGGCTAGAGTAACCCCAAGATATTTTACATCATTTGAGACTATTATGAAGGGTGTTGTTTCCCTGATTTCTTTCTTTGCCCCTTTGTCATTGTATATAGGAGGACTACTGTTTTTTATTATTATTATTAATCTTATACCCAGCCACATTGCTGAAAGTGTTTATCAGCTATAGATGCTCCCTGGTAGAATTTTAGGGTCACTTATGCATACTATCCTATCATCTGTAAACAATGATACTTTGAATTCTTCCTTTCTGATCTGTATCCCCTTGATCACTTTCAGTAGTCTTACTGCTGTAGCTAGACTTCAAGTCCTATATTAAATAGATATAAAGAAAGCAGACATCCTTGCCTTGTTTCTGATTTTAGTGAAATTGCTTTGAATTTCTTTCCATTTAACTTGATGTTGACTATAGCTTTGCTGTAAATTGCTCTTATTATGTTTGGATATGCCCCTTGTATCCCTAGAATTTTTTAAAGAATTTCCTGAATGGATTACATAGTGGGTTGATATCTAGAGATATTTAATCAAATAATTACAACTAAGATGCCTGCTGTGAAGCCAGTGAGAGATTTAGTAGGAACTAATTATATAAGACATATGAAGCTGTCGAAAAACAAAAAAAAAAGACATATGAAGCTGAGATTTGAAATATAGAAGCAAAGTTGAGCACACATATGTGCAAGCATGTTTTCCTACAGTTACTAGACTCACAAGGAAATGAGCTGTTTTATTTCTTCGAATAAAACTTTATGCCATTTTTATAGGAAAGGAAGTCAGATAGGCTACAAATGAAAGGCCAGGTAACTAGTTTGCTTTAATGTTCATTTCCAAAGTATAGTAAACAAAAAGACCCAAGGGGAAAAATGTGATCATATATAACAGCATATACTTCCTAAGATAAAGGGCATAGATCAGGGAAAAGATCTTTGCCAACCCCACACCTGACAGAGGGGTGATCTCAAAAATATATAAAGAACTCAAGAAACTAGATGCTAAAACACCACATAATCCAATTGAAAAGTGGGGTAGAGTTCTAAGCAGAGAATTCTCAACAGAAGAATCTCAAATGGCCGAAAGACATTTAAGGAATTACTCAACATCCTTAGTCATGAGGGGAATGTAAATCAAAACGACTCTAAGATACCATCTTACACCTGCCAGAATGGCTAAGATCAAAAATACTGAGGACAACTTATGTTGGAAGGATGTGGAATAAGGGAGCACTTTTCCCCCTGCAAAAGGGAGTGCAAACATGTACAGCCACTTTGGAAATCAGTATGGCATTTTCTCAAAAAATTGGGACTCAGTCGGGCGGTGGTGGCACACGCCTTTAATCCCAGCACTAGGGAGGCAGAGCCAGGCAGAACTCTGTGAGTTCGAGGCCAGCCTGGGCTGCCAAGTGAGTCCAAGGAAAGGCGCAAAGCTACACAGATTATTATAAATATTGTATGCCTTAATAAACTTTTATTAAGAAAATATTAAGAAAGTTCAGGGCTTGTCTTAAGTTTATTAAGGTACACAATATTTTGGGGAACACAATACCACCACATTTCCTCTTTTTTTGTCTAAAATTAAAGAAAGCTTATAACTAATACAAGAAAAACTATCCAATAAGTATATACAATATATACAGCCAAAAATTACATTAATGATGTCTAGTCCATTAACATTTGACAGATTCAGATAAAAACTCCATTATATATATTAACAATGTCCAGTAACATCTGATAAACTCAGACCAAAAAATTTTCATTACTTATCTTATTTAAAACAAGTAGTTCCTTTTTTAAAAGTAGATTCCATAGTCTCCCTTTTTATCTTATTATATCCATATTCTCTCTTTTTTTTTCTTTTCATAATAGATTCAGTAGTCTACCTTTTGTAATTTTTATATATTCCCCTTTTTCTTCAGTGTAGATTCAGTGATCTTCCCATTTATCCTATTATTTCTTTATCTTTTTTCTCAGAGTAGATTCGATGATCTATCTCATATCTATATTCTCTTTTTCTTTTTTTCTTTCTAGGGGTGAAGATATCTTTAGGGAATCTTAAAAAGAAAATTTTTGGTTTAATCATCAAGTCCTGTATCATTTGTCCAGTCTCTGCATAATAGGAAAGTTCAGGGCTTGTTTCAAGTCCTTGTTCGAGTAGTCTGTCTCGAAAAACCAAAGGAAAAAAAAATTGGGACTCAATCGACCTTAAGACCCAACGATACCACTCTTAGGCATATACCCAAAGGATGCTCAAGCATACCACAAGGACACTTGCTCAACATAGCAGCATTATTCCTAATAACCAGAACCTGGAAACAATCTAGATGCCCCGCAACCAAAGAATGAATAAAGAAAATGTGGTACATCTACACAATGGAGTATTACTCAGCTGTAAAAAACAATTGCATCATGAAATTTGCAAGCAAATAGATGGAACTAGAAAAAATCATCTTGAGTGAGGTAACCCAGACCCAGGAAGACAAACATGGAATGTATTCACTCATAAGTGGTAATTAGATGTGAAACAAAGGATAACCATGCTACAATTCACAGCCCCAAAGAAGCTAGGTAATGAGGAGGACCCTAAGAGGGAGAGACATAGACACCCTAGGAAGGAGAAATAGATAATATCTCCTGGGTAAACTGGGGGGTGGAGAGAGAAGGGGATGGGGGATGAGATCATAAGGGAACTAGATGGTTGTGTTGGGGGAGGGGCAGAGAGGGAGAGCAATAAAAGAGATATTTTGATAGAGGAAGATATTATGGGGTTAGGGAGAAACTTGGTGCAAGGGAAATTCCCAGAAATCCACAAGAATGACCCCAGCTAAGACTCCTAGCAATATTGGAGAGGGTGCCTGAACTGGTCTTCTGTAATCAGATTGATGACTACCCTAATTGTCATTATAGAAACTTCATCTAGTAAACTGTTGGAAGCAGATGCAGAGATCCACAGACAAGCACTGGGCCAAGGTCCTGGAGTCCAGTCGAAGAGAAAGAGGAGGGATTACATGAGCAAGGGGGTGGGGTGGGGTTAAGATCATGGTGGTGAAACCCACAGGGACTGCATACCAGAGCTAGTAGGAGCTCAAGGACTCTGGACTGATATCTGGGGAGCCTGCATGGGACTGAACTAGGCCCTCTGAATGTGGGTGATGGTTGTTTGGCTTAGTCTGTTTGTGGGGCCCCTGGCAGTGGTACCAGAATTTATTCCTGGTCCATGAACTAGATTTTGGGAGCCCATTCCCAATGATGGGATACCTTGCTTAGCCTTGGTTTCTGGAGTGGGGTAGGGTAGGGGTGGGGGGATGAGCTTGGTCCTGCCTCAACTTGATAGGCTAGGCTTTCTTGACTCTCCATGGGAGGCCTTACCCACTCTGTGAAGTGGATGTGGGGTGGGGAGGCAGGAGCAGGAGAAAGGGAGGGAGGGAGAACTGTGCTTGGTATGTAAAATGAAAATAATTTAAAATGAAAAAATTAAAAACAGGCCACAGATTAAATAATATTGAATACTGATTTGGTAATAGTTCTATCTATCTATCTATCTATCTATTATAAATCTATGTTTCTATCTATCATCATCTGTTAGTCTCAGTGATATATCATTTTATAAAAACTGAAAAACACAATTGATGTAAAAATTATGTATTTTCATAATTTAAAATTACTCATATAACAATGAAAAGGGACATTAATTTAGAGACTGAAATAATCATTACCTCAATAGGGTGAAGGTAAGGAGGTTTTGCTTAAAATTACAAATTTATTAAAAATCATATAAGAACCCAAACAAGCAAAGAACATACCGGTTAGGATTCAGAGCGAGTGGGGAAAGATGAAGAATGAATTTTCTTATAATTCTCAGAGAAGAACCCTAGATGCCTTTCGTTACAATGTATTTCAAGATAATTACTAAAAGTATCCTTCCCAATCTCAGAAGAAGTGCTCAATATACAGAGGACACATATGTATACACTGTAGTGTGTACTACAGTGGAGTTAAGTAGGGGGAAGTAAATAATTTTTTATACTTTGGCTTTGAGGAGTAACAGAAAAGATTTCTTGGCTGTCCTCCTTTCCATAGATTGTACGACAGGCCATCTCTGTTATAGATAAAGTAAGCACGTTTTTAGATAATGGCAGCATTTACTTCAAACTTACCAGATCCTAGTGAACATTGAAGGCTATATATTAACGATAAATTGAAGTATTGAAAATATTTACCCTAATACACTCTCTTTAAAATTAATTATTTAATAAGAACTTAAGCTATTATCATGAAGTAAAAAGAGTGTAAACAAGAGGGGGCAGGGAGGAAAATTAGATACAGTTATTAAAAGATAATGAATGGTAGGAAAGTATGGAAGCATGTTTTTGTTTTAATTATTTTGCGTATCAACTTTTTCAACAACTTAAAATTAGCTAAATTAGGAAGAATGGATGAAAAAATGTGGTACATATACACAATGGAGTACTACTCAGCAGAGAAAAACAATGAAAGCATGAAATTTGCAGGCAAATGGATGGAACTAGAAAAAATCATCCTGAGTGAGGTAACCCAAACCCAGAAAGACAGTCATGGTATGTACTCACTCATAGGTGGATTCTAGATATAAAATAAAGAACAATCAGACCACAACCCATAGAACCATAGAGGTTATATATATAGCATGGAGGTCCCTAGGACAACTGTGGGCTTATAATAAATTTCAGTTTTACTCAATTATTAAAAAAATAGCCAAGTGAATGGAAATACATGAACTATGAACCAAAGGCTGAGGGGCCCCCAGCTGGATCAGGCCCTCTGAATAGGTGAGACAGATGATTGGCTTGATCAGTTTGGGAGGCAAATAGGCAGTGGGACCAAGTCCTGTGCTCATTGCATGAGTTGGCTGTTTCAAACCTGGAGCTTATGCAGGGACACTTGGCTCAGTCTGGGAGGAAGGGACTGGACCTGCCTAGACTGAGTCTACCAGGTTGATCGCAGTCCTCGGGGGAGGACTTGTCCTGGAGGAGGTGGGAATGGGGGGAAGGCTGGGGGTAAGGGAGAGTGTGGGAGGGGGGAGAATAGGGGAACCCATGACTGATATGTAGAACTGAATGGTATTGTAATATATATATATATATATATATATATATATATATATATATATACATATATATATGTATAAAGAACCTAGTCATGCAGGATATGGGATATATACAAAGGTAACATTTGAAGGCAAAGTAGATTTTGAGTATCTTCATGAATATTGTTTAATATTGTCCCAGAGCTCTGCATAATACTAACATTGATGCAGAATTAATGAATAAGGATAAGTGAACACATTTAAAATATTGTCCATTGTTTTTTCGTGCAAAAATGAATGAAAGTTAAAAAGTGATTTATGTTTTGAAGAAACTGTATCATGGTTTCTAGGTGTCAGTTATAAGAGAAGACAAATTGATGAAAGCTTTCAGAACAGCATAAATGGTCATGTTTTAGGATAGAGTATATGTATCCAAGAAATTAAGCCTATATGTTTATATATTTATATGTGCACATATTTATATGAGAATTTAATATAATTTTAATTTCCTGCATTGTAGCATGTTGCTTAGCAACATGTTTTTGAGCTTTTTAAATAAATGTAACATTACAAGTCAAAAAAAAAAATTAGCTAAATTGTTAACAACTCCATATAGGCTGATTTGTCCTGTTTATTTTCTTCTGTTTATAGGTCACTGCTTAAGACTGTACCTGTTTGCTTGGACTTATTCATTAACAGCTGTTGAATAAAAGACTGAATCAGAGAAATACATACTCGGACATTTATTAGTCTTATTTCCAGAGGTACAAAGAAAGAAAAATCTGGTTAACATTTTCTTCTTGACCATTTTATCATCAAATAAAACACAAACATATGATTTAAAAATGGAGAAACTTTTCCAAACTGAGTAATATGTGCAGCCTTAAACATATATTAACAATATAATGAATAATATTTCATGGAAAATATAGAAGATGGCATCAAAATAAGCTAAAATTGGGTGTTCTTAATGTGCTTCCTGTGTATTGCCAAGTTGGTGGCATACCTATTTATAGCCCTACTGAGATTAACTGGGAGTTGTCCATCCCATAGCATTTTTGCACAACTGCTAATTGCACATATCTAAAAGCACATCCATCTGATACAGTCAAGTTAATAACACTTAATTTCATCTAGGTCACTGAATAGTCTTATTTCTGCACTCCTTAACACTTTAGTGCTTAATAAAGGGGAGTGCCAGTGAAGCAGGGGTGGTTTGCACTGTTCCCCACAAAGCTTGATAGGACTTGGCGACACAAGCAGGGAATTTTCTTTCTGTCTTTGTGGCAGAGAAAAATGTAGGGTGGAGAGGAGGATGTGTTAGTTACTTATCTTGACAAATAGTTAGCAGAACCAGCTATAAAAAGGAAAGGCTTATTTTAGCATGCACTTTGAAGGTATAGTCCATTATGCCAGTGAAGATATGGTAGCAGGGGTGGGAGGAAGCAGAGCTCACTGTGTGAAAAGTTAGGAAGCAGAAAGCAGTGAATGCTGCTGTTCCATGCTCTTTACATTCATTTTTTTAATTTAGAGCCTCATCCAATGGGATGATACTACCTATATTTTGGGTACGTCTTCTCATATGTATCAAACCTATCTAGTCACTTGGCATGCCAACAGGTTAGTTTACAAGATGATTCTAAGTTTCATAAAGCTAACAAGTTTAATCACCACAGAGGGAAATCTAGAATGAAGAAATAGAATTATCCAAGTGGTGACAAAAACCCTAGGTGAATTCATGAAGTCTTCATATATCCAATGTTTCTCCAGAGATCTATGAGCTAAAACACACATGTGTTGGCCTACCTTCTCTCCACAAATATGCACAGAAAACTTAAGAGTATAGGAGAAATAAATAATGTTTGCATTGAGAAAGACATCAAAGGATTCTTCAGGTGCTCAACAATAGAATTGATGAAACTTCTGGTAGAAAGATGTTGTGAAGTCACTCCATCATTTTACTAAAAATTTGGAATAAAATAAATAAATCATCAAAGAAAAAAATTTTAGATTTCTAACTTCACATAGCAAGTTAAACATATGTAGTTTATGATATCTGACATATTTTGGTTGCTAAGATTTGTGGGCTAACAAATTGTCCTACCATGAGTTATCTCTTTCCATATGCACTTAGATTTACACTAACTGATTTCTGAGAAGACCTGACTATTTTCATTGGTCCATGGCTCCATCCTGTGTCCTTTTGCAACTCTAACTCATTTCAGTCTACATTGTGTTAGGACATTGAATAATATAAAGTCCCTGAGGACTAAGAAATGTCATCCTCTGCTTATCTTTAAAGTGTGATCAAGTCTTCCTTGTACTTAAAAGAGTCACATGGATTTTAAGATAGAGGTGTGCATTTACATTGTTTGTGGGAAGTTTCCAAATAAACTTTAGAAATAGTTCTCCTTGATTGCATTTATTTATTTTTACGTTTCCTTTTGTTTTGTAGTTTGTTTTTTTTTTTTTTTTACTCTGTGAAGGTTGTCAGTGAGGTTTGTATTACTGTAACAATTACCTGACATACATCAAGTTATAGAGATGAGGGGTTTTATTGTGACTCAGAGTTTTGAAGGTGCCAATCCATGAATGATTTGTCTTCTTACTCTAAGTCTCTGGAGGCATAGCATGGCAGAGATAAATGATGGCACAGGTAAAACATTTTCCCATGACTTGGAGACAAAAAAGGAAAAGGAAGGGATCAAGGTCTTCTTCAAAGGTGTGCCTCTAGAAACAAATGGCTTTCCATGAAGCCACAATATGCCACCACACTTCCACAATCTCCTAATAGAACCATTTTGCAGAACAAGCTTGAAATACATGAGACTTTGAGTGTCCTATCCAAACTATAATGTTGTTCTCCTAGCATGGGCGCGCATGCACACACACACACACACACACACACACACACACACACACACACATTGCTTGTATCTATTTCAGAATGCAAAATGTATTTGGTCTTTCATCCAGAATCATAATTTCTCACCTTTTTCATCATTGCTCAATTCTCTAAGCCAGAAGTCTCCTCCAAGTCTCAAATTAACATACCTGTGATTTTTCTCTAAATGTCCAAAATAAAACTACGTATTTCTAGCTACAATGACAAGATATAATTGTCCCCCCTCAAAGTAGAGGAATAGGAAAATAAAAAAGATGGACTGAGACAGAGAATTATAGCACACTAATTTAGTGCGAACTCTCTGTTTTGAGTATCCTGATCAAGCTACTTCTATTGGACTCCTGGAGTCTCAAACAGTCCAGCCTCTGAAACCTTGCATCTCATTGAACATCTCTCCTAGGCAAGTTTTTCATATTGCCTATAGCTTCAGTCAGTGACCACTTAATGTTTCTAACAACTCCATCTTCCTAGGATGTACATTGTTGCCTTGTTTTCAACTTCTTAAGTCCACATATCACTAAGTCGGAGGCTGCTTTCAGGGATCCCACTCTTAGCCTAAACTCCCAGGCTTCCCCTCAAAATATCATGTCATCCTCCATAACTCTATGTGCCAACAAGAGCTTTATGCAGACATCACCAAAGTCTGCCTACATGACTAGCTATAAAAGCATCTGTTTTGAAGGGCTGCACCAATCTCAGAGTTCTTTACCAGATCTATGACCAATGATCCTATGGAGAGTTGTGGCCATAAAAGTTGCAAAGAGTTTGCTCAAATTATCTTCCCTGGAAAGTCTTTGACATAACTTTGTATTTCCATATCTCAGTGTTGTGAATGACTATAGCCTTGCTGTTGGTCCCCGAGTTTCCCCTCAAGCTCTGGTGAAAAGCACCAGGTTAATTGACTTCATTCTTTTTTACTCTAATTTTACATGAAGTATCTTTCTGGCCAAACTAAACCTTTTTAAAAATATTTCTCCTCTGTTTCTCTTTATTTCCTATTCTCTTTGAATATTTGGCCACATATGGCCCAACTGTCCATCAACTGATGAGAGGGTAATGAAATCTAGAACATTTATACAATGAAATATTATTCAGCTGTTATGAAAACTGCAGATGAATCGGTGGAATTAGAACAAACTGTCCCGCATGAGATTACCCAGACTGAGAAAGACAAACATTGCATATCTTACATGTGGATGATATTTTTTTCAAATTTTAGGTATGTGTGTTTCATTTAGAATAGCCATAGAGGCTAGGTAGCTAGGAAGAGACCAGGAGGGAGTAGGGTATCTTCCAAGAAAAGGGGAAAAGAATATAGTGTTATAAAAGAATATTGGAGAAACTAGAAAGATTAAATGTGGGGAAAACGGGGTGGGATAACTAACACTAAGGGCTTTTTGAAAAGCAGTGTGGAAACAAACCACTTTAGAAGCTTCCTGAAACACATGCATATATGAAAGGAATTTAAATGGAGTTCCTATACATGGGCAAGAGAATCCCCACCTAGACATTTATGCTACTAAATTAAATCCCCAATACAAGTAATGGGTTACATCTTGTTGAGTCATTGGCCAAAGGCGCCCCATAGTGCATCCCTGAAAGATTAAAGATTAAACACTAAACACTACTACCAGTGACAGTGGCAACCCTCTGTAAACCAATGAAGACAGCACTTACTCATATCATTGAACATGAAGCTAGCACCACATTAGGAACTTCACCCCAACTGACTAGTGTTCACGGTGCTGGAAGGGACTCTGCATGTTACTGGAGGAGAGGAGTAGATATCAGTATCACCCAGATACAAGACCTGTGACATATACTAGCAACCTGCCTGTAAGAGATACTGGCACAGCAGTGACACAAAGAAGGTCACCATTTTTTTTAATTGTATATAAAGTCCAAGTGGTCAAGAATCTGAGACTAGAGAAATCTTGGATCTAGAGGAAAACCTACTATTATTCTATTAAATGAACATTCTAATAAAATGACTCTTAATATCACATTGTTATACCAATATTTCAATATATTACTTGAGTGTTATCAGAGAAGCTTCATTTTTTGTAGTCAATGGTAGGTAGAGACCCTAAATGGGATTTTGTTGTTACTGGTGTGTGTGTGTGTGTGTGTGTGTGTGTGTGTGTGTGTGTGTGTGAGTTTTAATCGAACTCATTCCCTTAAGGCTCAGGGACTGCTGCAGAATAGGAGGTGGAAAGATTCTAGGATTCTAAGATTGAGAGGTGATGAATGACTCCAAGGAAACAGTGTCATCCAGATACAACATGATTGGCCCACTTGAAAACGTATGAAGGCTCTGATATGAAGCACAAAACAAGTTTAAGGAAAACAAAATCCCAACACAGAAGAGGGAATGTGGGCACAAAGTCCCATGTCTGTCTAACCAAGACTCTATTTGTTGCTATTGTTTTCTACTTTAGAATTCTTAATACATATAAAATTATACAGTTCCTGCTAACACTGGGATGAGATTTAAATAATATAGAAAAGCACCAACTTGAAAGCAGTATACATTTAGTGTGCTTTCTTTTGAATAGATAGCCTGTGCATTCATGTTTAAGTAATGAATTATGCACTCATATGGATGAATGCATTCCACGAAGCCATTTGTAATTGGTAACTTTTGGGAGAAGGAAAATGAGGCTTGTCCAATGGAGTGAAATGTGCTATATCTATCTACAGGTCAAGCCCCTTGTGTGTGAATAGCTGTCCAATATAATATGGACTCTATGTTTTTTGTTGGTTTTATTTTTTTGTTTTAGTGGGTGTTTGGAAGGGGGCGGGGGGAAGAGGACTGTTGTTGGTACTTACATTTGTTTTTTATTTGTTGAAGTTTTTTTCTTTCTTGAAAGAGATATAAATAACATGACGTAAGGTGGATACGAAGGTGAGGGGCATATAAAAAGAGTTGGGGAAGGAAAAGAATATGATAAAATATAACATGTAAAATTGTGATAATGCATACTAAAAAGAATATGCCTTTAGGCAAGGAATACTGTTGCTAGTTCCCAGTTACAACCTACCAATAGGGGCAGTCCAAGGAAGATAAAATAATTTTTCAATATTATTTGCTGAGCAGGTTATGTCCACAGTGGGGAACTTAACTTCTTAACAACACAATTTTGTTTCAACTGTTATTTCTCATTAAGTATAAACCCAGTGAATCATGAGCTCTGGTTGAGAGGGCCATTGGTATTATTCCCATGCCTCTTGATACAGTATGCACTTTGTAGTCCACCAAGCAAGGAATAACCTCAACTTTAATTATTATGATTTAATAAAGTTTTTTTCTATTATCCTCTCAGGTATCCATGCAAAGTAAATTAAAAAGAATAATAATAAATTTTTTTGGAAAATTATTTCCAAAATATTTTTGCCAGTAGGAATGCTAATGGTTCCTGAAGAGTGATGTGGCTATTAACATTAGCAGGAGTTTGGAAGAAGCTGATTTTAATTTTGAAGTACAACTTGTAAGGCTTCATAATTTTTGAAGAAATTAATTCTATGCTTGGCATATATAAAAAGACACTGAGAATGAGAAAGGGAGCCCAAAAATATGAATCTGTGATGGCTGTTCTTGGTTGTCAACTTGACTATATCTCAAACTAATGAAAACCCAAACAGCTGGCATACCTGTGAGGGAATGGATCATTTGAAGTGCGAAGATCTACCCTAAATTGGATCATTTGAGTTTAAAAGAGCCATTGACAATCTGGGACACACCTTCTGGTGGCAACCAACATAAAAGGATACAGAAAAAGGAAGTTTTTCTTTTTGTCTGCATGTTCTCATTTGTGCTGGCAAATTCATCAGTCCTATTGCAAACACCTGCCTCTGCTGGCATTAGAACATACTTCTTCAGGATTCCAAAATAGACTAAAAACCAGAAGATCTCTAGAACTCCAGGACCAGAATAGGACTGCTAAGACATCCAGTCACATGGACTGGACAACTACCATATTCTTGCCCTTTCCATCAGGAGATATTCATGGTTGGATTACATGAACCACAGCCTATATGTAACTCTAATAAATCATATATATATTTATATTCAGTAATTCCATCAGTTTCATTCCTCTAGAGAACCCTGAATCATAAAGACTGGATCATTATAACATTATGATTCAACTTTAATGGTAAAGCAGTGTTTCTCATAGGTAAACAAAGGAAATAGTTTCCTGTTATATAATATACTCCTGATAAACAATGGTAAAATAAAGTCTTATACTATTACATAAAATTAAATCAGCATAACTTTGAAATGACACTCGCTATTGTTGAAAAAAGATTAACAGTAGACAAGTAAAATGATCCCAAGAACATAGCAAATGCTACAGAGAAGTATTTCTATAAGACTGACATAAATAAAAAAAACTTGTAAGTACATATTTAGACATAATACTGATAAATACTTAATGAACTATTTTATAACATAACCATAAACTTTATAGGCATTGTAAAAGAGAAAAGAATTGTGTGGCTTTTTTATTGTTATATCTATTTTATGGCTGTGGTCTAGAATCAAACCTATTATCTCTGAGGAATGTCATAACATGCTGTTCAGTTTATAACATTTATAGAAATAGCATATATGACAATAATATCATAAAACTGGCAGAAAAGGAATGAGGGATTAGAGTGACAAATTTCTTATGGCTCAAAGAAATATCATTAAGATAAATTAGCTAAATATGTTGAAAAATATTAAATACATTTAAATGCTAAATTAAAGTAATCAAAAAAGAAATGAACAGAAAAATAACAAGAATAAAAAGAAAAGAAAATTATGAATTTGTTTACATGGACACATTTTAACATGACTGAATCAAACAACGTACTGGAAAAGCAGAGATTGTCAGACTAGACTTAAAACCAAGAACTCATATATAAATTGTCTGTTGAATACATATTTTAGTCTTAAAGAAACAACCAAGGTGAGAGAAAATTGATTGGAAAATATATCACATTAACCAGCAATACACCTTAATACACATGGGAAAGCTCAGAAATTAGACTAGATTAGTATAAAAATGAATTTCCAAACAAAAATGTGACTAGGGAATCTTTTAATGATTTAAAACTCTCAATCCATAAGGACCATATAATAATTATAACATGCATGTGCCTAATAACCTATCTCCAACACTCATGAAGCAAACACTGGGGAAATGATGGCAGAAGACAGTTCAGTGATATTCAGGGACTTCAATAGCTTACTTTCAAGAGTTAATAGCTAAATTTCAGAGAAGATGAGCTAGATAATGATCTATTTGAACAGTACAATAGACATCTCTAATATTTTTATACAACAGTGAATAGGCAATAAAATGTTTATCTTAGCAAATACTCAGGGAATGTTCTTCAAGATGTTTAACAGGCTATACAGTTAAACAGAATTCCACAAATTCAGCTAATCTCTGATGACATTGAAATAGAAAAACAAACTTGGTTAACTTATTAAGAGTCAAATATGAAGAGTAAAAAGTTAAGTTAGAAATGAGGCAATCAAGTCAAATGTGAAATTGGCAAAGTATTTGAATGGGCTGGGGGAGGTGGTGTGAAAGGGAAATCCCAGCACACAGTATGGAGGAGACAGTACTATCTCATTTGAGGCCATTCTGTAATAAGATCTTGCCAAACCAAAAGTGACTAGGAAAAAGAGGGGTTGAGAAGAAAAGAGAAGATAGGAGATGAGAGGAGAGGGGAAGAAGAGAAGAGAGAAGAATAATGAAACAGTACAAATTACAGCTTAAATGTCTTTTAGAGAGAAACATAGAAGATTGAAAAAAAACTAATAGCAAAACACCTCACATAGATATCATTACTGTCTCTTTTAAACCCCAAGAAAAGAAAACTAAAGTAAATGAAAAACAAGTGGAAAGAATGGAGAAAGTTTGATCAGAAAGTAATAAAGCAAGTAACAGAAAAATAAAGAAATCTCACAAAAAAAAACTCTAAGTTTTTTTTAAAATCAAAGAAGACCAACAAATCATTAGATAGATTAATCAGGAAATAATATCAAGATTCAACCTACAAAAATCAAAATGGAAAGAGGAGACACTACTATTAGCCTCCTCTCTCTCTGTCTGTCTCTGTCTGTTTCTCTGTCTGTCTCTGTGTCTCTGTCTCTGTCTCTGTCTCTGTCTCTGTCTCTGTTTCTGTCTCTCTCTCTCTCTCTTTCTCTCTCTCTCTCTCTCTCTCTCTCTCTCTCTCTCTCTCTCTCTCTGTGTGTGTGTGTGTGTGTGTGTGTGTGTGTGTAGCAGGAATCTTAAAAGTTCTTATTAATAAAATCAAACCCGGGCCAGTTATTGGGGTGAAATGCTGGATGATCAGAGAGACAGAACAAAACACAGCTATCTAACCTCACCAGTTCCGCAGCTGGTCCTGTTTCCTCAGACTGGAAGCCTCTGAATCCTCATCCAGAATGGGTCTCAGCTGAATTGCTGCTCAAAAGCCTGAATGCTTAAACAGGCCAAATGCTTAACCAGCCAAATGCTTCTAGTTTCTGGTACTCACGCCTTATATATACCTTTCTGCTTTCTACCACCACTCCCTGGGATTAAAGGCTTGCTTTCTGGGATTAAAAGCGTGATGAGTCACAGGCCTGTCTGTATCCTTGAACACATGGATTTCTGCCTCTGGAATGCTAGGATTAAAGGCGTGTGCTACCACTGCCTATCCTTTATGTTTAATATTGTGGCTGCTCTGTCTCTGACCCCAGATAAGTTTATTAGCATGCACAATATTTGGGGGAATACAATACCGTGTTTGTGTGTGTGTGTGTGTGTGTGTGTGTGTGTGTGTAATGAAGATTATAAAGGAATACTATAGACTATTTTTGGCAGAAAATTTGTGAATGTAGAAAAATTGATACAAAAATAAAATGATGAAAAATGACTAGCTGAAGTGGGAATAGACAATTTGAAGTGCACACAAAAAATAAAGTAAATAATTGGTGTACTCACAAAAAAACAACCCAGGGTCACAGCCTGTACTTTTGAATTCTACCCAATACTTAAAGGTGATAAATACCATATTTTCATAGTATCGTTAAAAATATAGAACAATGGATACCTTTTCAATCCATTCTATGTGACAAAGTTTCTCAGATTCCAAAATAAGACCAAGATATGACAAGAACTCTGCAACTAATATTACTTATTAATATTGCTACAAAGAACATTAAAAAATGTTAGGAAACCAGGTTCAGAAACATGCAAAGGTGTATACACAGTGAGCAATTGAAATTATTCCTAGCAATAAAAGACGTTTTAATATCTGAAAATAAGTAATCATAATGCACTGTCAGTTAAGTGCGAGCTGACCAAAGTAAACACCGATGAGCATCTCACAGGGTAGCCCATTATGCCTCAACTTTACACAAAGAACTGTAGGCAATTGAGGGAAGTTGGGGAGGGAGCTGTGGCCTTCCCCAAGGAAGATCACATCAAATTATTGTCTATAGCTTTATGAGAAACCCTTAAAACATACATACAAGTAATGTTATACAGACTGAGCATACTATGTTTAGGAAAATATATGTATACATGTATATGATGTATACATATATGCATATTGTACCAAGTAGTGAAGAAAGAGGCCATAAATTTTAAGGAGAGGAGGGAAGGGTTTATCGGACAGTTTTTAGGGTCGAAAAATGAAGGGATAAATTTAATTATATTAATCTCAAAAATTACAGATCTTTTTCAAAAAATGAATAAAATATGAAAATTAAAATATAAACTATATCAGTTAAAATTTTAGAATAATGCGGTATTTGCAGTAGATGTGAATAAAGTGAGACAAAATGTAGAATATTCGGTGAAAAAAATACTGTGCAAACTCTTGTTTCTGTGTTTTTCAGAGCCAACATCATACTTGAAGAAAGCTCTAGGTGCTTTCAGCAGAAATAAGGGATAAAGACATTAATTTCCCTGTTTTTCACCAAGATTACTTTGAAAGTGAGTCTAGGCATGGAAATTGGGCAAGAGAATAGTGTTTTATCCAAATTTATATTTTAGATGGAGTGTCTGAGACTTAAGAAACTGATTCATGGACCTCGAACTCTATTCCTTCTAAATGAATGGAGATTAAAGACCCTAGGTTCTAGGTCACTGTAGAGAATGCATTGATTCTCTTCACTTATTGTTGCAGTGTAACATAGCTCCATACAGTACGAATCCATTTCCATAGAACGTTTGGAGACATTCTTTGATGAAGTTATTGTATTGAAGTAGTAAATCATGACTTTGAGTATGATGACTTCTGAGTCCTAGAAAATATTTGAGCAACTACTGAATAATAGACAATTTTGGAAACACCTAATACAGTTGCTGAAGGAAACTCTCTCTTGTGGAGGTCCAATAATTCCATAATATCTAGGGCATGTGAGGAGTCACAAAACCTGAAAGTTATGAGGACAAAATATGTAAAGAATTACATCCATTTTTAACTGGATGCGACATGGAAGTTGAAAATCTTGCAGTGTTGTATGCTGCGGTACCGAGTAGCATGGACATACAGACTGCCACAAGAACTTAATGTGGATATATATTTTTTTTGTCACTAAGAATAACTATTTGAAACTGATGAATATATTAAAGTAGATTTTTCTGAATATCTGACATATGAAACATAAATTATTTAAAGGAATCTTAGGGGAAGGATTAAGTTGGTTATAATAATCAGGAAAGTAGTAGGGACAAAAAGGAATCTCTGAGCAGACAAAAAAGAAATAATCACACCTCATCTGAACTTTTAATATGATCTGACAGCAGAACAAGGGTGAAGGCAAGATTTCTTTAATATAAATTTCCAGAGATATAGAGTAGATGGATATGGTTGAAAGTTTAATTAGCAAAAGAGACTGAGAAATTATGAGGAAACATTTGAGTTTTATAAGTCCTCTGAAAATAACAGTAAATATAAAATAAATATAGACTCATCGAGAATTTAATAAGTAGAGCGAAAATTATGTTTAAAACAAGTGGGATGGTATTCTCATGCACTTTTGTGTAGTAATTTCAAATTTTATAGTCTTCCAAAATCATATTAGTTTTATTTTAAATAACAATTACCATGTATCATTTTTGTTTATTTTCTGATAAAAGAATTCTAGATTTTTAGGTATTTGAGTTTTAGAAGTCTCATAAGCTGACTTAATTACAAACTGTTTTCACTAAAATGCAAATGTGTTTCAGTGGCAGCTGGATTTAACTTTTTCCTTTCTTTCTTAACCCTAGAATTTTCTTAGCACTGTACCTCTGATAGAGCTAAAGTATACATGAATTTTAACCTATTGATTTACAGAGTGAAACTGAAATTCTTTTTTTATGTGACCAAACAATAATATATTATATATGAATAGACACATTCTCAAAGATATATACTAATATGGAACAACTGTGAAAAGATAAAACAATGCTGGTCATGGGGGCACATGCCTTTAATGCCAGTACTCTGGAGGCGCAGGGGATGGATCTCTGAGTTTGAGGCTAGCGTGATCTACAAATCAAGTTCCAGGACAGCCAGGGCTACACAGAGAAACCCTGTCTCGGAAAACGAATCAATCAATCAAACAAACAAACAAATGAACAAAGCAATAATTAAAGAATGAGCTTTAAAAGTCAATGGTAGGCCAAGGGAAAGATGAACGGCATGATAGCGTGGAGGTAGAAGCATTTGAAAATGTAAAAATAGTATTTAACAGCGCCTGCAAAGTTTAGAAATGTTCTGCGCGCGCACACACACACACACACACACACACACACACACACACACACACACACACACAGAGCTATCCCTCATCTCCTCATTCCCAAAAGGGGGGCGGGGATGAAGAACATGCTGTGTTTCTAAGGAATAGAGTCAGTTGCAAGCACAGCTAAATGGGGCAAAGAGAAAAATAATAACTTAAACTTAGTCGGCTTTAACACAGTACTATATAGGAATGGAGAAAATGTTTGGAAATTGTTACAAGCGTTAAATGCTATTTTTAAGAGAGGAAGATGCAATTATAGCTCTTTAATTTCAAAGAGAATAATGGACAAAATACAAGATGAAGGAATTTCTGATAAAATTGTGAAATGGCAAACCTCTCTAAATGGCTATTTGCAGGAAAGTGTTGCAACTTTGAAATGAGCATAATGATCATTAAAGATTAACAATTTAAAGAAAGCCATTTTTTCCTAATCCAGAGTTTATAACAAAAGTAAAGCTCAATGAAATCCATTAATGTCAACACAAGTTTAAAAATTTTAACAAGAAAACATTGTAGAATAAACTGCAGGTTCAGCAAAGTAGTTTGTATTTTTTTATTAAGAAAAATTTTTATTCATTGTACATACCAATCACAGATTTCTCCCCTCTTCCTTCTTCCCACCCCTCCAGCCTTACCCTATGGAACCACCCCCATTTCCCTCCTACAAGAAAGTAAGGCTTCCCACTGAGATCCTTGAGGCAGTGGGGAGGGCTTTGACCTGCATCTACTGAATGGACCAGTAGTTTGTATTTTTAAAAAGCAATGTCATTCAAATGGTCTGCCTTTTCCCATTAAGGATATGCTGTCTAGACATAAGGTAGTAAAGGGAACATATTTAAAGGTAAGTGTGCACCAGGATATTTTTTTAAAGTTCTGTTATATTCTTCCAAGATGAGCATAGTTATAATTAAGATTAATTTTATTTGAGCAAGGACAACACCATCTTAACTCACAAAACACAACTGAAACCATGCCTGCTCATTCCAACTCAGCATAAAGTGAATCAAAACATAAAGCACTTTATCAAAGCTTCTGATAAAGTGCTGCCTTCCATTTATCATTACTCATATATTATCAGATACGTAGTTTTTATTTGCACTGAATTCAAGGGAAATTGACAGACATGTACCTGATGTTAAACAATCCATGCGACTTTAAAAAGAAAATACAGTCAATATGTATTTTGAAGCTATGTTTAGAATTGTGTGAGCTTGATTTGTTATTTATCCATTTTACCTAATAAATAACTCTTACAGATAGGGCAAGAAATTCATTGTTTGGTGAATTGATTTTCTTCATTATTTTTGACATTTTCATTCATTAATGTATGTATGATATACAATACACACATATAATGTACATATATATTACAGTGTGATTTTAATTAGCAACCACTACTCTTTAGTATGCCTCTCTTCTGAACTCTTTGCTACTTAATCTCCCATGGGTATAACATTAGAGGAACTAACAGCCCTCCTCCAGAAACTACTGACAGTTATTAACTGCTCAGGAAGTTAATAATGTCACCTTTATTCACGGTAGTAATTTGCAGGTCTCAATATTGTTCTGGTTTCCATAGTTGCTTTGTGTTCATGATTGCAACAGTGATGTCATATCTGGACTGCAGCATTTCATGACACTCTTAAATTCTTTCTCCTCTCTCTTCTATGCTGATCTCTGGAACTTGGGGAGAAGTGATGATGTCCTGCTTAAGGCTAAGTGTTCATCAAACATTTATTCTCAGCACTTTGACCAGATGTAAGACTCAGGACTACGCGTTACTCGACACAAATGGAACTTCTCTTCCCAAGATTGCATATAACCACAATTATTTAGAAAGCAACTTGGATATGTGGTCATTTGGGGAAACAACACTAGCATGTTTCCACCCAGACTCATGTCCTCCCTAGCCTTACACTAGGATTATAGCATTATCTGTGTGCCCCTTTGAAAGCAGTGGGCCTCAAATCCAGTCATAAAGTGGACTGTTGTCCCTTAAATTGTCATGCCACTCCTGTACGAGTAGAGCTATTGTGCCTGGAGTACAGGTATTGTAGTACATGTGGTCTACAGCTCGGTAAGACCATAGATGAAGTTTCTTCACTAGCAGCTTGCATAACACCTTTCTGCATTGTGAACATAAGCCAGCTTGGAAGGACATTTCCAGCTTGGATCCATCTTAAGTTATCTGTATCTTCTAATTAAAGAAAGTGTTAGAAATATATGTTAGTTTGGCTCTATGGTTTTACTCCTTTGTTCCGGATAAGTTCTGTAAAAGAGATAAATGAAACTAAACTTAGACTTCCATTCATGAAAAATGATTGCAATTGATGATGATATAGTGAATGCACTAAAGTGTATTTTAATCAAATTGTTATAAAATGTTAAATTTCAATGAGAGTTTTAAAAAACAGATTCTTAGTCATATAGTGCTAGTTTCTGCTTTTATTAAAAAAATATGAATATTACCCGCAAAGAACCTAGAAATACCATACAAATTTTCAAAACTTCTTCAGGGTTGGAGCTGATATAATTGTTATATATAATGACTGCTATAAAATTGTTCTCTTGAAATAGTCTGAAGGAATATTCTTTTTATGACCTTATTAAATCTTTCAATACAAAAATACACTGTCATAAAATATAATTTAATGAAAGGGTCTGTTATATTCATAACATTCCCATTTCTAGAACTGGACTGCTCAAGTGGCAGAACATGGAGTTACATATCTAAGAAGTTTTTTTCTTCCTTTCATGCCAGAAATAAACTCTCTCTACCTCAGTTTCCCTCACTATGGATAGAATTACTAAATGCATTACCCCAGTTTGGTAAACACTAACAGGAAGTAGTGGCAGCTATAAAAGACAGCGGAGATTTTAGGAGATACCTTTTATGCTTCTATGATATTACCACCAGATCTTCAAAGCTATCATTAATCATTAATTGTAATAAACAAGAAGACACATGGGGGAAGTGTTATTTTGTTATATTGATACCTCTGATTCTCCTTTCCCTTGAATTCCTTTCTTCATCCATCCAGGATCTTATAACACAATGTTGAAATCTAGGTGGCTTATAAATGGTAGACATTTATTTCTCACATTTTAGAAGGTGGAAAATCCACGTTAAAACCTAGCATACTTGGTGTGTGGACAAGGCCTCCTTTGCTTTATCGATGATGCCCTCTTACTGTGTGCTCATATGGCAGAGGAGGTGCATAAGGTCTCTGTTGTTCTGACTAGAAAACACAATTTGAATAGCCACCAAGATCATGACCCAGTTGCCTCTGAATGTCCTATTTCCCAGCACTGTCATTCAGAGCTCTAAATCTCAACCTATAAATTATTGGGGAATGCAAAATTAAGTATATAACAGCTATTCAGTGTGAAGCTGTTGGGGGAAGGGTTTTAAGAAAGAAACTTAGGGAAGAAAACCACAGATGGAATATGAATTATCCTATTTATTTGTCCGTATCCTTACGTCCTTCTACCCATCTCTTCTGGCTTATTTCTTATACTAACTATCCCATATGTCACAAGAAGCATCACAAAATTCTCACCTGCTCCGTCTTGAGCCTCTGCTTCCTAACCTTACCTCACCAAAGCCACATTTCTGTTGAAAAAGAAACAATGCTGGAATAACAGTACCCCAGTTGATAGAAGTTTAGAGCATTCCTTACTCACATGTTAGTGCCATGCCAGAAAAAATGATTTTTTTGCCATCAAAAGCTACTTTACACTATGTTGTATATTCCACAAGGAGATTGTTGTACATGACCTCATTTTCCTCTGATCCTCTCTGTTACAATATCATGCTTCCTGTATGGGTTTTACTTAAAATAACTACCACGAGCTAACTTGGGAAATGACTACTACATATGGCACAGTACTCTGAGTGGGAAAATATCATTCCAGGAAAAAAAAAAAAAACATTTTAAATTATTTTGCAGTTAGTATAGTATACTCTTGGTGCCTTGTGGACATTTCCTGCTGGTGAGTCTGAGATGCTGCTCCTGACACCTTTAATTCCTGTACTCACTCTACCCTAGTGGAGTTTGAGCAGGAAGACTAATTTGATCATGCTCAATTGTCTATCTACAATCTTTTTCTTTTGTTCACTGTGGGTGGACATGTGGCAAAGGAGCTTTTTTCCATGCACTGAGCTGTAGATTGCCACACCATCCCCTCACTTAAGTGAACACACACATACTTCAGGCCACTCCCTATTTTACAGGTGATCATTATTTTCCTAAGTGAGTAACTTATTTCTTCTTCTGCTTGAAGCCCAAGCTGATGAAGGACAGAAACACCGAGTTACTCAAAGACACTCCAAATTGATACAGATTTAAAGCACTAAGACACAAAATAAAATGCAATTTGAGGCAGATGTACAGGGAAGAGGGTTATTTTTTTGTGGGGGGAGGGTGGACAAAGACACAAGATTTTGAGCTTTGTGCTCTAGGGCGTTTGACCTCTGTGTGTACAGCAGCTTATATTGGGACTATCGGGTGTTTGCAGGGATGCTCTTGGCTTTTAGCTTCTGTACACTGGGCACGAGGCTTCAGCATACAGACTGTCTTGGCAGATGGCAGGTACAAGGCAGGATTAGCACGAGGGAAGACATGGGCTGCATGGGCTTCAGCAAAAAGCAAGGAGAGCCTTGGCCAAATTTGGAGGCTTTCGGATACCGGCTACCACATCTTGATCTTTTGCTACACTTAGAGTGTATATGCTGGCAGCCAGGGCCTTAGCAGATGCCTTGGCAGATCCTGGCATATCACAGAGGCCTTAGGAAGCAGGCACAGCTGAAGCAAACATAGAATTATTGGGAAAAGAGTGTCTTCACAGGGCATTTAGGCACAGGATGCCGGAACAATTTTTTGCTAGTGTAAAATGTCAGTTATATTATGTATGGATGGCAGTATTGGGGAAGGGCTAGTTGTAAATCCTGAGTTCTGCACTTTAGAAAGCAATAATGGGCTGACTTCTGATTTCATCTGATTCTTCTCAGGCTCAGATGATAAAATAAAAGTAACACTGAAAAAAAAAATAAAACAAGAACAAAAATTCTACAGATTCCATCAGCATAGAAAACACAATAACAATGAAATATAGCTAAATGGTGTAATATTAATTCTGAAACAAATGTGCTCTGTGGGATGCTGCCTCTTAGTCTACTCAGGAGTTTGGCTTAGAAATATCATCTGAAGCTTCTATTGCCAAAGATTTCTGTATAGCGCACACCATGTTAGAAGGGTAAAAATGAGGAAAGGATTCCAAATACCTAGGACACTGTATAGTTTTGGAATGAAAGAATGGATGGTCCCTGGACTCAATATTAAATGTCAAAAGGTCAGTGTTTAGTAGAGAAATTCACATGGTTATCTATCAGTTGAGATAAGTAAGTTTTAGTGCAGATTTTGGAGCAAAGATAGAAAATGAATCTCCCATTCTAGGGAAATTCAGTATTGACTAACTCTCTTATTTGCTGGTTTTAAAAGTATTTCTTTAATCTGGTCCTTTCAGCATCAAATTCAAGTTGAGAGGACAAAGAGATAAACTGTTCCAGATCTGTTAGGCATCTTCTAACTAACATATGTGGGCTTGAACCTTTTGTCATGAAATGTTGTACTACTAAATCCTTATAAATGTGACAGGAGGAAGAATATTGTAGATGGCTTTAAGACAGTTTAACTCTGAAGAATCACACCCATTCCTAAAAAGGAAAGTTCTAGTAGCTACTGAAGGAACACATTTTGGCATTGAGAACCATCAGAGACTGAACAGAATATGTAGCTTGAACAAGAAAAAAATTGCATATTGCAAATATATTATCAAAATACTAGAGATAAATTAGTGTTGGGAGTCAGTATCTCTGTCTTAAGACATTTTAAGACTGCATTTGTGAACGTATTTAATCTTTGTGAATTTAATTCTCTCTTGAAACTCATGGTTGATGGGAGATTATCCTTGATTTGGATTGTCTCTATGTTGCTGATGTTTTACTGCAGTGTTTCTATATATTTTGTTCTTGTTGATTTGCTGCATGATAGGTCTGGCATGCTGGACTCAATGACTATATCTGAAAACAGCAGAAAATTCAACAGGAAGCAAGTATTCACATTTAATAGACCCTGAGATGGGAGCACTGAACTTTGATCTGTTTGCATCCTGCAGTGTAGCTGGAGTTTTCTCTCAGGGTCCCGCCAAGCCCCGGCAGTCCTGACAGAGCTCATTTATAAAATAAACACACAGACACATATTATTTAAACTGTTTGGCCTAATGTCTCAGGCTTCTTGCTAGCTGGTCTTATATCTTAAATTAACCCATTTCTATAAGTTGTCACGTGGCTCATGGCTTACCAGTACCTTACATCTCGCTTGTCATGGTGGCGGCTGGCAGAGTCTCTCTGCCTCACCTTCCAACTCCCAGCATTCTTCTCCTCCTTGTCCCACCTACCCTATCCTTCCTGTCTGACTACTGGCCAATCAGAGTTTTATTTATCAATCAATCATCCATAGCACCACAGTATTCCCAGGACAAGGAGGACATTTTAATGGTTGGGATTGAGAACCCTGCATTGTGCAGATGGAAACAGAGATACACAGAGTGATTATGAGTCTTCTTTACAAAGGAATTAGCTTGAAACCAATATGCATGCACATTGGGTTGTGACATCCACTGTTAAAAACAACAACAAACAACAAAAAAAACCAGCAGCAATAAAACAAAATAAAAATTTCCGGTTGCATTTTGAGGTAGTGATAGTGGGGAGAATATACTTTCTAAGCCTAAAGATTTACACTTTGAAGGACACTACTTTACTAGAAACCTTTAGATTTTTAAGTGAAGGAAACATGCAGGAATGTTTTGTTGACCTTAGGGATGATATTCTTTTTGCATGTGTGCTCTTTGTGTGCATTTGTGTGTCTTGTATTTGGCGTATGCTTGTCTGTGCTCTTGTGTCTATTTGTACCTACCCGGTGAGCAGGCAGAGGCCAGAGGAGGACATCTGGTGTCCTGCTATATCACACTGAGTTATTTTCCTGAGACATTGTCTCTCACTTAACCTGGGGTTAGGTTGCCAGGCAGCAGGAGTCAGTGATCCTTATGTGTTTGTCCCTATAGCACTGAGATTACAGGGCCACTCATTAATGCCTAGCTTTTTAAACGAGTATCAGAGATGCAAATTCAGTTCTTCATGTTTGTAGAGCAAGCCCTTTTACTCCCTGAGCCCTCTTCACAGCCCCAGGATGATAGTTTTGACATTATTTTCTTCTCTGTTTTCATGTTGTAAGTGAAATACTCACTAGAAGACATGTTGTCTGGTTGAAAGCAGTGTGTTCAGTGCTACATGTGTAATGTAAGCCGACAGTACTTTTCTCCACCAGAATTCATTTTCCTCTTTGGAAGGGTTAACTCTTGAAGTAGGAGTGTGTGTGTGTGTGTGTGTGTGTGTAATGCTGTAGATATATCTACGTAAAACTAGGACTCTTAGAAATTACATTTACTAAAAAGTGAATTATTTGCAAAGCTTATATTTTTTCTGGAATGTCTTAGCATTTGTAATCTATCATTTTTTTTTCAGAACACAGGTAGTGATTAAAATTATTATTTATTAGAATCATAAATACAAGCTTAGCTTTTACAATGCAAAGCATTGTTAAATTTAGATTGCTGAAAATGAACTACAATTCACAGTTTCACCAATATGTAAAGCCAGCAGAAAAGGCAACTTTAGCTACAGGCTGTTTCTTCCAAAACACATGGTAGCTGAAAGCAAAATTCACTATCATTTAAATCACTCTATCTGAGGATATAGAAAATGATGTGATCAGTCTCTAGCAGAAATGTGTGGACATAGGAAAAAATATTTTGTCCATTTTAATAAATAAACCAATAGATATGGTTTTAGACACAGTTTTACTACTTTTATTCGTGTTCAAAAGGACATAGCCAACCATCTTCATAGCATAATTTTTTAGAAATATACAATCAGAGTGTTAGAATTGAGTATGTTAAACATAGGCAATTTTATAATTATTGAGAAATATGTTCTAGAAGGAACCCAGGAACAAGAACATTTTTATGTTCTTTACTTTTCAAGTGATGCAAAGTAGAAGATGTGTTAGGAATAAAATTCCTCTAGGGTATTTGGAATGCAGACCAATAATGAAAGCATGGAACCTAGTTTATGAGTTGGAAGGATAATATGAACTATAGAAATAATAGGAGGACAAGTGGGAAAATGAAAAATATAGAAGCCTTGTGTGCCTAAGGAAAGGCATTGACATTTTCAAATGATATTTGATAATGCCATTTCTGTAAATATGTTTTAAGTACAGAAACCTTTTGCATGAAAGACCTGTGGAAAATTTTTTCCTAAGAAATCTTGAGAGACATCTGAGAAATCTTCAAAAATAGAGCTGGTTTTCACTTTATGGAATGAATGTGCAGACATTTTAATATATGCTGAGGCAAAATGTCCTGGTGTTCCAGAAACTTCTATGTCATCATCATCATCATCATCATCATCATCATCATTATCATCTTCATCATCAGTTGTCACTAATTTCCATGCCAGTAGGGCTTATAAATTGTGGAATTTGAGTACATGGGACAAAGTTTATTTTTCAGTAATAATAACCTCGCATCTCTCCTATCTTGTGCATAGTGAAAAGAAAAAAAAGAAATAAAAATACTCAAAGTTTAAAGCAAATGTTTCTCAGTTTATTGACTTTATAAATTGTGAAAATTATTTAAGTGTTTTTAGTTGAGATTTTTGTTTATAAAATAATCAATAATATTGGATATTTTAGATAAATTTTTAGGACTGAGGATTACATAGTTAATATAAAAACATATTATGTAATAAAGTCTCATGTTAAATTATTTTTCTTCACCTCCCTCATAAATATATATGGAAAATAAGTATCTAATTTACTGCCAACTTGTAGAAATATTCATGATATTATTCTTATGCTGCTACTCGGTGATTATGGAAACTCAGTTATGAGTGAAAAATTTTAGATTAAATAATTTTAGAAATATTCTAAATTGTTTTTCTAACTTATGAATCATCTTTCCAACTCTAGGTGGACTTACTATGATAGAGATTTTTTTTGTCTCTTTTTGATTGAAGTATTTCATTCCATGAAGATACTGGGGATATATGTGTATTTGTATGTATGTATGTATGTATGTATGTATGTATGTATGTATCCATCCACTCAACACCACAGGGAAATAAACAAAACCAAAATCTAAATGCAAGCATGACTTTAGAATTTCCTGCATCACAAACTCTTTTTCCACAGATGGTCTCAGACGATCAAAATCTAAACCTTTGGTTCAGCAAGAACCTAACTAGTTATCCACACACAAATTATATTTAGTTCAACATCAAATTCTTATATATTTGTCTTAAGCACCAGACCCATTTGCAGTTATTTCATCCCTCATATTTTTTGTTTCCACATTGCTCAAATTCTTCCTTGAGTTGCAAGAATCATGATGGTTATTATACAGTCAACTATGGAACTTACTGAGTATAAAATATCATTCTAGTCTTCCTGAGTTAAGGAATGTGTCCACAAGCAATTTCAAACATGTGGAGTGCTTTGTAAATAAGCTGCTATCAAAATTCTAAACAAAATATTCAATTCTTTTCTGAAGCAGTAAGTAGTGGTGCAAACGCCTGCAGTTCAGATGACTACCTTTGTGTACATGCCCAATAGGTATTTAGGTAAAGATATCAGGAGCAAATCGACTGCAATGTTGGCTTTTCTCTGTTCTTAGAAGGACTTGAAATTTCCCTAACAAATTGGGAAAATTATAATTAAAAAATGTAAGAAATGTAAGGGGGAATGTCAGATGACACACAAGGGGGATGTCTATGTGTGTATGCAATAATCCAGGATATGATTCTGGGAGCTCTGGAAACCATGTCTGGACTATAGGATGAAAGAGCTAGAAATCAGTGTTTAATTGTTGCTAATTTTCAAGAGCCGATTGACAGTGAGATGCTTAGGATTATTATACAAAGCAGAGAAAAATCCTTTGGTTTTATGAACATCTGAGGATAATCCTTTTAAAAAAATGTGTCAGTAGTAAAAACTTTATTACTATAGTATGATTATTTTTTTCTCCAGCTATTTAATGAGACCTCATTGTCTTATGTGGAGTTAAAGATTACTATCCACCACTTTATTCTAAGGAATATGAGTAATGAGTTGACATTATTGTCAAGGTAAATGTTCTTTGCATCACATCTATTATTTTATTTTATTTGGTAGCAAACATCTGATTCATTTTGTCCATCCAGAATCTTCTTTTTAAAGAAATTATTCATATGCCATCTAGTAGGGAAATTTAATTTAAATATACACCTTAGTGTCATTCAAGAACTATTGATCAAGCTGTGAAGACACACTTCTTTATTTAGAATCCTTCAGTGTAAGTAGAGAGGAAGGAAGCTCTAAGTTTCTTGCCCTCCCATCCTTTCTTACAAGGAGATCTAATTATGGGGAGAATTGAGCTAGACTTTACTTTATCTAAAGTGGGTTTGTTCCCTCCTGACTTACACCTCCAGACATTGAAATTAAACAAGGAAATAACATTTCAATATTTTTGTTTAACTAATTTGTTCTCTATTTATGTCAATTGCAACCAAAAGGTTGATGCCTGATCAACTTTGGTTATATCATTAGGCCATAGTCAGGCCGACTTCTTAAACTATGATTTACTGACCCTTTTGTGATCATGTAACAAAGAAAGGGCGATGAAGATTTGGTAAAACGTCAAAAATTTCTATACATGTGATAGTCAAAAGTTAATTCAAAATCAATTTGTAATGAATCTGAGGCATTTCTGGCAGTGCTCACCTTTGTTGCAGCATTTGGCTTCCCTGAGCCTTTGTTCTGAACACACCTCATGCACACTCAGTACTGCACCTGCCTTCACATCATGCAATATCAACAACACAGGGCCAAAACACTGTGGCTCAGATTCAACACTATGAAGCAAAGCACTTCACTGCACTTATAAAGTTTCCTCTGTGTATGATACATTATAGAAAACATTTTATTTCCCAGTCTACAACTATGAAAAAAAAACATATTTTTTGTTGTATTATTAGAGTGTTTGATTTTAAAAACTACTGTTTCAATTGCTGAGTTTTTAAATGAATCTTGGCTTGGGATAGGATAGAACCTGTAACATTTTCTAAAATGGTCCTCACCACTCATCTGACATTTTGCTATATGTATTTATGTAAAACAGCATTCTCATTATTGGTGATCATAAAACCAAAAAATCATCCAACTTAAAGACATGTTGAATATATTTCATGTCTTGCAATATCAAATGCTCAACCAAAGTTTAATTCTTTATGGAAAAAAACAAACAAACAAGTACACCCCATCAGAAGTTTTCTGCTTTACTTTCATCTTTAACACATGATGAAATTTTATGTATGTCAAGGAACTGATTTAAGATATTATTACTTATGCCTTACTATAAGTAAATGACTGGTTTGAATACCAATGTGTATGCTTATCTACCCAGAGTTAGAGGAACATTCTTTTGGAATAAAATGAACACAATTCAGAACGTTTATGAAGTTATGCACAGAAGGACTAGGACAATTTAAAGGCAGTGGATGACTACAACAGAACTGTCTTTTCAACACATAGTTAGGATTTTTGTATTTTGAACACACATCTATCAGAATAGAATCCCAACATGGAGAGGGGATGTGGTCCTGAAGCCCCATTGCTAGCTGAGAAGCTATTATCAATTGACAGTTGCTAAAAAGAGAATATTTTCTTTCTTTAAGGGTGTGTGACTCCTGTGAAGTCAACCATGTTCTGGGGCATGGCCATATATGCAAAATGTGCAGAGTGGACAAATTGAATTTGACTTTGTTTTTAATTAAAAAAAATTGAAATCAAAATATAATTACATCTCTTTCTTCTTCCCTTTATTACCTCCAAGGTTTCATATCTACCCCCTCTTTCTCTCTTTCAAATTTTTGGTCTCATTTTCTTTCATTGTACACACTCCACACACACACACACACACACACACACACACACACACACACACACACTCCTAAACAAATAACAACAACCTACTCAGTTCATATAGTGTTGCTTGTATAGCTATATGATTTCCAGGCTAACCACTTGTTATTGAATAATTGTTTGAGGGCTCTTCCCTGGAGAAGACTATTTTCCCACTCTCAGCATTCCTTAACTGCCTATAGTTCTTTGTTTAGGGTTGAGGCCCCACGAGACTAAAGGCTTGCTCAACTAGAGGGAAATAATGCCTGGTACTGGAATCCTAGCCAACTACCTTGGTTATCTTAATTACAATTTCTACTGCTGTGATAAAACACCATGACCAAATGCTTTTGTGGAGGAAATGGTTTAATGCATCTTACAGCTACTGAGGGAAGCAAGTGTGGGAACTAAAACAGGTCAAAAACTGGAGGCAGGAGTTGGTGCAGAGGCCATGGAGGAGTGCTGTTTACTGGCTTGCTCTTTGTGGCTTGCTCACCCGTAATTCTCATTCTATCCAAGACCACCTGCTAAGGGACAGAGCCACTCATCATGGGATGAGCCCTCTCACATTAATCCTCAATCAAGAAAATGCCCAACAGATTTGTCTACAGGCCTATCCTGTGGAGGGATTTTCTTAATTAAGTTTTATTAATTAAGGGTCTTTCTTTCCAAACGACCCTAGTTTGGGTCATGTTGAGATAAAACTAGCACGAATACAGGACTGTACTATACAGAAATCAGGGATTTTGGAGAAGAATCTACAATCACCACATTACTAAATCAGCATCAGTCTCTATTACATCTAAATACTTACCCTTTGCCCATAGATAAGCTTAACCCTCACACCTCACCATGGGCGGTAAGGGTTTTTGTTGTTTGGTGTTTTTTGTGACACAAACTCAGGTGGGTAGGGAAAGGGATGAATCTGGAGGAGCTGTCAGAGAGGAATGAATACGATCAAATGGATTGTAATAAATTCTCGTAGGGGAAAAAAGCCTGGGAACCAGCAATGGCTGGGAATAGGGAGGCTCCAGTGTAAGTCCGAGAGGGAGAGTCTGGAGTTCCAAGAACCAGGGGCAAGCTCTGAGAGCCAGAGTCAAACAACACAGTCTGGTAAGCGTGGGAGGCTTTGCCCTCCCAACCCATTTTTGTTCTATTCAAGCCCTCAGCAAAACAAGGGGGATACCCACCCACACTCATGAGATGGAGCTGTCCACTGAGTCTGTGTTTTCAAAGTATGATCTCATCCAGAAATTCCCTTGCCAACAGAGTAGAAGAAATGATTTACCAGACATATGAGAATCATTTGGCCAGGAAAATGGACAAATGCAATGAAACATCAGAAACTGGAACTATTGTTTTTGAAGGGTTACCAGCCTATTATTGAAACTCTTTCAACACCTTAGCTTCTATATGTAATCCAATTTTGTACAATATGTCCACTTTGGAGATACATGCTAATATTGTTACAGTCAAAGGGACATGGTGTAGTCTACCAAGTAGGAATCATTACAATAAGAAATCTATATGCCATTTACCTTCTATACCAATGAAAAAGTTTAATTTATGAAAAGAATACATTTAAGGCAATAAATAAGGAATAATGTATATTAATAATTACAATAATATAATGTAACTGATATTTATTTAAAGATGCAAATAATTGATTTCTGATATTTTCTACTTAGCAGTTTTGAGCTGTAGTTGATTTTGGGACATTGAAGCTATGGAATGTAGAAGACAGGATAAGAGAGGATCACTGAGCCAGGCAGTGGTGGCACACGCCTTTAATTCCAGCACTCAAGAGGCAGCACCAGGCAGATCTCTGTGAGTTCAACGTCAGCCTATTCTACAGAGCGAGTTCCAGGACAGGCTCCAAAGTCTCACAGAGAAACTCTGTTTCAAAAAATCCGACAGAGAGAGAGAGAGAGAGAGAGAGAGAGAGAGAGAGAGAGAGAAGAGAGAGGATCACTATACAAATTATCTCAAGAATGAGATTAATAAAATACCTAGAGAACTTTCATTGATAATGCAAATATTCTGCATTTATGTGTATGTGGTCATATTAGTCATCACTAGCCAAGAGTGGTAACTGGGCATTTAGAATTTTATTAGTATGAGGAAAATTCATAGTTTTTAATTAATTTAACTTAAACTAATTTAAATTGAATTTAAGTAGTCACTTACTGTTAGTGACTACCTAGATGGTAATACAACCTTATTTTTTAGGCCTTATATTTAAATACCATATTTTGATATTACTTACAGATACTTTCCTTCAATTATACTCTGTACATTTAGTAATTTTGTTTTCTGATTCAAAATATTTTATTCCATTTTCCCAGTCTCTTATTTGATGATGCCTTGTGTTTCAGCTTGTCTGGAAAAATAGAATTGTAAGAGAACAAGTTATTATGGAGTTACAAAGACTCAAGTAAAATAATAATGGTTTTTTACAATTTCTCTGTCTAAGTTATAAGAACTCATAATGCAACTCCTTTAATTTAATTAAACAGGGTGAAAAAATAGAGAATTAGTTGGTTTCACCATTATTGCTCTAGGTGGCTTTTTCCACAGAAGTAACCTTATAATATTTTTTAATGTGAGTTCTATTGAACACTAATATAAATATAAAGAATATCCTAAAACAAGAGAATTAAGATTCCCCCTAACTTAGAGACTGGCATTTAAAAGTATAAATATAAAAATGACTGCACAGTGCCCAGCCCTAAATGGGGCATCTAGATGACACTAGCCCATCCAAAGGCTCAGTGTTCATTCATCATCGAAGGAGAGGTGGAAAGACTGTAAAAGCCAGAGGCAGTAAATGATTTCAAAGAAAGAGTGTTTTCCAGACACATCAAGGCAGTTACACATATTTACTCACTGCTATTTTCACAACGTGCACAAGAAAGATAAAGTCCCAGCATGGATGTGAGATGAACCCAGTGTCCTCCATTATCTGGTGAGATATTAACAATTAGTAGTTCTTAGGAGTGGGAGAGCCCATTTCATTTAAGGGTGTTACAGTCTCTGTTAGGCTGACCAAGCCTCAGTGGTTGGAAACTTGTCCAAGAGTGTATGGACAATACAAATTTTAGACCCACTAGGTAGACTGAAAACACAAGAGAACGAAGTCGGGGCAGGTAGGGAATGAAGGTTAGACTTGGAAGGATTTGGGGATAAATATTGTCAAAACATATTTATGAAATTTTCAAATACTTGAAAAATAAATTAATTATACAACCACAATGTATCAAAACACTTTTAGAAAGTGATTGTGGTTATTCTTATCTGTTATTTAAAACTATTTACTGGGGAAAACACCAGAACCAGTTATATCGTCAGTGATTCCTGATATGGGAACTTGCATAACCATCAAGCTCTCACTGCATTTTATTATTTGATACCAAATTTGTATGTTGATTAAACCAGAAAGACTTGTCTTGAAAAGAGATATCTATATGCATATATGGAATTAGTTTGAGGAGTTCCACTCAAGAATACTTAGAATTATTTACTAAGGAATTAGATCTTCAGAAAACAGATCTACACCCCCCACACACACACTAACACCCTCCCCCCCACACACACATGGAGAGGGTTAGGGGAAGAAAAGGAAATCTCAATTCAAGCAAGTTAAACCAAGAAAATATTGTGTAGATACATTCTTTCATTGATCGTAACTGTTGAGTAATTACTGTTTTATTTTATATTTTACCTTCATATCCAGTCACTTCATATTCAGGTCAAAGTCCCTAATTTTATACACACGCGTACACACACACACACACACACACACACACACACACACACACACACACACAAATTATATATGGATATATTGTTAATTTTATATTTTATATATAAATATATATAAATTTATATGTATATAAATTTTACATATTATATATGTGTATTTATATGTTATATATATATATATATGCTTTTTTTTTACATTTTAGCTGAAGAGAAAACAGGATACGAAGGCCAACAATGTAATTATAAAACAGAATCTGGTTCACAAAGAGCATGAAGCAACAAACATACAAACGGGCACCTGGGCTGTCTTTATTCACTGGAAAAAGGAAACAAAGCAGAGGTTCATCTGTTACTGCCTCACCAAAAGCATCACAGATGGAACAGACTTTGTGGTAAATAGAAATTTCTCCACAATGGTCCTTTTCTCATCGTTATTGAGATTTATTATATTTTAGTCATGTGCATGTGTGTGGTTACGTATGAGAATATTTGTGAGTGATTGGTTCTCAGGGGTTAGAGACTTTGTGTCTGTCTGCAGCTGGATAGTATATGGTGGACTACATAATGTGGGTGCTGGAAACTGAACTTAAATCTTCTGCAAGAGCAATGTGCAATCCTAATCTCTGAGCCATCTCTCCAGTCAAACAGGAGCAGTTCTGGTGAAGGAAACTATCCTCTCCAACTATATATACCAGTTATGAAACTGTTTTGGGTGGATGTAGAGAAATTGTTTTCATTTTATTTGATTTCTATAAAAATAACAATGGTATTTCCAATTTAATTAAATTCCAGTGTTGAGAGAGTCATCTTCAGGATGTTTCCGTTTATCTGTGGTCATTTGAAAAATTTCTGTTTCACACAATGTATGTTTTAACGTTCCAGGTTTATACACTACCATAAAACTAGGTTGAATGTGTTCTTGCTTGTGGGAAAATCTAGGAAAAATTATTGTCCATCTTTTTTAAAAATTGTATAATTAATTTAATTTTACATATCAGCCATGGATTTCCCTGTCCTCTCTCCTTCTGCTGCCCCCCCTCCCTTCAATCCACCCCCCATTCCCACCTCCTCCAAGGGAAAGACTCCCTTGGGGATTCAGCTCAGCCTGGTAGATTCAGTTGAGGCAGATCCAGTCCCCTCCTCCCTTCACCCAGGCTGAGCAGAGTGTCCGAGCATAGGCCCTAGGTTCCAAAAAGCCAGCTCATTCACTAAGGATAGGTCTCCTAAATAGTTCAAGCTAATTGACTGTCTCACTTATCCAGAGGGCCTGATACAGTTCCACGGGGGCTCCTCGGCTATTGGTTCATAGTTCATGTGTTTCCACTAGTTTGGCTATTTGTGCATCTTGATGAACTTATACAAGTATAGATGGATGTATACCTAAATCATTTACATTAAAAAATTATAGAGATACATCTTATACTGAAGGAGAACATGAAAATTTATTTCACTCTATTTTGATTGCATAAGCGAGAGGTAGAGACTGTAAAAATGTTGCTACTTAATGTTTTTATATAAAAAGTAGGAATGGCCCATCATGAAATTATAAGTGGCTGAGTAACTGAATTTCTTCTCTTTTATACACAATTGTCAATATAATTTAAAACTTTAGTGATAAGCCACTTGGGGTGGGATATATACATACATACATACATACATACATACATACATACATACATACATATATTTGGTTGGCCTTTAATGCCATTCTGCATTCTCCTTCAAAATTACGTTTACAGGAAATTAATAAAGCTATCATCTTTCACACAACTCCTATGTACTCTGTATTAATATCACACACTGTACTCTGTATACTATGATCTATCTAGCATATATTGTAGACATAAATTCTTTACTGCTTTGCAACATTGGTGGCTAACATCATATGTGACATGCCAGAGAGCAAGGAGAATAACAGGCAATGCTTCCCGTACGCAATGATCTAATTTTCTTCCACAGTGGTCTACATTTTCACCAGGCCATGAAATTTCTCTTTCTAGGTCAATTTACTATGAGTCAATTTGCTATGAGAGTCAATTTAGCATGGATTTTTTAGATTTTTTGTGTCCTGGGAATCTATAATTGTATATTTTAAATGCGTAAATGTTTCACGTACATTCAACATTTCAAAGGGGAAACAAAACTTTGACCTATGTCAATTCTCAGGAAATTTGGGCAATGAGACAAAAGTAAGGCTACATAATAGTCTTTCTGGTTTGTTTTTAATAACTTTTACAATTAAATTTGTAAGCAATTTCCTTTCTTCCCAGAAGAAAATAAAAGCATAAACATTACAATCACTATAATTCCTAATTCTTTCTGTGGAAACATTTATAAACTACATGAGTAAGTTTGGCTTCTGCTGTGATGACTGTGTTAAGAGAATTGTAATGTCCATGTTACAACTGAGAGAAGCGAGAACTTGCTTGTCATTTTGAGACAATATAAATGAACAGGATCATTAACCCATCACAGGGGGAAATTAAGAACATTTTTTATAAACAGACCAGGAAGTCACTGAACGACTCACTTTTCAATAATTGATTTCTATGTATTGTTTTCAAAATATTGCATTAAAATTTGGAGTAGTTTTGCCATGAGATGAAAGAAAATATAAAGTTTCACTATAAAAAAGAATTTTTTTCTAAGTAGTTTCCAAATTTAAGATTTTTGAATCTAGGAACACATGGATAGATGTCATCTTCTGTCAATTTGTAAAATTAAATCATTATTTGATGAATCACAAGAAGTCAGCTAATTTGCACATTTGTTGTCACACTGATGGTATATGTAGATAATAACAGCCTCAAGCAAAAAAAAGGAATATAAATTTGAAGATATTTAATTGCATTCTAGAATTGTGGTGGGTTCCAGAGAAAAATATTTATTCATGGCATTACAAATCTGTAATATTTGAGAGGGCTTCCTTAAAGTATTGAAGTAAGCACTGAATATTTGATAGATTTTCATTTTTAAAATATTTTATGTGTATGGTTGTTTGCGCTGTATGTTTGCCTGTGCATTGTGTGTGTCGTTTTCCCAAAGATGCCAGAATAGTGCAACAGATCTCCTAGACTTGAACTTACAGACATTTGTTAGCTGCTATGTGTCATGTGGGTCCTGGGAATGGAACTCAGGTACTCTGGAAGATCAGTAAGTTATCCTAACTGCTAAGCAATCCACACAGCCCATGTTTGATACTTTCAAAAAAAAACAATTGATTAATGTCATCCATGAATACACTATTCTGAAAATGGACCATATCTGTTTTCAGGACATGAAAATGCCATTATTCACCAAATTTCCCATGCTTATGATTTTGGATGTTTCTTAGGCTAAGACTTGAGTGAGTATTTCAGAAGTTGGTGCTAAGGTGGTCTTTGACCCATGAATCAAACTTTTAATATCTTCTTAAAACTACTTAAGTTGGGCAGTTTTCTTCTATACTTTACAAGGAGTGATGTTTTGGATTATTTTAAGAAATGTATCTTTGAAGTTCCTTGAAATAACATTATACCCCAATTCCCTGGAGGACCAGTGTCTTCCATTTCACAGAATGCTGGAATTCTCCTTGGAGTATCTGGCAAAATGATGCCAATGTTAAATGCTTCACCAGCTTATACTGAAAACAATCCATGAAAATATGTGTTCAGTAAGTGTTGTTTTGCCTTCTGAGTTTCTGCAGTTCTCAGTTCCCAGCATCACATATCAAACAACTGTGCTTTAGGTATACTTACCATAGTAAACATGCATGCTGTAGGTATACCTAACATGTTCAAACCCATGCTATAGGTATACTTACCACATTAAATACCCATGCTGTAGGTATACCTACCATATTAAACACCTGTGCTATAGGTATTCCTACGATATTAAACACCCATGCTGTAGGTATACTACCATATTAACACCTGTGCTATAGGTATTCCTACCATATTAAATACCTGTGCAGTAGGTATACCTGCCATATTAAACAGCCGTACTATACTTTCTTCTGCATAGAGCTCTTGCTATTATGTTTCCAACAAGAGTCAAAACATGATCTGTTCCTTATTATCAGTCACCAGTGCTGGAATATTCATGCTCACTTGGGATCTTTTCTTGAATATAACCATTGTAATGGTTCTTTCACTCTCTCTCTCTCTTTCATCTTATTGTAATCTTAGAAATGATCAAAGTCCACTTCTTCTTTGGACGCTTAAGGGGACAGAAGGTCACAGGGTAATACAGCCAGAAGCAGGGTGTAAATGGAACCTAGCAACCTTGACTACCATAGTAAACCATCTTTTTTGACATTCCCATTTATTATATTCTTTCTGACACAAACCCGAAGCAAGGGTTATGATATTAGTACTTCACCTTTTGTAGCGCACAACAGTTTAAGCGATAGCACTCTCCATGTTTCTGACTTCCCTAAGAGCTAAAACTCATGATGGGCAACTACCTTCAACAATAATATTATTCTCACAACCCCTTTCTTTCACAACCTACTTGCAGTTTTTTTTATGGATTGTCACACCTTAATTTCAAGCACCTGCGGAGGAGGGGGAGGGGGCTGCAATATGAATGGGTCATTAGTTAAAAGGCAACGGTTGACTTACACAAGGTTGAGGGAAGGAAGCCGTCTTGAGAAAGAGTGGAGGGCATCCATATCGATCCTGCCTCTCATCTTTGGCTATGTCTTTTTGGTTGCAAGCTTCTACTGTGTGGGATCTCAAATAAAGCAGACCTGCTTACCTTGTGACGGATTCAACACTCACTCCCAAACTCCTCCATCATCTGCTAAATTCGCCCAGTTTAAAAGTGGTCATAGTCAAGGTCTCCCATGAAGAAAAAAAATGGTCATAGGGAAAAACTTACGAATTAAGCTCACTTAGAAAAGAAAACTTGTGATTAATGCCTCTTGTTAATTTAACGCTGGTTTTCTAAAGACCAAATGCCAGGGTTTGGGCTTGTAGAAGTGGTTCTCTCTGATCACTTTATATCACATCTTGGAATGAAATACATTTCCTCTTCTTTCTCTTCTTATGGATATTGTTGGAATTTTAAAAAGTGTTTGCTAAGATTTCCTGTTGTTTTTCAATTGGAAAAACTCCCCTTCACTGCTAAACTAGTCTTACAAGTCAGGGACCCACTGTGCGGCCCTCACATGTTTGCCTTTTCATTTTATCCTTACAACGGTAAGATAAACATTGTGATTATCTCTGTTTTGCAATCGAGAAGCCTTCAGAAATACACATTTAAGTAAACCACCACAAACCATTACGCAAAAAGTGACAGCTATGGGATTTGAACCTTGAGTCCCCATACAGTCGCTCAAGGAGCTGTGAGGAGAAGTAGACGTGGAATACGTGAAATCCCCCGAAGAAAAACAACAACAGAGTGATTTTCCTTCACTCCCAAGCCTTCTCTTCCACAAGTTCTTGAAGGCAGGTAGGTGTTCAGCGCCCTATACTTAGCCTCTCCCACGCCCTCTGCAATCTCTGCCTTTGCGGCTGGGAGCCTTAGCGATTTGCTACTGCAGCTGGTGAGTGGGCAGGTGCAGCCACCATCTGCTCAAGGAGTCCAAATGCGCAAAAGAACTTCGCACCCAGGACCAAGCCCAGGCACTACGGATTCCAGAACCTGGGGGTGTGGGGTGGGATGGTGGGGGGGGGGGTGGCAGAGAAGAATACGGCTAACCCCGCCCCCTCGCGGTGGCGATTGGCTGAACCCTTCCCCAGGGCTCAGCACCTGGTCCAGGACGGGGCTGTCTTCCCAGCCAGTTAGCACGTGGACACCTCGAAGAAGAAGAAGAAGAAGGTGAGACCAGCCCTGAGTGCGTGAAAGGGGGCTTCAGAGCTTCCTGCCCGAAGGGTCCTTGAGAAGCCTGTTTGTTTTTCCCGGCGCTTGTCTCCACCCACCCCTCGCTGTCATTGGTCAGATCTGGTGGGTGGGTGTGTTCCTATTGGCCGGGGGGCGGGGCCTATCCCTGGCCAGGGTAGGGGCGGGGCCTCCGCCGCGCTGAGCTTGCCCTTGTGTCTGGTGCTCGCTAGAGCTGCTGCTGCCGCCGCCGCCGCCGCCGCCGCCGTCGCCGCCGCCGCCGCCGCCGCCACTGCTGCTGCTGCAGCCGGAGCATCCGGGAGCCGCCGCCGCCGCCGCTGCCACCGCTACCAAGCGCTGCTACTACCACTGCTGCCGCCTCTTCTAACAGGACTCTGACACCGGAGCGCGAGCGGCTGGTGCTGCCGGCTTGCTGCCCCTGTCCCCCACCCCACCCTCCCTCCCGTGACCTACCCACTCCTTGCAGCCCTCGCCTGCACCTTCCTCGACACCCAGGCGTCTCCGCATCACCTGCTTGGGCAGCCTCCGGGCGGGCTCTGGGACTTGCCGCGAGCTCCGCGAGGAAGCAGGCAAGCTCCAAAGCCGGTGGCCGGCAGATCGAGTGTCGGGGGCTGCACCACCAGCCGCAGAAAGAGAAGAAGAAACTACTTAGCCCACCGAACCCCTGTTCTGCGGGTGCTCTGCCACTGCCGCTTCTGCTGCCGGCAACCAGCTTCCGCGCGGGTTCGAACACCGCAGCTGCGGGATCGTGGGTCCGGCGGGAGCCGGGAGGACGACCACAGCGGAGCCTTTGCACTGTGTGCTTCGCTCAAGCGGCATCTCCTTGCCCCCTTCGATCCTTCCCCAGACCCTTAGAGAAGGGACCATGATTTGGAAACGCAGCGCGGTTCTCCGCTTCTACAGTGTCTGCGGGCTCCTGTTACAAGGTAATCCCCGCCCCACTGTGGGGAGCATCACTTCACGCCCATTCCCCATCCTCCCCATTCCACCCCGTATTTCCACTCTCCCCTGGCAATCCCCCAGTGCCCGGCGCTTTCCACTCCCTCCCCCTCCGCCCGGGTGCTGCAGGGGGCAGTGGCAGTTTGCACCAGCCGGTTGGTTCTCCAGCGCTGGCTCAGCCCAGCTCTGGCAGCAGGCAGCTCCTTACGTGGCACCTTTCGCCTTTTCATTCACCTGAGCTGCCTTCATTCCACCCGACTCGATCCCCGCCAGCATCCCCCTCCCACTCCGGGTGGCTGGCAACTTGTGCCTGTCTCAACATTCCATTCTCCCACCCACCCTCGCCAGCCACCTCCCACATCACGCTCTTAAGCGATGCTCTCCACCTCTTGTCATCTCTTTAACCTCCTCCCCTTTTAGGGTCGCCTTCCTCCTCTCCCTTCTTCCCACCAGCATCTCATCCATGTGTCTTTAAAAAGTGTGTGAGAGCCTGGGAGTGAGCTACCGCGACGTCCAGAACAGCAGCAGCGGCGGCACCGTGTGCATTGCAATAACATCCCGGGGGGTGGGGGGAGGTGGGGGGCTGTGAGACGTGTCATTCACCTAAGAAGAGAAGGGAGACTCTGTCTGGGCTAGAGAGAGGAGAGCGGGCGAGCGAAAAAATGAGAGAGAGAGAGAGAGAGAGAGAGAGAGAGAGAGAGAGAGAGAGAGAGAGAGAGAGAGAGAATATGAATGAAACAAGAAATTAAAAAGGGAGCGAAGAGACATTTTAAAAGACATAAATCCACTTTATCAACACATTGACTTTTTATTATCCAGTCTGTGTGGTTTGCATTTTTTTTTTTAAAGCAAAGAAATGTATACTCGCTGGATGTTACTTTATTGCTTTGGATTTTCGCTCAGAATCTCTACCTGTCTCTCCTCTGTCTGCCGCTTCTTTGCGTAATTAATATCATCCTTTCACGTGAAATGTAAAAACCCTGCGACTGCAGTGGAGGGGAACCACACAAAACAGTTATTATGCAAATCACTGGTCTGGATGCCAGGCGGCTAGGGAAAACGGGTTCCTTTCGCCCCAGTCCTTCTCTTTTGGACGATGGAGGGATGGGATGTATGAAGGGAAGGCGTTGCTAATTTTGAAATAAATGGCAGTGCGTGAGTTAGAGTGTATGGGAGAAAGCACTTTGGGGTGGTGGAGGAGGCAAAGGCGGCGTGCATGTGCAGTAACTGAAAGGCAGACGATTGTTGCTTTGAAGAGTAGTATCGGGATGCGGATTGAATGAGAGATATGGGAAGGATAGACGCGAGACGATGGTCGATAGAATTCTTTTAAAGCTGGGTGACTCTTTTCTTGATAATCTTTGTCCACTCCCAACACTTCTGGCCTCCATCGGATATTTGTGAGGAAGATAAGTTGTTCAAATTTATTTGTCTCTGGGTAAAAAGAATGTGAAAGTAAGACACACGTAGACCCGTGGGTGATCAAAACCCAAACGTTTTTTTTTTTTTTCCCCCAAGATTTAAATGAGGTCAATGAACCATCTTTCAGCAAGTTCTTGGAATGCAGCTTCTTTCCTACCATCTTCTGGGGGGTATACATTGGGACACTATTTTATTTTTGCTTACTTGTGGATGTGAATGAAGTGATGGGCAGAAAATTACTGAATCAATTAACTAACCTTGTACAGATGTTTCCTGAAATATATAGTGGGGATTTTATGTATTTTACATGAGATATAAATTTAAAATGTCATGTGCCAGAGTTGCCAAGAAAGCAGATAGTGCATTTTTCCCTGCTCACACCTCCTGGTCCCATTTCCCAAGGCTCACACCCCCACCCTCTTACAAGTAACCCAGGTGGCTGACGCGTTACTTGGATTTCTAATCCTGCCGAGAAAACATCCTCTCAGAGTCCCTAGTTCACCTCTCAGTTACTTGGATCTCTCAGCTGTTTTCTCCCTCCTCCCTCCTTCTGTGCGTGCCTCTCTGTGTGAGTATGTGTGTGTGTGCCCGCGCGCGCGCGCATGTGTGTGTGTGTGTGTGTGTGTGTGTGTGCACGCGCGCGCTTATAGCGCGCGACACGCCAGCACCACCGGCATGCACCAGTTAGGGGAAGAGAGATGTGGGGAAATCAGTTAATTTGGTGATTGTGATGAAAATCCCGGCACGGCTGAATGTATTTTCTCTGCCAGTCTCAGTGTGGTGGCACTGGCTGGTCATTGCACACGCGGCTGGGCTGGTGGGAAGAGATTATTTATTATAGAGCATGTGGACCACGCACTGCACTTGGGGGTCGCCTCTAGCTTCTACATTTCCCTGTGAATTGTCTATTCAGTGCACTGAAAATAACTGCCTGCTTGTGCTCTCTCTGCTCTGTCTCTCTCTCTGTCTCTCTCTCTCTCTCTCTCTCTCTCTCTCTCTCTCTCTCTCTCTCTCTCTCTCTCTCTTGTGTGTGTGTGTGTGTGTGTGTGTGAGAGAGAGAGAGAGAGAGAGAGAGAGAGAGAGAGAGAGAGAGAGAGAGAGAGAGAGAGAGAGAGAGAGAGAGAGAGAACTAGCTCCTGGGGAAGGATTTACTCTTTCTTAACCCAGAAATGAGAGATTCCATCACAGGCATGGGTCATTCTTATTGAGCATGTAAACCAATGACTAAGACACAGCTGCTTTTCCCAACAAACTAGGGGAGACAGGGCGGGGAAGAGGTGTGAGTATGGCAGGGAAAATGCACTACTGCAGCCAGCAGCAGCACCAGCCTTCAGATCCAAGTAAATAAATAAATAAAAAGCATCCTCTACAGCAGCCAGAGAATGAGCACCAGTTCCATGATGTCTGTATACTCATGAACATCTTAGTCCATATTAAAGAGGATTAGAAAGAGGATAAAGGGGGGGGGAGCGCAAGCACCCTTGAATTGTCTTCCCTTGTCTATGGCTGCCTCACATTTATCAAACACTGGCTCCTCCAGACATATCATACTCTGTTGATGTTGTCAGTTCTTCCTCAAACAAATTGCTCACGCCTGCCTTTTCTTCCTCTTGGCTATAAACATTGCTTTCAGGTTCTGATTTATGTTTTTCCCACCAGCCTACTATTTGATTAGGTCTTGGTTAGACAGAGGAATGGTAGGCTTTATTTCCTGAACACAGATTAAATACTTCACAGGTCTTTCTGTGCATAGGAAAGAAAGGATGTGTGGGGATCTAGTGAATAGCTGATTTTGGCTAAGGACAGTCTGCCCTGTCTGCTGGTAGTTATGACTAGGCAAATCCTACAGTTAGTCAGTCAGTAGCTTCCTATTAGCTAGCTTTAGTAGCAGTGGGGTGACATTCTGTCATTTACTGCTGATCAATTCATGTATCCCTTAAAATATTATCCCTTTTTTTTTTTGCAGTGTGCATGACATAAGAGATTCTTTTTAACATATATTCTCTGTGTTTCAGTGTTTTAACTTTCTGTATTTTATATTGTCAACTTTTTTTTTTACGTTTTTTTGAAAACTAAATTAAGTTTTCTTTTTTTTTTTTTTTTTTTTTAATACAAGGAAGGATAAGCCAATGGACAGAACCAAACCAGTGTTAAAATTAAGCTAAGGTAGTTGCAAGGAGTTGCTTTTCTAGGTCTCTTCAATATCATTTAAGAGTTTGTACACAATGGATCTTAAAAGGCTAATAGATAGAAAATAAATACTATCTCTCAATATTTGTTTCTGGCCATAATATAACTTGAGAAATACAAAAGTAAAAAAAAAAAAAATGAGATTCAGCCTTAAGATTAAAGCCATGTTTTCTTATTATCCCATAACAAGACAAAGGAAAAAAATCAAAAGGATGGGAAGCACAGTATGTTGTAGAATGAGAAGGACACAGCTGACCACCTGTAACTAAGACCTCATTTGCCCAGGAAGAAGAAGCTGTTCAGTTTGCCTTTTCTAAAACCACATTGCTTCGCATGCCTGAGGGGCCACTGCTGAGATGAAGAGGGTCCAATTCACATAGAAAACAAGCCTGGAACAAAAAAAAAAGAAAGAAAGAAAGAAAAATGTAACAGAGAATAGATATATACAGAGATATATATCTGATTTTACCGAATATTATTTTATTTAGCAATTAGTCTTACAGAACAAAAAAGTGCCACACAAATACAAGTGCTTTAATAATTTCTGCTATGGGGTATTCTAATTAATAATTTGCTATCTTTACTAATAAATGCCTTCAGATTAACACTCAGGTGAATATATATATTACTTGCCATTTTGTACAGGTTAGTGTCATGAACTTCACCAGACATTTTACGAAAAATGCATTTACCACCACACTAATGCTTCCCAAATCTCTTACTCTTTTACACATACTCAAATAATGTTAGTCCTTCCAAGACCATTTCTTGTGGTCATTGAAGCTGGAGCAGAGTGTACTTATTCCTCCCTTTGTTGATAACAGATACTTTGAAGGTGGCATCTATAGGTGGGGGCCAAAGTCTGACAGGTTGAAGAAGCCTGTTCCCAATTAAGCAGTAATTAAGAAAAATCTCCCAGCAAAGGATTCTGAGTTCTTTGGCTGCTTTTGTCTCAATATACCCAAGATTGTGTCCATTGTCTTTTGCCTGTTTCTGTAATTATAAGAATGCAGGAGTCTAATATACCTAAGCAGCAACCAATATGACTGGTCCCTGTGTTCTCCACCAGTGAATCTAAAATTATAAAACTGTTCGCCCTGCATTGAAAGAGTGAGGTTCTATCATTTTTCTTAAAGAAAGAAAATACTTAAATTACTTAAATAGTAAAATATAAGTGAAAAATTGTTGGATGACATCCCAACTGTGTATTGAAAAGTGCTCTGGAATAAACATTGCTTGACATCACTTTCCTCTTTAAGATAGGCAGCCAGTGGGATACATTTTGATTGAGAAAAGCTGAGTCACCTATCTGAAGAAACTGTGGATAAAGGAATAGGGTAACATGGATTGCCACTGTAATGTTTTGTTGTGTTTTAATTCTGATATGTGTCCTGAAATCTTTATTGAGAACGTTCCTATCTCAAGACATTTCATTCCATTAAACACCTTGGCTAAGTCAATGAATGTTTCTGCACTGGTGACTGGGGCAGTTGAATAAACAGGGAAAAGCAACCATGAACCTAAGCAGCAAAATGTCCAAGCTGAAATAGAAGACTTTTGCCAAAGTAGTAGCTGTCTTTCTAATTTACTCTATTTATAGCTCTAGGAAATAGTGGTTTATATGTATATAATCCCCACGAGGGAAACACAACCTACACGTCTGTGCAATTTCCATCCTGAGTCTAGTGAATCTACAGCTAATCAATTGACATTGAACAATGTGTGTTTCCCCATCTCACTGCCAATGTCAGTCTTTGCTTCATAATACAGCAGCACTCCGACCTTGTTACGTATATGAGAAATTTTTGATATTTCTGTAGGCCTATATCTGTTTCTCACTTATGTCTTAGGAAAAAAAAATAAATGTAAGTAACTATAGAGAGATGCATATACCTTTCTATGAATTCCATCTGACCAATCATTCTCAACATCCTTCTCTAACTATTTATTTTTCTTTCCTAAGATTAAAAATCCCAGAAAATTCATGTCAAACCACATCAAAAATTTATTCTATGAAAGAGAGAGAGAGAGAGAGAGAGAGAGAGAGAGAGAGAGAGAGAGAGAGAAAGGCATAATTAAATTTACCGGTTTAACCTAAACTATTTTAAAGGACAAATACGTTGTCAACCCTTTATTTAAAAATGTCAAGAATTTCGGGGTGTAATTCTTGAAGAAGCAACAAAGGCATGTTCCCTAAATTCCCCAAGTAAAGAGGTGGAGGTAGTGGGAATAACCTGGAGCTGGAGGTGCTGAAGCCCCCTGCTGTGCTGCGCTGAGAATGCCATCCTTGGCTTTCTGTGCTCAGCAGCAGCAGGCAAACACCGGAAAGCAGTCCTGTGGCAGCAGAGAGAAAGGGGAAGTAGTTTTCTAACTTACGGTAGTCATGAACAATGCTTTAACCTTTTAAAATCCGAAATAATCCAAAGACTGTGCCATCACACCATCTCATGGCAAAGCAGAAGAGAGAACAGATATTGTTTAAAGATTCATAAATCACTCCGGGTAGGATTGTGTGCGTTTTCATTCACTACCAGTGAACATTTGACATTTTTGTAAACTATCAGACTTGTGGGGCAATTGAATGAAGATGAATGCAGAGGTAAGGTAAGAGTCTCATGCTTCATGTGCTAATCCTGATCACTGGTGTTCAGAGAAGTGCTCTGAGTAAGGGGTTATTCTCCTGGTCCATCTCACTAGGGTTGCCTACACTACACAAAACAGATTTCTGACTTTTGTTTGTTTGCTTATTTTTTTTTTTTTGAATACAGGGATTAACTTTTTAATCTCTGTTCAGATAAATTGGTGCCAATAAGTGGCATATGTTTTTATGAATCCATATTATACAATGTTGATTTTCTGACATAGGAATAGTCATCAAATGAGTGCCTAAAAATAGTAAGATCTAAGCACCTAATGTTATTTTCAGCACACCACGAAAGCCTATTAGATAACAGCCAGGAACGCAATTTTGCTTGAATTCCATTTGCAAAAGAACAAACACTTGATATATCGTGCATATTGATTTTTATCTAAGAAGTGAGCCCACAAGCTTCTCATAATGTGTTTGGTGGGTTTCCTTAAAGAGACAAAATTACTTTCCTCTTTGAAAAGGTATTCTGCTTCAGTATTATACAAGTAAATATACTCCTTAATCAGGCACAAGTTAAATTATGCCAAAATAAGTGAAGTAGTCATTGAGAAGGTAAATATTCCTTGGTTACTTAGTCATATACTCATGCATGTTCACACAAAATACAGCATTACTTTCAAGACTGAAGGTCAACCTCATTAGATTTTAAATAATGAAGTTCTGTGATAACAATGTGATGTATGAGGAAAAGGTGAGTTTGTTTCCTTTTTAGTCTTTTTTTCCACTTTTCAATGGCTATGTTTCCTTCAACAATGACAAGAATGGATTCTGCCACCAAAAACAACCAAAATTTAAAATCTGGAAAATTTCAATGGGATTGAGAATTTATTCTGGATTTTTTGTGCTTGGAGGGTGAACCATCAAAACCTGCAGCTGCCTGAATAGATAGCAGATGAAGTTATCAGACCTTCTTCAGATAGTACTGGCCATTCATTATTTACTGTATACTTTAGAGGTCGGAAGTATAAGACAGTCATTATTCAACACTGGGATAGTTCTGAGGCAGCAATTTCACTTAAATATTTAAATTCTCTGCCACCTGTTACAATGTTGCTAAGAAAGACCACGTGTAGTCATAGGGAAGGATTAAAAATAAAAATAAGTGTTCTTTTGCTTCTAGGAACATAAAATCCTCAAGCAAGGTGTGATCAAGCAGTACCAATAATTTCATGTTATAAGGAAATAAAAGGCCTTTTAGAGGTCGAATTGGGTTCCTAATAAAGTTACAAATATTATGATGATTAATCTATGGAACAGAGGCGCTGCTTATACTTGGGAGCTGGATGGGAAAGAACTATTCCTGACAAAGATGTGCTGTGAACTGCTGAGTGTGTGGGGCTTTATTGATTCTGTGTACTTTATAAAGCCAATTAATTTCTTCTTGCAATGAAATATTTTTAGCTTCTGGGATAAAATTGTTTACATTTGAAAAAGCAGGTGGATTGATAGTGCTTATTTAAACATCAAGGCCTGGAATATTCAGTGTGTAAAATATACTTGTGTTTTCTTCATTTCATATTTTACTTTAGCTCGCTCCTTATCCCCTGTCTTGTGGGAGATGTCCATAATACCTCTACTTTATGTTCATTTTTATACTTCCCATCTCCTCTGTTTTTCAATCTGTACAAAGAAGCTTAGATTGAAATGAATAACTATGAGTTACAAATTATTATATATATATAATAAATAAATATATGCATATATTTAAAAGTAAATAAAATGTATGCAAAACTTAACTGCCGCTTCTTCGCTTCTTCTTTTCTATTTTGTTGAAGTTTGAAGGGTAACTTGGCTGGCTTTGTTACTCTTCAGGAACATAAAAGCCCCTTTGCATGACCATCCTACCGACCTGGAATAATGCACATTAAAATAAATTAATGAAGGATTGAGAATAGTTCACAAGAAGAGGGTTTTAGTAAAATGATAGTTTCTGAAGACATGCAAGCAATGAAATTTCTCAGCCACTAAAGGACGGTTCTTAATGTTTTGTAGTAATTATTGTGCTTTTTTTGAGAGCTCCACCTCTTTCGTTGAGTAATAAAAATGGCAAAAAAAGAGGAGGAAAGGAATGTGAGTCAGCCAGCCAAAACCACACAGCAATGCCTGGCAAAGTGGAATAAATTAGCATATGCTAGACTGAGTATTTCCCTCTGTTGTTACATAATCCCTTTCTAATAGGAAATCAGTTCTCATACTTAACCCTTTTGGAAAGATGAGAATTCTCCCATTGTTATATTTTTGGCGTTGCTTACCTTATTTTCTCACAAATTGTGTAAATCATCTATTGAAGAGCTTTTATATCAAGTCCCCCCCCTTTTTTTCTCATCCAGTCTCCTGTATACAAATGTTCCATTCTGTGTTCAACTTCGGAATTCAAGGAGCAACTTTTCTATAGCCTTCTCTGAGAGGATCTAATTAGCATTTGAGTCTCCCTTTACTCATGTGCAGCTTTCTTTAGAAAATACATTAGTTCTATGAGGTTTCCCTGAGGATTCATAATACTCTAGTTTGTTACATGTACTGTGATATTCAGTGTGCCTTAATTATGCACGTGTCCTCATTTCAAAGCCTTTTCAGGGATCATATGGGATAGAACAGGAGTCTAGCTGTAAGTTCACTGTCACTTATTAATGTGTAGGTGGTATTCAGAAGAGGTTGTTTCTGTAGGCAATTATATATATCTGTGGTACCAATATAGCAAGCAGTTACTCACATTCTGCATTTACTAGTGTCTCTGCCAAAGCAGAATTAGATTCAACATTGTGATACATAATATAGTCTCTGTTATTTCTAAATAATTCTTTGCTCTAGGAATGAAATAAAATAAGTCAAAAAGTGTACCCTTTACTCTGAATAAGAGACTGTTCCTTTTACTCTTTTTACTGACAAGAAGAACCAAAAATTGTCCCTACGTCAATAGTCTGCTCCCTAACTAGCCCATTAACACATTTTGCTGTGGTGGGGTCCTGGTGTTTTGCTGGTTATCATGTAAGGCTATAGATTTTTAGATATCATTAATTGCCTGCAATCTTTATGGACTGTCAAGCGTCAGTGCAGAGCCAAAATTGAGACATGATATCTTTCGATTGTTATTTGCATGAAAATAGAACACTGTGAACATTTAATGGGAGAAGAGAGAATTTTAAAATCTGTTTAAAAGATATTTTTAAAGAGATCTTATCTGTCAATGGAATATTAGAATTGGCTTGTTTAGTTCATGTTATCATTTATGAACACAGATTGCTGGCATTAATCATATTCAAGGTGCTTTTATATTGTGTTCTTTTTTTTTAAATTGCGTTCTTTTACTTACACATATCACCATGCTTTACATAAGCCATAAGAAAAATAGGTTTAATCTATAAATATGACTTTTTAAAATTTTGTGCTTCGATGTTGAAAACCTTTTATTAACTATTTCAGTGATAAATTGTTTCATTGTTTTATACTTACATATTTTAAAGCCATTTACAGCTTAAAAACTGCTGGCAGTGCCTATTACCTATAGTGCTGTCTGATATATTTGTTTCAATAGACAAAAGAATGTCATTTGACCTTTATTGATTATTATGAACATTTATGTTTTTCTAGTGCTTGAAAGAACTAAGCCTTTTTTTTTTATTTTGTCCAGTCTATGATCTATATAACCTGTTCACGTGTTTGTATTAGAGCATTTTTGAAGATTATGTACTTAGGTCTCCCCAAGAGTGCAAGGTAGACACCGTAGACTTCATTTTAATCTAAGTACATCTTAGTGGGTCTGTATCTTTTTAAAAATAACATTCCATTGATGGATAAACTGTCTTCCAATACAGTTAATAATGATACAATTCTTTAATTGGAGCCAGGCATTTACATATTTTTATGTATTTATGTTACAACTGTCAACATGCCAAATAGTCTTCTAGATAGAAAAAAATATTCGGTGTGAATTTTTATTTATATATAATATACAAGGCAACAAAAGGAGATCCTAAGAACCATCAAGAATTCTAAGCACTGATGTACTTGAGAAAACTGTCGATTCACATTGCTTTCAGGCGTGGCAGTGAGTTTAAATTTACACTGCGAACATTCCTCTCAAGTTCTGAGTCTTTCTGATTTCTTTGGGGGTAAACACATCTTTTTTGTCTTCCTACAGATTTCTATTTTCAGTTCCCAGAGTATTCCTGATGATGAGCTTGTTTAAACATGAGCACAACTCCTTATCCTTCTACTTCTAATAGCTGTCATTTCCAGATAAATGTATCAACAAGGAGGAATTAAAAACTGACCTTGATCCAAGAGATTATGAATACACTGACCTGCTTTTGTTATTGCCAAGCTACAGAGAAGCATTCTCTGATTAGTCCCTAAAGTAGGAGAGGTTTAGGGTGCATTCTCAGTTAGCTGGCAGAGCTGCTTTTCAGAATTTTGCAAAATATTGTTGTTGCTGTTTTCATGCTTAGTCATGCTTCTTTAGTTGAACACCCATGCTAGTTGTGATGCATTTGGTTCATTTCTCTTTTAACATTTAAAAAGCAGAGGAGGGTAGGATGAGAAAGTTAACTGTTTTTGGAAGAAAATTTTAAATATTGTCGTTGAGACCCCAAGAACAAGAGAAAAAGGCTATAAGGTTTGTAGTGATTACATTTCAATGGAAAATGTTTTAAGAATGCTTTTCCTAAAAGTTCCAGCGAAATACAGCTTTTCTTAAGATATTTTCTTCTTTCTTTGAATTTCAAAATTCAGCTTCCCAGTTGTATTTTAGAGTCTTGACTGTTTCATGACTCAGTATTTGAATATAAGTTATTAATTAAGCTGACTTACTATTTACCCAAGACCAGGTGCTAAAACCACACTCCTGGAGAACCATATCTTCTAAGTCATTACTCAAAGTAGATTCAAGTTGCTTACTTTATTAAGGATTTTTGTACAATTGATATTAATGATTATATTTTCCCAGTGATTTTATTTGTACTTCAGCCTTTCTTATATTAAAATGAACCACAAAACAAGAAGCTTCCATTTCTAAAGTGGCATCTTCTTGGTGAGTGCTGATTCACTTCCCGGACACCCAGGAATAAAAGACAAAGTGGTTTGGGAAGCAATTTTTGGCTGACTATTCATTTACAAAAAGCATTTTAATATATCACTGATTTGTGTTTGTTATATTTACAGCATTCTAATAAATGTATAGCAAGATAAGACCGTTTAATATTTTAAATGTAACCACATAGTATCTGAAATATCACCTTTCTCAGACATTTTATCATAACCTACTCAGCAGCTCAGAGTAATGTAAAGGTGAAAGACTTCTTTTTTCTTGAGACGTTAAACTCTAAAGCATTCTAGGACAATGTTGTACAGAGCCCTCAAATTATGACAATATCCATGAATTCATCAAGATGATATTGCAGGAGAATTGTCCTTACAGAGAGATGTTGACTAAGTGAAACCCATACCAGATAATTTCCTGTCTACTGGTTTATTTTAATTTTTTATTCTACTATGGGTATACTATAAATTAGGTAACGTTAATGATGTTTAAAAATTTTATAATTTATTTCATTCACTTATATATAATAGTTAAATGGAGCCATTAAAACATAAAAATCTAATAGCTTTTGGAGGTCTTACAGAAGTCACAAATTAGTTTGATTTTAAATTTTGTCTCATTTTACCCCAAAATTTAGTTATCTATAGACAGACCCTCAATAAGACAGAACATATTGTCCCGAAGGATATGCTAGCATATATGTACCTGCAGTAATAAATATGTTTAATGATTTTGCGCAGACTAAAGGGACTAGTCTCTTCTAATTTAATGATGCCTTATTATCACATAAGACCACCTCACCCAGTGGTCCTGTGACAGTGTGACTGATGACAGTGAGGCTGTAATGTGTAGGACTCATCCTTGATGTTGATAGGAGTTACAGATATTGTTGAACTGAACAGCAGCTTCCATGTAAGGGAAGTGTGGGTGGCCAGGTGCATGTCCTCAGCTTTGCAGTGAGCATTGTTGATTTTGTGGAAGAAAGGTATTATCATACTAATACTTGGAATTCTGGAACTTTCCTGAAGCGGAAACACGTTATGTTGGGAACTGTAGGCATAGGCTCTCATTCCATTTTCTTAGAGACTTTCCTTCGGTTCACTTTCTTGAAGCTTTGTTTTTGCCTCTGAAGATTTAGAGGTTGAAATGACTTTTCCCTGATTCATGACTGGAATGTTAGAAATGGTAGGCCAGGTCCACCTTTCCACTTAAAGCCACTCTGTAGTCCAGTCAGCGTAGCATTTGTCTGCCTTAGCAAAAAATTAACTTCTTATTTGTCTATCATTCATTATTCTGTATTTAAATATTTCATTCAGGTCTATGTGTCAACATAAGTTTCAGACTTTTTCATTCTCTATTGGTACAATTTGTCAATTAATTTTATAGCCACCAGTTTGAGTTTGAATTAAAAACCCTTCTTACTAAACTATATTTGTAGCTCATTCCCAAAGTTCAGAACTTCAGTGGTGGAGACAGCTCAGCTGAGTCCCAGAGCCCATGCTTCTCTTGCTGACGACATCTGGCTCCCACCACCTGCTGGCCATATCATAGCCTTCTGTAACTCTAGCTCCAGTGGACTCCAGTATCATCTTGTGGTTTCCTTGGGTATCAAGCACACATGCGGTCCACATACATTCATGAAGACATATACTTGTGCAATTTTTTTAAAAAATGTTAAGACTTTGTTGATGTATTAATCATTTTTATTATTAGAGTTGAACTTAATTCCAATCTGTAATTTTGAGTTTAGTATCATTTTCTGTAGACTGAGTTTCTATGTAAAAAATTATAAAAAGAAATTTACTAACATTTGCTTTCCTGAAGCATAATTTGTCCATCAACTGTTTAAATCCTAGGCATATGGCTGAACAAGGTTGAAACAGTCTCTGTCCTTATGGAGCCTCCAGTCTATGGGAAAACACATAATAAAATATCAAAGGATATAACACGTTCTTTTCTTGAGAATTAAAAATAAATTCTCTTCCTACTGCAGTATCTTTTCAACAGTAACCAAATGTGGACATATCCACCCGATGGTGAAATCATCGATTTAACAACAATGGCATAAAATTCACTGGGCTTTTAACATTCCTTTATTTAAGGCTATATTAAAGGGCTCTCATTTCTTCTTGCCCTTTATCCTGAAAACATTCTCACTATGATGCCCATTTTCTTTCTATCTTTTTTTTTATTAACACAACTTGAAAGAAGCTGACAAGTGAACAAGAAACATTCAAGCATGCTCCATTCCAACTGATTTGTTCGAGAAGATGATTCATTTAATTTCATAAAGGCACAGCAGGCCAGAACACTAGCTGACCAGGTCAAAGAAGGGAATATTGGGGGGAGGGGACTGTGAGGAGGATCTATGCAACAAGCAACAATATTTAGTTTTTCAGAGCTGGAGTTCTGCTTGAGAAACTCTGATGTTCCCAGCCACAATCCTTTAAAGAGCTGCAGTGCCCCAGGGAAAACATTTTTAAGGTGTGCTTTCTAAACACAATGTTCCTTGTGCTATGTCGTGTGTGTGTGTGTGTGTGTGTGTGTGTGTGTGTGTGTGTGTGTGTGTGTGTATAAAGACCTCAGCTCTTGCTCACATTATGGTGCTTTGTGACTGATTACAATCTGCACTGTTACAACTTGGCTTTTTGAGTCTGCTGATAAAACATCATTCTTGGATCCTACTTTCCAGCAAAGTCTGCTCTGAATTTAACTGAAATCTCAGACACTTAAAGAGCAAAGCTGGGGAAGACATGAACCCGCCATTAAATAACTTCAAAAATGAATTTTCACAGTAACTTAAAATATAGGGAAGAAAATATGTAACCACAGGGGCAACCTATAAATGTTCTTGATATTTTATTCTTTCTGTCAACATTGCATCTCAATAACTAGAAAAGAGGGTTGACATCATAGTTCTAACACAGTATATGTTGTTTCTCAGTATTATTTTTTTACTGTCTAGGGCTAAATTTAGAACAGACAATATACATGTAATAGATAAAGTCACACTGTTCTATTTTTCTTGCTCTATACTTGAGAAGTTGTAATGGTAGTGGGCTAGTGTATATTTAGGGACTTATTTATTTGGATTACATACAACAGTAAAATGCACAGTTAGAAAAACTTCAGCTTACCCATTATCTTTAATTTCACTTTCTTTTTCATTTCATAAGAAACTTTTAAATTAAAGCAATTTAAGTAAATGCTGTGTTGCAGGTGATCATTTTCTGGAGTGTAGTTTCATACCAAATGATTTATTTTGAATGTGTGCTCGGTTTGACAGAGTAAGTGAGAGATGCATGCTTAGAAACTTTTACAGAGAGAACTAGGTGGTGCTGTTCTGTCATGTTCACGTCCTCCTGGCTGCCTTGGCTCTGCTCTAGGTTTGTTAAACACTCTCAGGCAGTAAGTTAAGACATATGTTGGTCTTCTATTGATGTTAGAATCTCGACTAATTGACCAAGGGCACACTGCTTTTAGACTTTTGTTTTCAGAACTATTTTGCAACATGAAGCCGTTCTTCCTAAGCTGGAAGATATGCCACACTTCTTTGTCTTTAATATTTAAGATGTATTACGTTTTCACATCATCCAGGTTTTGTTTCTATGTCTTTTTAAACTCTTGTCCTTGCTCTTTTATTTGACAAGAACCCTTAGAATTATTTGAATTGGAATTTAAAGTGCTGACATTTTGTATAGTTTTAGAGCTGATTTAATTTAAAATACCAACAGTACATAAAACTCTTTCTCGCTTCCTCTTTCCCTGCTCTCTGTGTATATACATGTATATACATATGCATGTATACACACACACTGGATTCTTTGTTGTATATGTTCTTGTTATGAATTACACCTATTTCAGATACTGTGATACTTCAAGAATGCAAATAAAACTAAGTATTACAGTTTTCTGTTGAAATATATTATGTTCTTCATAATAAACTATAAATTAAGTACAAATTACAAAATAACATTGATTTGGTAATTTCTTTTATGAAGAATTTATCATCAAATATATTCAACAATGAGACTCTAGTTGTTAGATAATGATGTTGCTTTGGTCTCCCTGTATACTTCCACATAAGATCATTTCAACAGAGCAGGACCATTTTGTCTTTTTATTTTTTTTCTGATGTAATTGTTCCAATTGTCTTTAAGAACACAAAATCATTAAGGATTACTTTAACAAAACAGTGAGTGTTACCTTAACAAATTAGTGAGTAATAAAAGATGAAATAGAAGACTCTTTGTATTCTCACTATCTTCTAAATCTTTTATCAGTGGAACACAGAATTAGTATGTAGTGTTTCCAAAAGTTCACTGTGCTCCATTTATGGTATGATAAGGTAATTTGTGAGATGAGCATCTTCTAGTATAGCAACAATAAGTGAATATCTGCTAGATTTCTGGGCCTATATCTGTCTGGCATTTCTAAATAAATTAAATCACAATATTTGAAGAGTACAGATCATGAAAACTTCAGATATAGGATTATTTACTTAAAAAAACAAAACCTTCCTTTTCTACAGTGTGGAGGTTGACATAGAAAGGGTGAGATATTGCCTACCAAAAATTGCTAAAAGCATCAGTAAGTAAAAAAAAATATATTTTCACTAGAAAGTCAGAATTATGTTAGAGATAATAATATTATTAAAATATTTTATAATTTTTTTAATATAATCATTGTAACAGATAAAGTTAATATCATAAAATGGAAACTTTAATGATATTTATAGATTTTTCATGTCAAAATACTTATGAAATTAAGAGAGCAATGAGAGATCTGTGAGAGAGTTTGAAGTGGGAGGAAAGAAAATGGTAAATTAATATATTGTATTACCAACTCCCAAAATTAAAGAAACAACTTAAAAAGTAAATGTAAAAATATATTTCATATCAGAACTTTGACTCATATTTTGGAAAATGACATTTTGAAAAGAGAGACCATTGTCTAATGTCTGCAAAAAAGCCTTCAGCCTTAATACAATAGATACTAGATTTACCTTGCGGAAAGCTTAGTTAGACTAAAGCAAGGGCCAGTACCTTATTTTTAAATCTATAAAATTTGGTGAAAATTTTCCAAGTGAATATATTGGAATTTACTTTTTCTTCTGAGATGAAGTTTTTTTTTTTTATTAATTTGGTTTCTTAAGTATTATAAAGCTTATAAATTATCTGATGATTAGTTATAATTTGAAGGTAAAATTAGATGGGAAAACGCTCATACATTTCTCCTTGGACCAAGGCTATAGCATATTATGTAAATATCAGGAAACAGGAAAGCATTACAGATGCACCATGCATGGAAATGTCAAAACGGAACCCATGGTATGTAATTAGTTTATACTACTACAGTTTTTAAATGCTTGGTGCATTTTTCTATAATTTTTTATGATCAGCTTTTATTTCTTGGAGGCCTTTCATTAGAATAAGAAGAGACAATGCCACATAATTATTTTTCATGATGGTTAGTCTTTGGCAATATGGCATAACCATTGAGTACACATGATCAATGGTGACAAGCAGATGGCCCTGGTGTGTCATTTTAGTTTTCCAAAGGTTTCTACAGAAACTTCTGCAAAGGCTTCGTTTCATCTTTCTTTGTTTCATCAATGATAAAAGATTTATGTCTCATAGAACTAAAGGTGCTTTCTCTTTAAAGGGGAGACTAAAAAAACAACAAAAGCCAAACCAACAATAAGTAGGGAATTCTGAATTTCTTTGAGATCAGAAACAGTAAAGCTGGCAATCCAGCTAGAGAAAAGCCTGATGGTAATTAAGAGGATAAAAGCAAGAGTATCATAGGATAACATAGATATTTTATACCTTTTATGCATATTTTATTAGTGTGATACAAAATAGTCTCCTAGGAAGACTTGATATATAATTATATCCCAAATCCACAAATCAATGTCTAGTGGACTCATTAGTCACTGACATTGTAAACTGGTGTTAATGATAAGAAAGATTTAATTAGAACTCAGTACAAATTTGGGGTTTTCTTTCATTTCCTATGTTTGGTACCCAATAGTAATAGAAGATCACTGCTAACACAGAACCTTACGACCATCAACATGTAAGCATAAGTGAACTTCACCGTGCACAACAGAAATGAAACCATGAATAACTATCACAGAAAGAATCTTACCACAACATTTACATACACTCTACACACAATGTAGATCAATGTTGACCCCTTTCTAAATATATTTTCACTAGTTGCTTTTGATTGGGTCAATACCTAAATGGTCTCCAAATGAAGGTACATGGTATGTAGACCTTAGTTTTCTTTTGAATTGACTCTCTGAAGAGACTCTTATTCTGACTTTGCACTTGACAAGTAGGCAACTTCTCAAAATAGGTATATGTGATAAGATGTATAGCTAGATATACTCACAGAAATACAACTGTTCTTAAAAGCAGAAAAGTCGTTTCATTTCGCTGAGTTGTTTCCACAAGCTAAAGACAACAGAACAGGGCAAATGTCCCAAAAGCAGTCTCTGAATTTACTTCATGTGTCACTTGCCAGGCATTTCAAAGGGAGCACTGCCTGGTAGCAATTAAGAAATACTTAAATTTGACAAGAACATGACATTTGGGAAAGCAGCCTTCCTTATCCAAAAAATGTAAGTAAAAGATTGTTGAAAGACAAGGGTCTTGGGGGAAAAAAGAAAAGAAACAAAGAAAGAAAAAAAGAAACAAAGAAAAATAAGTTCTCTTTATTCATTTAAGTTTGTATAATGTAAATGTGAGATGTGCAATGAACATTAAGAAATGTGGATGGCTGCTACTGGAGCGATAGCTTAGTGGTTAAGAGCATTAGCTGCCTTTCCAGGAGACCCAGGTTTGATTCTCAGTGCTCACATGGTGGCTAACAGCCATCTCTAAATCTAGTTCCAAGGAATCTGACAGTCCCTTTTACAAGCACATGGTGCATAGACATACAGGTAGGCAAAACACCCCTGCACATAAAATTATAAAAGGAAAAGAAATGAGTGAGGTATCTTTACTGATATAAGCATGAAGAGATGCGCTACTTAAAATAGCCTCCTTCTTGTTATTGCCTTGGAATCACTATCAAAAATTATAGATATACATTTGTTCCACTTGATAACTTTGTAAATTGCCTGATTTTTTTTTGAATTGTTATCAATCACTTGTAAGCTCGGAGATTTCTAATTGTATCTTCAAGTTTCAGAACATTGCAACATAGTTTTTCTGAAAGTTTTGGAGGCTGTGTTGATTTTGCATATAGTGACGAGAAATCCAAGTAATGGTATTTCAAAGCCCCTAGTTAGTCTTACTTGCTATATTAGACGTGTTGTAATCCCTGATACTTCATCAGAAGGATTGCTCTGGTAGAGTATTTGTCACGGTACTCATTGTGTATGATTTAGAGCACAATACTACCTTTGCTCATCATTTTAAAAAAGGAGATGCTAGAGCTAAGGAGTTTGCTTACTGTAACATTAGAATACTTTTTCTTTTTTAGTTTAGTTTAATATAGCATGTGTGTGTGTGTGTGTGTGTGTGTGTGCTCGCACATGCAAGCTTTGTAAAAGAAACGAGACTGAAATAATGGAATTTTAATTGAATTAAGTGGGGGAAAATAAACCAAGGCTCCTAATAGGTTATGTGTGAAAGACTATTTAAAAAATAAGTTTTTTGCACAATCACATGAAAGTTTTAAATGAACTCTACAGCACTTTGGATTTTAAGGTGATCTCATTTCAACTCTATTTAAATCTTATTTTAGAAGCTTTACAGTATAAATGGAAAGTACATATTCAGGGCATCAAGAATGAATGTGGCGATTATGACTTTGCCACTGGCAGTCTCCATCACAGGGATGCTCTCTAGGGGTCAGGTGCTCCAAGGGTGTTACGCTTGGATCCTCTCCAAACGTCCTTTGAAGCTTGAAGACTGACTCCATTTGAGCATCTAAATCAAATAAGTGAAGTTCATGGCAAAGATTAGGGTGTGATTATGTCTTTAGCATTAAGGGAAAGTTTTAATTAGAGAAAGGTATTATGAAAATTATGATATATATTATACATAATGTTTATTAGATTCTGATGATAACAAGTATTTTAAAATGTGTTATATATTTGAAATAAAATGAATATTTTACAGTCTTTTAGTATATGGGTATATAAAGTAATAAATATTGTATTCAATCCCTTGTTTATAGCATGTGTGAGAATATATATACTTTTTTTGTATTTCTAAATTTTTATCCTATTTTCTGTAAAGAGAGCTGTAATACAGGCATATCAGTATTAATAATACAGTATTTGAAGAAATACTCATCTAGTGAAATATTTTTCTAAGAAACATCTAGATTATTGGAAAATATCAGGTTTAAGTGTTGGCATGGGAAACTGCATTATGCCAAAGAGACTCTAGTAAGGCAAGATTATGTTATACCATAGTCCATAAATAAATTTTAATTTATTAAGACTCAAAACAAAAACAATACTCTTAAATTATTGCAAGAGCACTCTAGATTTTTATTAAGAAATTATTTCTAGACAAGATTAATAGGCATTTTAGTGGAATCTTGTAAAATGTTTCCTGTGTTTAAAAGTGAAGGATTTATACTCTTATTTAATGGTTTCAAGGTAAAATAAGGAAGCTCAATGGCTTCAAATTCTCACGTAGCTCCTTAAGAAACTGTACAGTTTGGAAGAAATCCAGAATTTCACATTAACCAAGTGCATTTTTTTTCTTAAAAAGCCAAAGGCTTATTATTTCCATTTCTAAGTGTATAGTTAAATAAAGGTGCTATTGATTAATTTAGAGAGTATTTCATAATAACCCTAATCATAATTGTACAAAAAGTAAAACTCCATTTGTTGTGGAGCAAGGCTAGCGCAGAGTGCTTGTGGGCAATGGAGGTCGGTCCTCAACTTAATTCACTGACAACCCAGATGCCAGGCGAAGCTGCCAATGCAGTGGCTTTTGACTCTGGCAGAAAGTCAGCTGCAGCTGCAGGGAACGCTCTTTTATTCCCTCCTCCTTTCCCCTCAGACTCAGTGCTGTGAAGCCTGTGGATTTTACAATTGCCACAGAGAGCACAGAGTTGGGAAATATCATTCTGGGTGATGATCACCTCACTTACGCTATTAGTGGCTTTCAAATCAATTTGTTCGGAACAGCCAAATATAAACAGATAAAGAGTGTATATGCCCATGTTAAATAATCTACATAGGTTTCAGAGAGTAACGTGGTGAGATTTGTTTTTCTAGTTTTGCCTTCTATCTTCTTCATTTTGGGAGGTTCTGGTAAGACAACAATAATAGTAAATCATGTGAAGCATAGTACTGTTTCTGTATTTGGAGAAACAAAACTAGGGACGACGGGTGCAGGGGGCAGTGCTAGAGTGTCAATATAGAATCTATCATGCCTGGCCTCTCTGCTAGGCATCTGTGTAGTATTATTGAACAAGAGGCTTTCCCTTACTGACATAAAGGATTTTGCCTGATAAATAGCAACTGTGGTATCTGCCTCATGGGGTATGTAGTTATCAAGGTAAATGATGCACACTCAATAAATCCTAGAAAATTTAAGGAAGAATTTAAAAAAAAATAGCAATTCCAAACTTGTATGAAATCCTCAGAATTTTGGCTGTGGGTTGTTCATGGACGATTTACGCTTTATTTTTAACAGAGTAGTCTAGGAGTTAAAAGGACAACAGCCCTGATGAGAAAGCTTTGACTAACCTGGAAGTAACCACAGAAACATTTTAAAGACTATTAACACTACATTCTTCATTTCCAAGTTTGTTCAGGGTCAAGGTGCTAAAGAAAAACGTGGCACAGAAAGGCGAATGGGGGATCCTAAGACAGTATATTCTTGTCAGAAAACATTTAAATGGTTACTGGCTGAAAAAGCTCAATCACTTACATTTGAGCACCCTACAGTGTTCTGCCTTTCACTCTAGAAAGCTTGCTTTTCGACTTTCTTTTCCTTCCTCTTTTTTTTTTTCCTCCAATATTTTCTTCTCTGAAAGTAAATCATGAGCTACTCCCATCCATAAAATTTCTTTGTTGAAAGTATTAAGCTCATTCCGGATGTCATCTGACGTTGGTACAGATGAGCTTCATAAATGAAAGGAGATCAAACATCGACACGGTCGTGAACAACTGTACACAAGTCTGAGCTGCTGACAAGGATTAAGAGAAACACCTGCAGTCCTGCATGGCCAGCATCAATGCAGTCTTGCAATGCACCGCACCAGTGCAGTCCTGCATGGCCAGCATCAATGCAGTCTTGCAATGCCTGCACCAGTGCAGTCCTGCATGGCCAGCATCAATGCAGTCTTGCAATGCTAGCATCAATAAAATCCTACAATACCAGAACCAATAAATAGTCTTGCAATGCCCACACCAGTGCAGTCCTGCATGGCCAGTATCAAGGGTAATTGTATTTTGGTGGAGAACACTATTTAAGCAGTGTGGAAATCTTTGCTTATGCATCTTTGCACTCTTGTTTTAACACACACACACACACACACACACACACACACACACACACACACACCACATTGTGTCATATAAACAATGCAATTGATTTTTCTCATGGCCAGCCTAGGATATACAGCTGATATGCTTTGCACATATTGGAGATACGAAAATTGGTGGTGGTAGACTGGAGTATGTGGATTTGTTTGTCCTTCTCATGTCACATTAGAAGGACATCTTTTCAGAGAAACAGCAGCTCATTTAGTATTCTTCACAGGATGAAGGTCATATTTTGGCCAGATTTTTATGAATAAATGAAAACTTTTGTGTTTTTAGACATACACACAAATTTAGATTTTCATATTCTGAATTAAAATAAGGCCAAAATAGTCTTATGTATGTATATAATTTCTTTATTATCTGTATACACATGTCTGTGTCAATATAAACCATTCAATCATAAGCCTAAAAAGCGAAACACATTCTGACAAACATTTAAAATAATTTTCTTTTTTGATTTTATTATTCAGTACTTTAAATGCTTTGAAAACTGAATGAATATTATAGAAAGGAAAATAAATGGATTTAGATATAGGAAAGTTTTAAGAATTGATAATCTGTATATTTTAAATCTGTGAAATCTGTGTGGACACTAGGCCAATAATATATAATTTTGGTTCTTTCTAAGAATTTATCAGAATTTGAGCTAGGCCTTAAAAATAAAATTCTGAATATAAAAATATAAAATTTTGTTTAAAAGAAATACAAATTTTTATTACTTTCTTATAATGACTAATTTGACTAATTCAGTATTTTACATATGTCAAACATTAAAATATAAAATGGCAATTACTGAAATATGATAATAATTGCAAAGCCTATACTTTTGAAATGTCTTGTAAACTTACCTAATGAGACCTTTAAAATTATCTCTTCGGAAACTAGATGGTGATATTCTCCTGTTTGAATATTAACACCTTGGTATTTTCTTTACATATAATTTTTGCCTTTAATTAAAGGTGACTAAAATTTGAAGCAAGTTGTCATTTATCAGCTTCTTAATAATTCAATGACTATATTAAATATCATATTTTTATCTGTAGTTATCATTCACAAAATAAAAACAATGAAAATGAAAGCCATTTGTTTCTTCTCTTGGAGATTCCCTATGCATGTTTCTCTGTGTGTCTTAAAAATATATATACATTCTTTTCAAATGCATGCTTTATTGTTCTTCATTTGGAATTTTACCAACATGTTCAAATTTCATAAGTAACAACTTTTTATAAAACAAATAAAGTGAGAAATCAAGTGACTGAAGAGGTTGCTGGTGAAATAATTCTGTGCAACGTTCCTAGAGGTGTCAACAATCATTGTCTACCTCCTCCTTCTTTCTGCCTAGAGCCAGACAGGGAATCAGGAAATGAAGAGGACTGCTCTACATACAATGGCCTTCAGTGAATATTATTGATGACTAGACACCTGCTCCGATGTAAAGGCATTTAATCCATATTATTTTGGCTTTTTAACTTGTCAACTGAGATGTGGTGGCCAGAAGAGGTTTCTGTCAAACATTAGCCTTTGCATTGCATTAGAATTTTTCTTTTTTTTTCTTTTTCTTTTTTTCTTTTTCTTTTTTTTTTTTTTTTTTTTTTTTTTTTTTTTTTTTTGGTTTTTTGAGACAGGGTTTATCTGTGTAGCTTTGCGCCTTTCCTGGAACTCACTTGGTAGCCCAGGCTGGCCTCGAACTCACAGAGATCCGCCTGCCTCTGCCTCCCGAGTGCTGGGATTAAAGGCGTGCGCCACCACTGCCCGGCTAGAATTTTTATTTTTCATTCTTGCACACCATGAGTGGGGTTTGAAATACCATAAATGATTTTTAACTCTGTAAAGATGGACTGAGAAAAATATGCTGTCTATGCAAATATTCAGAATACTCATTATTGTTACTTAAAATTATGGCTTCAGAAGCTTTAGTTGATAGATAAAATACCTAATCTTTTAAATCATTTTTGAGTGTCTATTTTCTTAAAATTTTTTCCAGTTGTGGCTTATCCATACCTGCTATCAATGCAACAGTCATAATTTTGTATGTTTGTATTTAATTTTGAAGAATATTTAAAGAGAATTAAAATACAGAATCTCTCCCTTCCTCCTCGACCCCCTCCCCACAAAAAAAGGGGGATACTGAACACATACATCAGGAAATGTAGGCAGTGAATTCCTCTACTACAGAAAAGCAGTGTCTCCCCAGCCTCTGCTACACTCTTTTCTACACAAGCCACCAATGTTACTACCTTTGAAGTCAGTTTTCTCAACATGCTAAAACAAACACATGCAGGGTGATGGTGGTACACACCTTTAATCCCAGTCCTTGGGAGGCAGAGGCAGGCAGATCTCTATGAGTTTAGGGTCAGCCTGGAGAACAGAGCGAGTTCCTGTACAGTCAGGTCTACACAGAAAATCCCTGCCTAGAAAGCCAACCAAACAAACAAACAAATAAAAAAAAACACAAAACAACAAAAAACAAACCAAATTCTACATTTATCCCCAGCTTTCCTGTCTATGATAGGAGCATAAACACTGCATGAGTTGGCTTTGGACATGAGGACACCATACACCCCGTATATTGAGGAAATGACTTTTGACATGTATCATAAGTTTCACAAGCAGCTAGAAAATTCTTAAAATTCTAACAAAAAAATTCTATGAAGTTTTATTTTATTACTTTATTCCATGGAGAAGCTAAAAATATTTTCTCATTATTTCAGTAACATATTATCTGGAACCTACTATATACCACAGAGACTTCTTCAAAGATGTTGGAGCTCTGTTGTCTCTCACATAGCTGTTATTATTCATGTGCATTCCCATTATTTCTTTCACTTAGTTTTACAATTCATGTTAAAAATGCAGGATCAAAGGAGAAAAGGGTGTTTGTAAACACTCACAGTGTACATTAATGTTTAGCAAGGCACAGTCTAGAGCTGGGAGGCCAGTGCTGACTTGTCAAGATACCCCACCTGAGCCTAATGCCTTATATTTAATTCCTTTTTGAATGTCTTTGAAATAAGATAGATGTTCATGAGCATAATATGTAGAGAAGCTGAATTCATTATCTATCTCAGCCATTTGCCCTCTCCACCCCTAGTGTTTCTGTATCTCCTAGCTGTGTGTCATCCTAACTACCCAAATGTTCAACTTGAGGAAACACTTGATTTGCTTCCCACGTATGTCTCAGATACCTTGGCAGAAGCTTAACCCACAGCTTCTATATGCTGTTTTGTATTTGGAAGTTTTTTCCGGGTTCCACAAAGGCTCCCGCGGCTCCGTGGTCCCAGAGCAGCTCAGACCCAAATGAACACACAGAGGCTTATATTAATTACAAATTGCATGGCCTAATGGCTCAGGCTTCTTGTTAGCAAGGTCTTAAAGTAACCCATTTCTATGTATCTATACTTTGCCACACGGCTTGTGGCTTTCTGGTACTTTATATCTTGCTCCTCCTGGCAGCAGCTAACAGTGTCCTCTGCTCTGTCTTTCCCCTTCCTCTCTCTTTAGTTAGAATGTCCCTCCTAACCTTATTCTGCCTCACCATTGGCCAGACAGCTGCTCTGCTTTATTTATCAACCAATCAGAGCAACACACATTCACAGCATACAGCACGAAATCACCCATCACTGTTTTCTTTTTCACACTTGTGTGATCACCTTGTCTGCTCCCTGCTTGTTTTATCTTTCGGTTATGTTCCCTTTCAGCAGTCTGTCCCCATTCTCAAAAATAAAAGAACAGGTTGTTTTGCTGTGAGAATCTCTGTAACGGACCAGCTTTTTAAACACCAATTAAAGCACAACGTAGTTAGGTTTATATAAAGGACATTGCCATCGTTCCCTCAAATGCCAGCCACTGGTAGCCACATATATAGCCACTCACTGAGAGTCCCACTTCCAATGAAACTGCAACACTTCCAAATCCACACACACCTTAGGACCTTGTGTTTATACATATGCCAGGCATGTCAGAAAATAAGGTAATGTTGAAAATAAGCCATATTTGATGCACAAAGCTTTACAAGAAAGAATTCTTTAGGGGAAAATTTAATAGGCGGTGAGGTTGTGAATCAATTTCTTTTTAGACACCATAAGAAAGAAACATAACAAAACCAGAGGAAATATTTGTAGTGTTTCCTAAAAGTGTTCATGCTCTCAGCTGGAGAATTATGGTTCTAAATATGATCAATTCCAATTTTAATTGTGTAACTCTTTTATTTAGATACCGAGTTGTGAATTTTTATGGGTGTGTAAATTTGCATATCATTCTACCATTTAATATATTGTCAGTAATATTATTTCATTACCTTATGAACTTTGCCATACTTGTAATTTAGTATTCACAATTAACACATCCATAATGTATCAGTGCTCCAGCCAGCAGGTATTTTGATTCCTAATTAAACTCAAGAAATATGAATCAAAATGTTGATCAGAATGACTTTAATAATGTCACAGATAATATTTCAAATATAACCAGATATATTATATCATATACATATTTAAATAACAGTAAAATAAACTATAACCAGGTATATTTAGGTACATTAATAGATAATGGAAAGACTTTAGAACATAGCTCTGCAGCTAACCTGATAGAGTTAGTATAAAAAGTAATAGTTTGTTCTTTTTCAGAGAGATTTGAATCACTCTAGAGATTAATTTTTAATCATGGCTCATTAATAATAATTAAGATGAGTAGAGAAAAATGCACATCCATCAATGTTTGCTTCTTTGATACTAAGTGATTATACATACTCCATTTAAGATATTTTATATATTCTACACAGTTCCAGATGTATAGGAAATGAGCCATAATGTCACTAAAAGCAAAGTATTTCATGCTATTTTTCACTCTAATAAAAGCAGTTATTTTAGTAGCATTGCTGACCTGATAATTGCCAGTGAGTCAAAATGGCTGTACTTCAGTTAATGCATCAGTAAATGAAGCACCTTCAATGCAATTAAAAGCTTCTAATCTAACCAAAGAAATGGTCTCATCCATATTGACCACTTTAAATTCAGCCTATGATTTCATATTTTTAAAGTGGTCCCTGGCTTAGCTGACCCCATTAGTGGGATACGGCTCTCCTTTGACACTGCTGGTGGCTGCTGAGTAAGCATTTCTAAAAAAGTGTCGGCATGAACCTCATCAGACGACATTGCCTAATTTCAAAGAAGTCATCAGAGTTCATGAAAATCAAGATGATTAACCGTGGAGATGAAGGAATCACTAAAGGGAAGTGAGGAATGATAAATAATTTAGTAGGGTGAAGCAGTCACTGCTACTTTGAGAGAAACTTGATAATAACTTTTATGCAAGATGGTATTTATTTGAAATCTATCAGGTGTGTGACCTGACTTGATAAGTGATTAGATTTTTTTCTCTTTAGTTTTAGTCTTGTCATTAATTTTATCACTGACAGTTTCATGTATCTGACTGGTGGAATTTAATTTGTAAAGACCATATGTCCTTGCATGAAGTGATACTACATCCAGCCCATCCTCTACTGTGCTGAAGGAAATGAAATTTACAAATGAATGTACAGAGGATATTGACAGTGTTTTATTGGATTCACTTAAAGGGAAAAAAAAGCCTCATTATTTTTAAAATCTGAAAACAGATACTGGAGTATGAATTAAAAAAAAATCTTACCCGTGTTTAGAATACTACTCAGACTTATGAAATACGAATAAAAAAGCTGATCAAATTTTAATAGTATATTTTAAAATACAACCAGGTGTATTTTTCTTATTAATATTTACATGACAGTTTGAAAACTTGAACTATAGCTAGACATATTGATATCAATGTTTAGATACTATCATAAGGATTTTAATTATAACTAGGATGTTAATCTGATAACAATAAAGCAGACTAAATTTTTGATCTTTGTGTTTCATGTTGTTTTTATTATGAGTAGAGCAAGCGCTCATCTTTGGACTACAATATACACATTGTGTCACCGGGCCAAATCACCAGATGCGCTCCTTAAAGTGACACTTCCCCTTCCCATTCTCAGAAAATTTAGGAGAGTCTTCACAAGGAATTCTTCTAGCCAGGTGTCTTTTGTGCTATGCGTTCATTTCCCTTATTGTCTGTAAAGAATTCCAATTCTCTTTTAGAGAATTTTCCTCTCATACCCTGAATTCCTATTCTGTAGAACTCTTGAGTATACTACTAATTTGAACAGATTGCCCAGCACATGGTAGGCCTTATATAGGATAGTTTTCCCTATAAACAAAGTGGAGCTTCTATTTATCTTCTATATTAATATATGAACTACAGAAATTTGTTAGTTCTTCCATTGATAACATGAAATGTGTACAATTAGTTAATCTCAAAACTATGTAGATTTTAACAACCGTGGTATTAACTATGATTATTAATGTGTATTTGCTAAAAGTTCTGGCGGATATAGAACTTCCTAAGCTGTCAGCAACTGTATTTGTTTATGCCTACCCCAGCTGTCTCCCAGACTCCCTAGACCATGCAGTGACTTCCCATCTCCTAATGTACCACAACTGTTCTGGGCTGCATCTGTTTTCCTAATTGGTGGAACTGATAAGGATAAATGAGCTCCATTCTCCTCCTGCAGGGTTGTGTGGGCCGTCACAAATGCACTGAACACAGCCCATACTTAGGGTTGAAAAAGGAGAATGACCACTAGGGAAGACGGTAATTTGGAACTGTGGCCACAGACTTGGAGAAACAAAACAAAAGTAAAATTTGAACACCTGGATTGCTTCAGCGACACTCCTCAACATCCCCACCCACTTCTGATCACCTTCCAGACAGAGCTAGGCTGGGTGTAGCCTTTGTGCTTTCTTTCAGCCTGCTCTGGAGTGTCTGGGAGGCACAGAGGGACCATTCCCTTTCCCTAAAGGACATTGCACTGCACCCCAGGTATAGAATCCTTTCTGATATTCACCAGCCTCTGTAGTGTGCCTTTTACCAATGGTTTCTGTTTTCTTTCCTTTCACAGCATATCTTTGGTGACACTGGGCTTGGGTCGAGTTGCATTAATGCTTCCCTGTGATATTTTTGTAACATCCGCTCAGTAGAGTGCTTCTCCATTCACTCATTGATGATGAGAGATTTTCTATCTTTCATTCATTGCCTAATCTACGGCTTGAATCATAATCCATATCTACATTAAATATTTAGGATATCTGTTGTCACCAACGAATTTGATGTGCAAGAAATATAGCTATTTTTGTAATTTGCTTACATGCATCAAATTACATACAATCAATCATAATATTTTTCTTTTATTTCTTTGATTTAAAACTCTTATTAAGCATCTACTTTCCTTAAGCACTACTTTTATTTATGTATCAACTCATTCCTGATCATCAGGTTCTGATTACTTTGTCTTTTTGTAGCTTTGGATATCTTGTATATAGTACCTTCAGCTAATAGCTCTTTCCTGTATTTATTCAAGTATAATTGGGAAATATTACATCATTAACCTCTTATTTTGTTAAACTGTTATGTACTTTAGGGAATACTGAACATCTGAACTATGTTGAATACTATATTTGCTTCTGAATTATGAATAGAAAGGCAGGGCAGTAGCTCACTTAGGGAGCAGTTTGTAGCTGACCTCAAGTTATAGGTTGGTTTTGCACAAAAAAAAAATCTGTTCTAAAGTCAATTTGTTCATCTGAAAAATGAGTAGGTATATTAATCTCCTATGGCTTTAAAATTTAATCATACCTCCGTTGAAGAGCAGATTTGTCCAAATCATCTGTGTTTAATAATTTGATACAAGATTGGCAAATTATTCCATGAAATTTTCACCTTGATTTTATTTTCCTTCTTGTCATTAGGGATTTTTTTTTTCATTATAGTTGACCTTAAACCTTCATTAGTGTTTCCCAAATTTTTCAGGTTGGCATTTTAAAATATGTAGTTATTTAAATAGATAAGCCATTAACTGTAGTATTTAAAATTAATATAATCTGCAAACAGTTGTGTGGCTGCTTTTGTGTTTATGATGGAGAAACCCTTCATTGCTATAAGTAGTTACATCACTACAATTTTACTGTGCATTCCAATAGAATATGTATTTTATTTTATGGTTTTAAGGTTCATATTTTTATAAAACACACTTACTTAGATACAGTACAGTATAAAAGTACTGTTTTCTTAGTTGCCATTTTGCGAATTTTAGTCCAAATTAAATGCTTAGTAACTTGAATTGTATGCCTACTAAATTCTGTATAATTTATAAATTCTATAGTTTTGTGTGTGCAACTTAGTTTCACAGCTTTAAAGCTGTAAAGTGAATTTATAAAAGTATGAAATTCAGTGTTAATGACAGAATTAAATAACTTTTTTCATAAAGAAATTTGCCACAAAATACAAAATTAAGATTATTCGCTTCTTTAACACATAAAATAACCCTACCTGCATGTTATTAAGGAAAAAAATGTAAATACAATCACTGTAAAAGCCAAAAGAACACTTGGTTATTTAAAATAGAAGAAATAAGTGCAGAAAATGTAATAATGTTACAGGTTATTATGAAGACAATTGATGAGTACTTCACTACCCTATTTCATTCACTGAGTATTGTATATGCTGACAATATTCCACTGTAGGAGGCATTTAATATTTAATCACCTCATTACATTTAATTAAATATGAGAGTGTGGATTTTAAGAATATATTTCTGTCTGTTAATAAGATATACATGAATCTTTGTATACTTTTTAAAAAGACCACATACATTTATGAGGTATTGAACATACTGTAAAAAACAAGTCTAATTTCCAAAATATATTTACTAAAATATTTTACTGAAGTAATGGATGTAATGTGTTTATTTAATAAGTTATCTAAGGCAACTTATACAACTTTGCTTTGCAAACAGTGTTTGATGCAATTGAAAGTAACTAGAACACCTGGCACATTACTATATTGTAGTATTTCAATTTTAAATCATGAAATATTGTTATTAAAAACTATCTCCTTAATTGAAAATAGCAATTTATAATTGTACTTGATTTATTTTTAAAGTACTGCTTGAATAAATGTCTGTGTTCTGTACATGAGTGTAAAGAAACTCCACTTGTTGACTTCTTTTTTTAAATTATCTATCTCACTAAATTAAGATACTTGTCATAATTTTTTAGTATATGTTAAATGAAAATGATTAGCTGGATATCTCCCTTTATAGAAATCAAGATTTGTAATTTACACTTAATCTTATTTTTCTTGAATAGTTTTCAATCCAGTATGTATTTAAAACAGAACAACCAAAGACAGAAATAATTTACGCATCAATTTAAACTGACCTTCCTGATCCTCAGTTCTGCTCTCCTAGATGTCAAATTGCAAATTGGGGGGAAAAAAAAAAACAAAACATCTAAATAGTGTCATTTGGTATGAAGTGAGTCATTTTATTGTTTTGATTGTTGTATTTGGAAAATGATGAAAAATGACACGTGTATGAATTTAGTGAGTTACAACTTTCTAAATTAGCTTCACTAAACTCACCCTGAAGTTTCCTGTTTTCATTCTTTGGAAAAAAAAAAAAACTAATTATTCATGGTACTGCCTAAGCTGTCAGGTTTGTTTGCATCATTTCTGCATGATTTTGTATTCTGCCTCTTTATATCCTCATAGCTATTCAGATCTCTACACTGATATTCCAAGCTCTATTTTATATTTACTTATTTATTTGTAATCTGGGTCGCCTGTGAATTGTACAAAACAAGATGCTGACGAGCATGAAAACTAATGATGTTGTCTTGTATGTGTACTGTGGAATTGCAGCGGACATGGTGTGTGTGGCTTTACTCTTAACAAGCAGTAGACACAGGCAGGCAGAGTTCTGAGTGCCAAGCCAGTCTGGCCTACACAGTGACTTCCAGATCAGCCAGGACTATACAGTGAGACCCTGTCTTTAAAACATCCTTTATGAAGTACTCTCTCTAATTTATGCATTATGCTATTACTATCTATTTTAGTTTCACACTAATGGTAGCTAAAAGTCTCCAAATTTCTCCTGTTATACATACCTAGAAGTTAGTTCAAAAGCCCCCTCTGTCCCCACAGCAGTAGGGGATGTGGAAATGTACACAAGAAAACACTGTGATAGAAACGATCTTTTCAGATAATTTTATGTTTGTTAAATTAAAGTTAATTTCTGTATTTCAATTAGATATTGTGTACTGTCAATCCTGAATACAAGTACTTAATAATTTCAGTTCTCTCACTTGATTTGCAAATAGTTAGATCCCAAACAAAAATTGCTTAAGGGAAAAAGAATTCACTAGGTCATGTAATTAGGTGTTATTCTCATTCCAGGATAAGAAAACTCCTATCATGATATCTTGGAGGGAGTCGATTTACCAGACTATAGTAGGGATAGATAAAATTGGAAATTGGATGGAGATCTAAGAATGGCAGATACATGGGCCATCCTAGTACTTGTGAGGCTAAAGCAGGAAGATGGACAAGTCAAGACTGAATACATGGCTGGACTACCTACCTTGCTGAGAGAAAGTGGAAGAGGGGGAGAGGGAGAGGGAGAAGAAGAGGGGTATAAGGGGAGGTGGAGGAGGAGGGATGGAGGGAGAGAGAGAGAGACAGAGAGAGAGAGAGACAGAGACAGAGAAAGAGAGAAGTACCATTTCATGGGCAACCACAGTAAATATTCAAGACTTAGAGTGGTAACTGAACCATTTTGATGCTCAGTTTTTATCTGCTAGCAGACTGAGCTTAGCTGTCCTAGCAACACTCGAGGAGTAGCTTTTTAGGCAAGGAAGAAGAAATTAAAGGGCTGAAGAGATAGCCCAACATGGGAGTGTAAGTTGTAGAACCAGTTAACATGAAGCAACTACATATGCCAGGTGTGAGTCTGAAGAGTCAGTTTTCAAGGGAAGGTCTCATAATACATAGTTGCCAGTCAGTGGTATACCATCAGGGAAATGTGAGTAGAAAGTCATAAAGATTCGGGTTTTCCACAGAAAATACAATAATCCCATAACTCTAAAGTGAAAACCTGAAAGCCCTTAATGGAAACACACTGGGTGATACGAATTGTCATTTTTCCCCTAAAGAAAAAAAATTTTTAAAGGAATTTGGATTCTTTATTTAGCTCACTCCGTGCTTGGTATCCTTAGGGACCAGAACAAAAACTGCACTGTGACCCTTGTTTCCTGCCATTATCTCTAAATGCATCTTCACCTGACACTAAATATTAATGTTATGGTAGGGATTTTAACACAAAAGCAACAAAATTAAGGTTAAAATTCCCTTTCTTCTGACAAAATCATATTTCATTAATGGTACACCCACCAAATAGTGCCTATTCTTTGAAATTGTTATGCTTGTTCAAAAGCTTGCAAATTAGTGTAAACCCTGAACCTGCTGAACATCCTTTCAACTTTAAGAGATTCCAGAAAATGTGAATAGGATGTTTCAGTTGTTAGGTAATTTTCCAGATGCCTTTTTTTGTGTGTGCTCAGATAATTCAGATGGCTTCCTTTCAGCACTCCAGGCTTGGCTTGTACACTGTATTAGAGTGTGCAACATTTTGGAAAGAATTTGGCACAGACATTCCCTTTCCAGTTCTAACTCTCGAAGTTGGATGAGTGTCGGCCAAGATCAGTATAAATACATCCTAATAAATATATTTTCATGAGATGTTGAAGTTCCCTTATTCCAAGTGTCAATATTATATGTGTTATGATATTTATTTATCCAGTTATGGTCTTAACTGGAATTTTAACAAATACATTCATGGCTACATTTGTAACAAACCTCAATATTTACACATGATTGAGACAGACATGATTCATATGTGATTATTCATTGGACACATTCAAGAGCTCAATTTGATTCAACATTTTCTGATCCTACCAAAAGCAGGTTATTTAAAATTTAGAGTTTATTCCTTTTTGTTTTTGTCAGTGTTTGCTACATTGAGGGGCACATTCTAGATCACAGAATTGTACTTAATATTATATTTTATCTTTTAATGTTACTAGAAAAGCAAGTGCATAAAGAAATATTTATGAAATTATGTTAAGATTAAATTCATTATTTGGGGATATATGTAAATCTATTTTTTATCAGTTTAGAATACATAAGGGTTTGCCTGTTTATCTGCAAATAGTCATTTCTTCCTAACAAAATAACATGTATCTTGAGATGAGGAGATGGCTCACTCATTTCAATACATATCTCACAAGACTGAAGACCTGAGTTTGGTCCTGAAAACACATGCAATAAGGCCAATGTGATAATAGTTGTGTATTTATGCCCCAACACTGGGTAGGTATAAAGGGGTAGGTCCTTTAGGCCTTAGGATTGGTGGCATAGCCACATCAATGAGCTCCAGGACAACGACAAAGCCCATCACACAGAAAGTTGAAACCACTTATGGGGATAATGCCACATGCTATTCTCTGGCCTATATATGCACATATGTAGGTTCACTAAAACATGCATGGACATGCATATTCATGTACACATATCCCTAAAATAAAATCTATCCAATGAGGAGAGTTAATAATTACCACAAACTAACTTTTTATCTTGGTTGTTAAGGCAGTATGGTATTGGGCTAGTCACATGCTATAAGAAGGTAAATTACTTGACAGATTTACATGCTAATGTGGTTTGAAATCTGATCTCCATGTAGAATTGCAGAGGTATTTGTTAAGATGGTAAGTGGACATAAAGAGGAAGCATAGTCTACTTGGACTCAATTCATCAAGTATAAGTCATACAACTCTTGGCAAGTTTCACTTTCTGGGTTAGTCTATCTTTGAAATGTGTAAGTTAATGGATTAATTGTGAAATTGAGATTTGTGTAAGATAAGCATGGCTATAATACGGTGGTTACAGGAAATCTGTGTGATGGTATAATTCAGATCGAATCATTGATATATTTACATTTAGAAATTTTTGTTCAATCTTTCCAAGCCTCATTTGCTTTTGAAGGACATGATGCTGACCTCTGGAAATTGCTAGAGATGAAAATCCTGCCTGACACATGTTCTATGAAAGAGACTAACACTCTTTTGAGGCTTTCCAGAATTACACACAGTCTTTAATCTCTCCTCTTGCTTCAAATTACACACATTGTTGTTAAATACGTATGCAAGTTTACTTCTACAGTAGCTACTGTCGTATAGTACTTGAACCTGGTCCAGAAGAAGAGTAGTTTAAAACTGAGAACAAATGCCTGGTTTACAACACTGATTTATTTTCTAAGGGGATTTTTGATATTCTTTATTTATCCTTAGACTGACACAGGGATAATTTTTTCCAGTGTCCTCTGTCTCTTAGAAGAATTGTATAACTTGATAAAATGCCATGACAAGAGACTATTGTCAACTATAAGAGACTATATGACTACTGCAGACTATTGTCTCAATTCATTGTTAAGAGTGTTGGTTTCATGAAGAGCCTGCAAGTCTGATCCTCTCATGTTCCTATTTTCCTCCTCAGTATGCTCCTTTACTTCATGAGTACAGGTTTGCAGACAGTATATGTGTCACATGAAGTTTATGAATGAAAAGGGTTTTAAATGTTTTTGTAAAGAGCAAAGCATTTATATATACAATGTATAAAGGAGATGTAGAATTAATTTGCTTAGAAGAGTGCTATTGAGTTAAATTGGTTCACTAACACCCAAATTTAGGTTATGTAGGTAAATAGTGATATCCACAAATATTATACCTATTTTCCATAATTAATATATCATCTTATATAAAACTCAATTGCATAAAAACATTTTAGTGTTATTTACACTGGATTATCAACCACACTGGAATATCTTTAAATTGATTATGAAAACAGTATTTTCTAATAACATTAAAAGGTATTACCCATATTTTCATCTATTTATTTACATTTCCTTAAGATTTTTTCTTAAATCTAGATTACTCATTAAGTTTTATTATGAAATTAAATAAATGAAAATGATGTGCATTTTCCATTATTAATTTAAATGATACTTTTGTGATTTATTCACACGTCCATAAACTTGGTTGTTTATCTTATACAGAAGACTTTCATATCCTTTGGTCTGCTAATTGTACAATATGATCTATTTGTCTAATATTACTATCTTATTCATTTGGATAACAGACAAAAATCTGCAACATGAAAAATACTTTAGCAAAATCCTTTAGATCAGCCTCAGTCAATAAGTTCGAAGAAAGCTATAATACTCAAAGCTTCCTTACAAAAACATAACAATTGAAAGGGAAAGAAAAGAGGAAACAATTAACTTCAAGAAAATATTTAGAAGATACATATTTTGAAAAACATTTGGAAACAGTATTAACTGTGTGTCAACCCTGGCACCTCCCACAGACAATGAGAGCAGTTTTCATAAACATCTTTGGATCACAGCACGACACTGCCTCATAACTATGCAGCAGAATTTTGCCCTGGAATCAAAGACACAACATTTACAAATTCCCTTCATCTTCGCAGTATTTAGAAGATGCTATATGCAGGGTGTTTGCTCAATAAAACTTCAAATTGCTTTACTGTCTCCTGGGATGAATTTTGACATCCTGTAAGAAAATTCAGACTGATGTGCCCATGTTGAGAATTTTCACAATTAAAGGGTGTCATTCTCTTTCTCATCCTGAGATCCAAATGATTTTGAGAAATCTTCAATCTCTATAGTAAAGAATTGTTGCACATCATAACTTTTGCCCAATTTCTCCTGTTTATGTGTTATTTGATTACAAATTATTCTCTGTTCTTTATAGAATGTATTTAAAAAGTAGAGAGTGTTTCTTTTTTAATTTTTTTAACTTTAATTTTTATTTATTTAAAAACTTTTTTCATAAAATTTATTTTGACCATATTCTTTCCCTTCCTTAAAACATGCCCTATATAAACTTTTCACCCTTTCTCATAAATATTAGTGAAACCATTGGTTATTCTGTATAATAGAAAAAAGTTGAGGTTAAATGATTTTTAAGTATATAACAATGTTTCTCTTCTTACATATGTCCTTTAGATATTATTCTTGCTATATATCCTTTTGGGGGTTATCTGGAAATTGTGAAATTGTATATATATATATATACCATTATCACATTCTATGGTTTCAAATTCTGTTGAATTAACTGTTCTATAACAATATCAAATACTTTATCAATTCCAAATAATATTGATATGAAAAAACAACCCCCACCTTGATATCTCTCTGTGATGATAAAAGATTGAGTGATTCTGGGTTTCCTTTTCATTAGACATTGATAGTCCCTGCATCTGAGCAGTAGCTAGAGAGACTGGTCCTCCCAGCATGAGAAAGCTGCTGCTGACTATTAATGGAAGTCTATTCAGAAACTTATTTTCTTGCTTGTCATGCTGATGAACCTCATGTTATTTGACAGTGGAATTAATTTTTTTCCCATGTAAAATTGAAAGCAAACATTTTACTTGATTTGTTGGGCTCGATGCTTTTGTAAGTGGGCCCTGTCTTCTTTTCTTTGTTCGTGATATGAAGAGTTGACACGTAGAATTCACAACAAAAATGAAATAACCAAGTCGTGTTTTTGTGTTTTTCTCCATGAATGCTCCTTTCTACTGTACCTGAGAGAGCTTTGCTTTCCTCTATTCAGTTAAGTCAAATGGAGATGACTTGTGATAATTAGTCCCTTAGAATAATTTTCCAAGGGTTGTCTTCCCATTTCAGTGGCCTTGTAAATTTAAAGACAGTTTTGCATATGTATTTTTTTTTTTTTTTTTAGGTTTTTCGAGACAGGTTTCTCTGTGTAGCTTTGCACCTTTCCTGGAACTCACTTTGGAGACCAGGCTGGCCTTGAACTCACAGAGATCTGCCTGCCTCTGCCTCCCGAGTGCTGGGATCAAAGGCGTGCGCCACCACCGCCCGGCTTTGCATATGTATTTTAAAATACTACTTCAAGTTTATTACCAAAATCAAAAAAAAAAAAAAAAACAAACAAACAAACGAAAAGCCCAAAAGCTTCTTCTACCAGTTGTAGTACAGTAAATGTATTTCCTGGGCCCAGCGATTCTCATCCAATTTTAAGCCCTTCAGATTTCCATTTTAATGCCTGGCATACAGAACTGTACAGCGAACATTTAATGACGAGTGAAAGATTGGGAAGAACGTAACTTATAGCCATCTACGTAGCGAACAAAATGCAGTGTGAAATGTTAGTGTTGTTTATAATTGAGCAGGAGTGTGGATTCGACTCGCTTGCAGCACTGTAAACATTTACAGCAACGTTGACGATAGGGACCAGTGCTAACAATCATTTAGCAACCCTTCGCATGTCTCAGGCTGGGTAACAGCCGTGTACAAAGTTTGGCTTAGAGGTTTTCAGGAGCAGACACACAGAGCAGGGCATGCTTTCCTCTGTGATAGGGGCCATGCAGCCAGGAGCTCCGATTTGCTGTACTCAGCTTGGCACTGATAAGTGGCCACCTGGTTGACTGCTAGTTATGGTATTTCACTACACAGTAGTGAACACACACAAAGACATCCTGTCTCCAGATATTCCCCGAGCTATTTTCACCTAATATTGTGAACAGAAGAAGTTGAGCTTTCTAAGTGTACCGGGGGAAGACAGGATGTTTTCCTTCTCTGAGCTAGAACACTTCCTAAGCATGATGGCATTATCAGTGTTTCTCAGGGAACACTCAATGTAAGAACACCATGCCGGAAGGTTTCTATTTGTGAAGCTAATTTTAACTTAGATCGGTCCCTTCTTAGTTGCAAACAGCTTTAGATAGTTTTAAGCATACAACATCATTACCTTTTTATGGTGGAGTACAATCAATTCAAGGAAGTTTCTGGACCACTGAATTGCATAGTGGATGATACAGAGCTAGTTTCTTTTATACCAAAAGTGACAACTTTTTTTTTTTTTTTTGTGAGCCAATCAATATATAATCTTGACTTGTGTGTATGTCTATTTGAGATACAATATTTATTATCTCTTGCTGATTTAGTAACAGTGAATTCATTTCAAACCTCAGGAAAACTTATCCTTGAATAGAGCTTGCTAGATACACTCGTGTTTTCTTTCTGAGGCACATCACAGCTTTCTACTTTTGAGGAGCATGTAAAGGATATTTACATGACTCTTGGGGAGATACTTTAAAGAGTTAAGTAATCTGCATCATATATCAAATATAAGAAAAATAGAGGATACTTGTTTGTAGTGTGGGTGCCACACAGGAACACAGAACACTTCTGGATTTGATCTGAGCAAGGAAGGCATGCAACTAGTAACTTATTTTGTTTTAGTACACTGTACTTAACCAAATATTGAACATAAAATCACCGTGAGTACTGTTTTTTGGCCTACTAATAAGCTTGAAAAAATAGACAAGTTGGGAAAAAGGGTGTCTAGGAATAATGAGGCTGGATTCTCACATGGTAAATAAACATGATTTTGAAATGTGTTTGAATCAATGTTGACTCTTTGAGGTTTTTCTTCATTCTGGGAGGTAATCAAAAAATTTTAAGTTTAGAAGAGATTCATGTACCACTCTCTTGTAAAATCCTATTGCATATAGGAATTTTCTGTAATGTTGTTTCTGAAGTATTGACAGAAAATTCAATTTGTAGTATTTATCATGGTTGAAATATTTCATAGAGTCTGACTGTACTTGATTGCTTTAACACAGTTTTGTCAGCTGCTTCTAGGTTTTATATTTTACAGCTACATAGAAGTCCCTTCACTTGCATATATATGATATATATATATATATATATATATGTATGTATGTATATAAGTATCTAGCAATTCAAAGGTTTCCAATATACTACTTTAAAGCACAATATAGATTTTCAATGTTATTGTTACATGATTTCATATATATTTTTAAATAAAAATAAAGAAAACAGGACAGTTTCAAATTTAAAACACTTTAAACTTTGTCAGTTCAATATAATCTTGGATCCCAGTTCTTTATATCAATCTGCTGAAATAAATTCCTTTTTGCTTGTCCTTTGTCTTCTCTGCTTTCTTTCAATGTCTTTTTGAAACACGTATTTGTGTTTGAGTGTGTGTATACATGTATTTATATGTGTGGGTTCACATGTATATATCCTCCATGTGCATATATATATATATATCCCCATATACATATCATAATTATAACTCTTCATGCTTACCTGATCTATAGGTTAATATAGAAACTAATGGTTTTATGAAAGTTATTTAAATTTACAGAATATTGATTTCCTTTTCCTGGGTAATATTTCTCAATCAGTACACATGTTTACTCTCATCAGTGATATGATATTACACCTATTCTTGTTGCTGTCATCATATTAACTTACATAATTTAGTTCTTGTAATCTCAAAACGTAATGAACACATTTTGGTGATTAACAAGTCACTATTTAGATTGATCTTTGGATTTCTTTGGATGGTAACTGGCTGTTTAAGACACTAACTCTCTCTCACATCTTTCTTCTTGTTCAACTTAAGTAGTAAAATTGTTAAATTGTTATTTTATTATTATATTTCAGTTGGTATGATTTTTAGTCCCGATAAACCTGTCTTCTGTAGCCCTATAATTTTAAATTTTAAGACTTTAGTATAACTTAGTTTTATTTGTCTGATAGCTCTCTTCTCTGAATCTCTCCACTTCTGCCTCTCTCTGTTTCTCTCTCTTTCTTGGTATAACAGCACATCAAATTCATGAACTTACCTTTTCTACAACTTCATTTTAGAACAATAACAAACAGGCCCACAGTTGAGGATGCTGTGTTCCTCTCCTGTTCACTCAGAAAAGTTCACTTATTAAATGAATGCCTCTTTTCTTATATCTGCCGACAGTCTCTTCTATGAACAGGTGATGTTGATTCTCAAAGCTTTATCGAGGAAAGAGGCAGTCCATAACCCTAATGCATTAATATTCCGACAGCCTCTGAACTGTATTTTTGAGATAATCTGTTTATGGAGGAACCCTTGAATGTCCTCCATCCAAACTTATGCATGCTTAGATTTGAAGTAGTCAAGCAACTTCAAATATTTGAATAACAGCTGATGGATGACCCAAAGGGTTGAAAACTACTGAGTCTTTAACTCTGGCCAAATATTACAGTCCCTTTTGTAATTAACAGATAATTCCCTAAATAAACCCTTACATTTTCATTTTATTCTGCACAGTTGATTCTGCTCCAAGACTCATGAATTATTTTTACTTAGCATGGATATTGTTTAATTTTTGTGTTAATAATAACTCGTCATTTAAGCATGGAGTATTGTCCTGGTGGTTGTTTATCAATAATATATATTATGTCAGTATATATTGCCACTTTCCTTCTGCCTCTACCATGTGTGTTTTCCTTTCTTTCCTGGGGACTCTTCTATGTCTGTGTGTGTCCTGCTGTTAGGTCTTGTGGTGTTTCTCAAGGTTGCATCTCCTGCTGCGCACTAGTATTTGCATTTCTGTCAGTGACTGACAGGAAAGAAGAATTTCCTACACTCGTAATCTTGTTAAAGTCAGTGTTACAAAGTTCAGAATTAGAGTCAGTTTCACTTTCTGTCTATCACAATCAGGAGCAAACACATTGCAAAGGCATACAGAGACATTCAGAGGTAACCTGGATTTGCCAGGTCCCAGATCTGCTTTAAAAAGAGAGATACTGTGTTCCAGAGACTTAGGTTACAGTAGACACCTCTCTCTCTCTCTCTCTCTCTCTCTCTCTCTCTCTCTCTCTCTCTCTCTCTCTCTCTCTCTCTCTCTCTCTGTTTCTTTTTACAAGTCAGGATTTCTAGCATCGGGCAGGGAGCATGTCATAGTTGGAAAGTGTCTGTAGAGTAATTCAGCAGAATGTTTAGAAATGCCTTTTATCTGGTTTTCTGGAGAAGCCTGTTATCATGACTAAGAAAGCTCTCTGCCCACTTCCCCCAAGATGGAGGGGCAAAGGGGCTAGAGACTAAAAACAATACTCAAGTTCTCAGGAAAAAGAATTTCTTTCCAGTCTCAGTTTTCTTCTGTTCTCAGGTACTAAGTAGGAGATCACATGCTGTCTAAAACATAAAGGAAAACCAATTCTGCTTGTTCCTGAAGAGAAACCAATACTGCACCATACTGCAATGATATTTATAGTTTGTAAGGATGAGGGTTTCTCTAAGATACTAAACATTTGAGAACCAGACATTGTATGGGAAAGAAAACTCACTAGAATTATAACTTAACACGATAAAATATTAGATGGCTAGGAGACAAAATTCACCACACTTGGTGGAAGATAAGGATCAGACAGAAATGGAATCTATTTTTGGAAGCAGTCTTTTGTTGCAATCTGTTAGGCAGTCAGAGTTAGCACGTTTTATTGTTACCAGTCTGTTTAAAATGTGACTACTTAAGGGGGAAAAGATGTGAGTTTTCTGCTGTGTTGTACACATTTCTTGCAGAGAATTTGCAATAATAAAGGACTTCCAAGGAAATCTTTGATGTATTTTTATTTAAAAATGCTTCTTTTCTTACAATTGAACATTTGGAGTGAGGATATAACTAAAACTAAATTTTAGGCACTTGGAAAATCCTTAGAAAGGATTTAGGTATTTGAGATTTTGCTTACGTTATGGCCTTGAAATAGATGCTTTAATTTGCCTGTGTATTTGTGTTTTCTCATCTTTAATAACATAATTTATAATAAATATTCTGAGTACATAAACTGTAACGAGAGCTTCTAAGATGTAAAACTCTTACTCTCTAGACATATTAATAAGATTTTCATGTAAAATATTTTTTTTGGACTGTCAGGATTTATTTTTAAGAGGTAACTGAGTCCTCAGGTGATCTTTTTCTACAATTTTGTCTCTGGTAACCCAGTATCAATTATTGACTGGTAATAATTATGAATTAGAAATTTCAGTTTTTTAAGCTGGTCATTGTTTTCTATTTAATATTTTTGAAATCTTCTAAGCTATAAAAACTTCAGAATTTAGTAAGAAATGCTTGCTAGACAGCTAATATATAAAATAATAACTTGGAGCAGGATTTGTAATAAGTGAGTAGAACAGTAGCCTAATATAGGTGAAGCCCTGAATTCAGTTTTTGGCACTACAAAATAGTAACAATAATAAATGAAGGAAAATAATTTTACTGATGCTTCACACACTTTCTGAGATTCTTTTTGACAATTTCTTATGTTATTGTCAAAGCAAACTCAAAACTTTTCACTCATCAAATACTGAAAGAGATTTTTCTTTGTTTTAGTTTTGTTGTTGATTGTTTTTTTTTTTTGTACAGAGATAGTTAATCACTTAAAAACTGTACATGTAAAATAAAATCGACATTTTTCTTCCAAATGCTTCATTTTACAGAAACTGTGGAGGAGAATGGGTAGGTGTAAGGTCTTGGTGCTATTGTAGACACAAAGAAAAATGGTTCTGAGATATGGGCATATCTTTCATACCTCAGGGTATGTGAATGGTGTTTCTGAAACCTAGCTGTAACTTTGAAATAGTGATTCCTTAAGCAGAAAAGGGTTGAGAACATGAAAAAAATACTTGAAATCTCTCAATCAAGAAAGGAAATACAAGTAACCAGTTTAAGTGCTCAGGATTTGATATAGCTCATGAACATCATTTCAATCCTTGTTAATGTAGTCTGATTTTATTTCAAAGGATAGTGATGGTGCTCACAGATTTTAAGTGATGGTTGGACATCAGTGATCAAATTATCCTCTCAAATTCCCCATTTGGCAACAATGTGGAGGATGACATATAGGGTAATATATTAGATAGTTGTGTTCTTGTTATAAAATACTCTGAAAAAGAAAGCTCCATCAGGAAGGGTTTATTTTGGCTAACAGTCCCAGGATGTAGTGTGTTTTGGTGGAGAAGTCATAGCAAGAAAAGCTTGAGGCAGCTGGTCCCTTTGAATCAGCTGACAGGAAGCACAGAGAGATGAATGTTGTGATTCAATTTACTTAGTCTAAGTATTCATTCCAGCATTCTAGGACCCAGAATGGTGTGATACATAGTTAAGTTGGATCTTCACACTTCAGTTAAGCTAATCTAAATGGTCCCTCATAGGCTTCCTGGAGTCTCATCCTATAGATGATTCTGGATCCTGTTAAGCTGATTGTCAACATTAAGCATCACAGGTTTTAGGATTTATGTACAGAAAACACAGAGCTTTTGATGTATTGGTTTATCCAACTTGCAATAGTCATTTAATGACTGAGTATTGCAGCTTAAAACTCACAGAAGCTGTTAGTCAAGTAACATGATAAACTCTATGCTGGTGGTGAATTTAAGACCTCTCAAATATATACGTGGGCTGATATGTTCAGTGAACTTGACAATGGGACATAACAGAAAAACTAATGAGTGGTACTCTAGGAATTTGGAAGTCACATGGCAGTGTTAATTAAAGGATCACATAGAAAACATTTTAGGTTTCTTAGATTTATGGTGTAGGTAGTTACTACACAACCCAACTACAGTTGGAGGAAGACACAAACAATATGTGAAATGAAATGGTGGGTACTTCTGTATTTCCATTAAACTACATTCAAACTCACAAAGGAGGGCAATGGGCCACTGCTTGTAGTTTTATTCATGGAATATCACTTGTAGAATTGAAATTGCATGGTACATTTATCTCATATAATTCATAGGACATTTATGGGCATTTGACTTCGCTACACATATACTAATAAAAAGAAAAACCTCCAGTATGTTTTATTTAATTATAAACAGCTTCATTGAGATTTAATCCATGAGTCATACAACTCCTCCATTTAAAATATATCATTCAGGGGAGGGAGGAAATTATGTAATTACATTTTAATTAAATTTAGAAATATGAAAAATACATCATCCAGCAGTTCTCACTATACTCACAGAGATATGCAATATTACTACAATCACTTTTGGATCATTTCATCACATTGAAAAGAAACTTCACCATCATTACTAGTCATTCTGATTTCTCTGCATTTTTCCAAGCTCTCTTCCTCCCACAAATCCTAGTACCAAGCTAATCACTCATCTGTTTTCTACTTTTTGTGTCTTTACATTTAATCTATATCCTACATACACACACACACACACACACACACACACACACACACACACACACAGTTTTCTTTGTATGTAACTGTAATGCTCCATCTATTGGTGAACATCTAATACCACAGCCTCAATAAGTACAAACACCACTAGCAGCCACAATTTTCACTGTATTCTCTTTTGGCATCATAGTTAGTTTCCGCATGTGAGAAAAATGTGGCATTTGTCATTCTCTGTCTAATACTCTTCAACAAATGCAAATTTCTCCAGGTTAAGCCATATCAACCCCCCCCAACACACACAAGGATTTCATTTTGAAGACTAAAATTGTCTACTATGCATATATACTATAAAAGAGCTGCTTTATCCATTCATAATCTACGACATCTGCATTACATATTTATGCTATAGAACATCTGCTTACCCATTCATCTGCTCATAGAAACTGAGGTGGGTTTCATATACTGGTTGTAGAAACACATTAAACAGTTTTACTGAAAATGGAAAAAGACCATAATAAATGTTGAAATTCATTGATAGAGGACATACAAATAGATATTAGATATGTGAAAACATTCCAATATTATGACTCATCAAGATAATTCAAATTGATACCACAGTGTTAGAAAGGCTATTACAAAGCTACTATAGGAAAAAGAAAAAAAAAAAAAAAACAAGGATAAAGAACAGGAAATCCCCATACATTATTGTCAGAAACTTAAATCAGGAAAACCACTATGGAAGAAAAGGATGCAGTTCCTTGAAATATTAAACATAGAACTTCCACCTGATCCTTCCCCCACACAAATGGAATCAACATATTTGCCAGATACCTTAATTCTATGTTTTATTTTTCCTGCTCTAATGGGAGTATTAGAACTAAAGATAGAGAAATTAAGAAAAGTCAGGAAGAAATCAATAACAATAGCATTTGAGCATTTCTGCTGATAAAAGAACTGTGTGATGATGGGTCTTCAAATACCAAATCCATAGGTGGAATGTGAGGTTTTATTTTTTTTTAACAAGAAATAACTAATAACAATGAAATTTAATTAAAATTTGATTTTTAAAAATGTGAGACTTTTTTTTGCTGTTGTATTTACTTTTGTTTTGATTGTGTCTTTAAACAGGTCTAGTTTTCACTGACCTGACTTGCATTAGTGCTTGGATGTGGGAACTTTTGTTATTTTCATGTCTTCCTAATGGCATTGTAGGCTTTATTTTTCAATTACCAACTCAGAGTGATTTAGCAAAGAAAAATTTTAATTCCTCAACTTAAAATGGGATTCAATTATGATTTTACCATTAAACTTCTTATGGGATTTTAACTGAGTGGGAGTCTAATATTAATTCTAATTGCAGTTCTATTAATAAAAATGAAAGAATATGTTCTCCTACTAGAATGTACAGATGTGTGGCCAGGAGAAGTAATTGCAAACAGTTATAGGCACAAAAATGCTTTTAAGACATTATTGAAACACAGACACAAACAATGTAGCCTAGCTGGATAGCTATGCAATTGAAACATACAGCAGATTAGCTGTGCAAACTGCTCTTAGGAATACCCTGGCCAAAAAAAAAAAAAAAAAAAAACAAAAAACCTAATGCAGGGTCTGAGTCCAGGATGGTTATGAACAGAGACAGGCCTTTGAGAAGCAGGCTGAAGATTAGAATCAAAGGGCATATTTTGTGTGTGCCTAGTGGGGAAAACACTTTGGAAACTACATTGACTGTTTGAGCCACACAACCTTAGATCACATTCACTGTCAGATTTTCTGCAGACCCGAAGGAAAACATCAAAAAGCTTCTTTTCTCCTAGTGGCAGGTGAGAAAAGAAACACATAGAACATTGGGAGTGTTTTCCTTGGAATCGCAATTAAACATTAGAGTTATTCTAGTATAAATTGAAATTACTGTTAACCTAATATTACAGAGTATGCTTCCTGGGTTTGAATATTCAGTTATTTCTTATAAATATATATGGCTGAGGAGAGAACAATATGTATGCCTTGGTTACACTGATCAATTAATATTTGTAACAATAATAGCTACTGAATTGCAAACTTATATATAGACATTGGGAAATACTTTCTCATTTTTGCTGCTCTGTTTCAAGGTCAGTAATGATGGATTTTTAGAGAGCCTATTATATTGATATCACTTAGAAGCTAAAATAAAAAAATCTCTTAAGTCACTTTTTAATTAACCTTTATTTAATTCATGTGACCTAGTGAACACCAACATCTCTGCACTGTATATATTATATTCTAACAATTGTTTATCAGTACATTTTATTCAGATTTGGAAAAGCTTAATCAAATTGAATATTAGTATTTATTTATGTACATAGTTAATGCAACCTGTGTATAGAGTGTTACAATCATTATACTCCTTCAAGAAATTTTTTGTAATATTAAATTAGATGGGTATATATGTATATATGATATAAAGAAATATAAAAAGTAAACCAAAATCCATTTCCTTAGCAACAAACGTCAAAACTATACTCAAACAGGGTGTTATCTTGCTTATCTACAAAATAAATATGATATACCCTATTTAATTTGACTATTCACAGTTTAAGTCAGTTGACAGTAACCTTTGTTTATAAAGGGAGAAATAGAAACTATTTCAGAATTGTAAACCTGAGCTCTTCTTGGAACTGTATAATTCTTCTACTCTATTCTTTTATTTTGTATAAACAATGATTTGTAAACAAATGATTGAGACTGTTTTCCCATTAAAACAGAGGATTAATTCTTAACATGTCAAAAGCAACCCTTCATATAGCAATATGTTGATGCAAAGAAATCACTTCAAGTATAATTTAAGAAAGTAAAACTATTCACAGGATACAGTTTTGTGAAGAAGTCGGCATTGTGAATGCATTCTGAGATGAATGTGCAGAGATTAGCAAGCTCAAGAGAACTAAGTAGTGTGTAAAAAAAAAAAAAAAAATCCCAAAACAAACACAGAAAGAACCTCTGTCTGTTAACAGAGTTCTTAAGTCTGAAACTAGATCACAGGTTACATTTCTGTGTTGAGTCAGGCCATGTTAGGTCCTCCAAAAGATACCCAAAACAAAACTGGGGCCTCCTACAGATCCATAATGCACTTGTCGCTCATTGAGGAGCTGCTGATGGATGATACTAATATGGGTAAAGTGAGGTGAAGGTTTGTGCCTAGAAAACACTTTATCAGAGGATTGGGAATGAAAGGGTATGAATCACCCACCATTCCAGTCAGGATTTGTCAGTGGAGGTAATGAAGTAATGAAAAGGTGAAAGAGTGACAGTTTCAGAGTCGGTTTTGAAACTCCTGAATGGATGGTCAGAATCTGGCAAGAATCACAGCTGCTGACATTAGCTAGTTCAGTCCCTGGAACACTGATGCTGGAACAGTCAGTTATCATTACTCAGAGTTCCAACCAATGGCTTGGTAATTTTCAAATAACAGAATGTGATAGGGGATTCCTCCATTTCCTATTTGCTGTTTGTAGGTGACCTTTTGCTATGACTTGTGTACATGTTACAAAAAGTGCCTTTTTCCCCCTTTATTTCCTAAACTTAAATATGAAGATGAACAGATCACCTTAATGCCCTGTACATATAATCTCATTTACTGGTGATGCATCCATTCAATGTTCAGTTGGATGCCGAATTGCTTTGCATTGCGATTTTGACTTTCCTTCCTTCCTGTTATCAGGGTACATCTTGTTAGACTGAAAACTGGGACTATGTGTTCTTGGGATCTTGTTACATAACGATTTTTTAAGCCTCATTGAAAAACTTTTAAGTCCTCCTTTCATTTCACAAGTTAAAAGAATAAAGGATGTGGAGGGGAGGTAGAAAGAGACATATGCAGACCTCAGAACAAAAAAAAAAATAAAGGGAATGCATACAACTCAAAGAGACAAAAGAAGCAATAGATATTTTGAGGAAGGAGAGTAATTTAAGAAGTTAAAGTTTACATATCATACATTACCTCGATTTTGTGTTCTCTACCATCATTGTCAAAGCTAACAGGGGAAGTAGATTTGTGACTAACATGTCAGAGCTGTAGTTTTAGAATGGTGATGAGTTGAAATGCAGGTCAGAATGTCTTTTGGGGGGAGGTTATATAGATAAGGTTTCAAAAAAAAGAAAAAGAAGAAAGAAGCATGATAAGATTGGAAGAATAAGGGGAAAAAGCATGTGTGTGTGTGTGTGCGTGTGAAAAAATGTCATTGAGAACTCCACAAGTCTGGTGTCAGTGGCTGCTATAATTGTTCCTTGTACATTTGCAATGAGAGATAAGTGAATAGTCAGAGTCACGGGATCATATTAGGACAGGGCTTGTTCTCAGTTTGAGGATCAATAGAGGAGGCTGACATTGAACACACTTAGGGAAAAATTTACGCCCCAGAATTATCACCAGGAATAGTAAATAACAATTTCCTGTGAAGGATAGGACAGGACGGGTGATAAGCATTAAAACACACAAGACAGAGATTTTTCGAGCACTCAGCCCTAAATAGTATGTCTTCATTAAATCCCTCCACTCACAGCTCAGTGAACCCTGTAGAAGATGAGGCAAACAGATCGTAAGAGATAGTGCAGATAGATGACAGCAAAGAATCAGTGACTTCTCAACACAACAGGATTGATGCAAATATGAACTCACAGGCTGCAGCAGATACAGGGCCTACACAGGTTCAAGCCAGACTGGGGGAGTTGGGGGAAGTGGACTCAGGTCCCCACAAGAAGCTACCTGAAATAAACACCTGTTGGTAAAGGAAAAGTAATTTCTCCAATAGAATCTCGTTGGGTCTATTAACCACACTTAATGGTAGGTCTCCTGTCCAGCAGTAGAAGCCAACAGAAAATGAATTCAGTGGTATTTTTTTAAGACTTTTGTCTCATATTGCTTGGTTTGTTCATTTTTTTTTCTTTTCTACACTGGCTTGTATATTATGGTTTCCAACTTTTATGTGTTTTTAAGTTTGTAGGTTTTTTTTTTCTTTTATTATGTTTTGTTTTGTTCAGTTTGCCTGTTTGTTTGTTTCTCGAGAAAGAAATAAAATGTGTGGAATTGGCATGGGGAGGTGGAAGCATCTGAGAGGAGTGGTGGAGGGGAAAACATTATCAGAATATGTTGTATGGAAAGAAATTTGCCTGCCCTTGGGACCCTTTACCTCTTATTGGGTTGCCTTGATATGAGGGTTTATGCCTAGTCTTATTGTAACTTGTTATGCTATGTTCAGTTTCTTTCTCTCTTTCTTTCTTTCTTTCTTTCTTTCTTTCTTTCTTTCTTTCTTTCTTTCTTTCTTTCTTTCTTTCTTTCTCTCTCTCTTTCTTTCTTTCTTCCTTGCTGTGGGATGTTCTGTATGTTAAATGTGTTGCTCTGATTGGTTAATAAATAAAACACTGATTAGCCAGTAGCCAGGCAGGAAGTATAGGTGGGACAAGGAGAGAGGAGAATTCTGGGAAGTGGAAGGCTGAGGCAGAGAGATGCTGCCAGTTGCCATCATAACAAGAAACATGTAAAGATACTGGTAAGCCACAAGCCATGTGGCAAGGTATAGATTTATAGGAATGGGTTAATTTAAGATATAAGAACAGCTAGCTAGAAGCCTGCCAAGAACCTACAGTTTATAAGCAATATAAGTCTCTGTGTGTTTATTTGGTTGAGTCTGAGCAGCTGCGGGACTGGAGGGTGAGAGAGATTTGTCCTGACCGTGGGCCAGGCAGGAAAATTCTAGCTACCCTTCCTTCCTTCCTTCCTTCCTTCCTTCCTTCCTTCCTTCCTTCCTTCCTTCCTTCCTTCCTTCCTTCCTTCCTTCTTCCTTCCTACTTCTTCCTTCCTTTCTTTCTTTGTTTTAGAAGAGAAATGGAGGAAAGGTTGACCTGGAGGTGAGAAGAGACTGCGAAGGGACTAGGAGGAATGAAGGGAGGGCAAATTGCATTCAGGATGTGATGTATGAGAGGAGAATAAACAAAGGAAGAATGAAAAGAAATCCACAAGTGATTTTAATAGTTTTAACTAAGTTACAGATGAAGAGGAATCACAAGTTTTGGGTTTTCTTTTCCAAACTGCAGGGATGTAAATGAGTAGCATTTATTATTCCATGGAGTTTTCTAATTTTTATGTGTCAAGAAAGTTCTTCCTATGTAGCCCAAGAGAGCCTTTAACCCATGTTCCTCCTGCATTTGCCTCCCACTTGCTAAATTTATATGAGTGCATCATCAAGCCTAGGTTTGAACAACTGTCACTATAATGGTAAAAGAATTAGGAGACAAGAAGAAATATAAGAAAGTAATTGAAAACTTTGTAAAAATTGAAATATATGTAAATGATATTAACACACATTAGAAAGCTATGTAGTGCGTGGATATTTTTTATCAATAGAGAACATAATTCCAGTATATTACCACATGACAACTTCAGTGAATTTCAGTCCTTCAAAAACAAATTATGAAACATTAAGATAATTCAAATATATAATAGGACAGCAAGAAATATGAGAGCTAACCAGACACTAACTCCAATAATTTAGTATGCATGGTTCAAGAATAGCTAAAACTTGTATAGTTTTGTACTCATGTGCCTAATACCATAAAATTAACAGAATGTCTTAAGCTAAACTCCATTAATATTCATGTTTAGAACTAGGAGCCCATTCACTACATTATTCCATGATTCTGTAACTAATATTGTAACTGAAATGAAAGAATGTCATAACTATTGATTTCAAACATTTTAGAATCCTACTCATTTTTGTCATTAAGTCTACCTTTAAGCTAATGGACACACCACCTCTTACTATGCCTTGAAATATCTTCCCTCCATTTAATTTAAAACTCCTTATTTCTAACATCCTATAGCATTTACTTAAGGATTAACACATATGTCTTAGATAACTGACACCTTTTTTCTTCTTTAGTGTACTAGTTAAAACATTATTGCAGAAGACAGTGAAGAAATAATTCTTTTTCCTAATTTTCTAAAATCATTTTGCCTGTGATAAATTTTGTCATTCTGATTTAGTCCGAAGTATGTTTTCTTTTTGTTTGACTTATCTGCCATAATTTACAGAGTTTATGCATTTATTCATTCCTCTTTTTCTCCTGCGCCACTTAGCAGGCTGTTTTGTCCAAACAATGCATTTTAATTAGTTTATTTTTTCTGTAAATTTTCTACATACAATATATTTTAATCATGTCTTTTCCCTCCTCTAACTCATCACCAGATCCTCTGCAACTCCCTACACAGCAACTTCATGTTTATTTCTCTCTCTCACACACACAGAAAAGTAAAAGTTAAAAGAAAAGGAAATCTAAACAACCAATCTGAAACAAAACAAACAAACAAACAAAAAAAAAACCCAAACCAAACAAAAACCAATTCACAACAAAAATTGCACAACAAAACATTAAGTATGCTTTGTGTTAGTCAATTCTTCCTCTGCTTGTGCCTTCTGTAGGCTGATTGATGTACCCAGTGACAATATAATTGGAGTTACAGATTTTCCCTTTCCCAGCAGGTATCAGTTGCAACAAGCTTCTTGTTACATTAAGTCCACTTCCAATTCTCCATGCTGCTACACAATTTAAAAATTTATTTAAGTATCATGTGCAGCCACCCATGATTGATTGCTACAAAGTTATGTTTTCTTAAAAAAAAAAACCAAAACATTGTTTTTCTACACAAATTTCAGTACAAAATATAGAGTCCTATTAAAAATTAGTGGAAAATTTCATATGGCAAAAGAATAATTCTTTAATTTTGCAAGAATAACAAGCATATTAATTTCACATAGACTATATAATTTTGGTGAATTATTTTTACATTAACATAGATGACAAAACAAAATGTAAATATTATATTTGGTTACCAGAGAGTCAGTAAAATTTAGCAATCATCTGGCCATCAGAAGACAAATAAAAAAGCTTGAAAAATAAAAGTCTCCTGTGTTTTTTTGAGCATACTGTTTCTATCAGAGCATACACAGGAAAAGTTATTACACTGGTTGTATAATTGGTTTATGTCTGGGTTTTGGGTCTACTAAGTAGACCCATTCATCCATTAAAGCCCACATAACAATTGCTCAGTTTCTTGATATTTTAAAGGGTAAATATAAAATCAATTTTAATTTCTTACTTAATTATGGGTCCTTTACATGCAAATCATTAAAATATTTAGTATGAGCACCTGTATATTTGCTACAGTCAAGAAAGTATTAGATAGCCGGGCGGTGGTGGCGCACGCCTTTAATCCCAGCACTCGGGAGGCAGAGCCAGGATCTCGTGAGTTGAGCCAGCTGGGTACAATGAGTAGGAAAGCGCAAGCTACACAGAGAAATGTTCGAAAAAAAAAAAAAAAAAAAAAAAAAAAAAGTATTAGATATGATGGTGCAAATAGATTTTGTTTTCTTTATTTTTTACACTTAAATGTTTCATAAGTCCTTCATTTCCAATATAGCTTAATATTTTTTCTAAATATTTATTTGATCATCATGAATTTTTCATAAATATAAAGAATCCTGAAGGTTGCGCAAAGTGTCTCACTATAGGCACTAGGCTCCAGAAAGCTGGCTCATGCATTAAGGACGGGACCTGATCCCACTGCCTGGGGGCCCCCTAAACAGTTCAAGCTAAACAATTGTCTTGCTTATTCAGAGGGCCGAGTCCAGTACTAGACTTGGTGCAGGAAGGAGGGGCTTCGACCTGCCTCAACTGAATGTTCCAGGCTCTGCTGACTCCCCAAGGGAGACCTTACCTTGGAGGAGGTGGGAATGGAGGGTAGGTTGGGGGGTAAGGCTGGGGGGCTGGAGGAGGGAGGACAGGAGAATCTGTGGTTGGTATGTAAAATGAATAGAATATCTCTTAATAAGAAAAGAATCCTAAGAATTTCATTTTCTCTAATATACAATATATAATTAAACATGTATATATATTTCTTTTTTCTTCAACATGCAAGAAATCTATTTAATTTTTCTAAGTAAACTATGGGATGATATGAAAATTGTGTATATTTAAATATTTCATGCTGGTGATAGTAATAAGACAATATAGAATTCTTTAGATAGTTTGTATTTATGTACATAATATATGAAAGAACACAAAAAATACTTCTTTTATTGAAAATTTTCCATATTTGTAAAATGAAAGTAATATTATAGTTAGCAAATTTATTTAGAATTCATTTTTATATTATTTAAAATATAAATCATCTTATACTGACCTTAATAAATATGATTAATAAAATCACAGTATAAAAGTATCAGTTAGATAGATAGAGCAAATTATCTGTGTTGTTTGAGGACAAATTGTACCATTGCATATGTAATGAATCATATACATTTATTTTTGTTCCTTTTTTTTAATTTTTAACAAGAACAAAACTTTTAGAGATATCCCAAAAGCACCTGATTACAAGTAAATCAAAGTGTCCATTAATTTATTTTTAACACTTAAAATAATATTGTCTTGTCTAAGTGATTGATTTACAATGTATGTTTAAATATATTCATTGGTAACTGATTTTAAAATTCTTATAGTTAAACTCATAATGAGAAGTCCTTTAGTCTTCAATGGAAAGAGAAGGTACACAGTATTATGTAGATAAAAGTCTATAGTCTCGCTTTGGCCTGTAGCATATACACACACTGAGTTCAAGAAAACAAAACCAAAAATAATCAGGGAACAATACTTTCTATTATCTTTACATGTGGGCCATGACAAACAGTTGTTTAAATTTCTATATTTCTGATTGTTGTCTAAACCTTAGAACTCATCTAACATTATTATTTTGAGGAATACTAGAACAAACGGAATTGAATGCTTAAGATAGTGTAGGGTTATAAGACAAAAGAAGTAGTCACCGTCTTACAGACATTGCTTATCACCTTTGTAAACAGGCTCACAATGTCTCAACTATCCTAATAAAATTCTTCATCTTGTAGATATTTCAGCAACACAAAGTTAACAAATACTGCATTATGCCATGTATCCTTTGTTACTTCTATTTTAAATTTTCTTTTGGAGACTAGTATCTAACTAACTATGTAGCAGGAGATGGTCTTGAACTACTAATCCTAATGTCTCCACTTCTGAAGTGCTTGAATTACAGACATGTTTTAGTACAACAGGCTAAAACTTTATTACAGACTTTAAAAGTCCAATTATTTTGTATCCTTTGAAATACATGCATCACAAATTACTGTGAATTTGTTAAATGACAACGTTTCCATGTACCCATCTAGGCCATTGCAGTGGCTATGTGTTCCATAAACCAGTGTCCTAAACTGAGAACTTTAATGCATATTCTCTCTCCTGTAGATTAGGGATCTGGGTGCACTTCCCACCAGAATGTCTGAAGTTGCAAAAACTACAGCTACCTTCAAATTCAGGAGGGTTTTCTATGCTCTCTCTCAGGCCTGTAAACAGATTGTATTCTCACAAGATATATTTCCTTTTTTTTTTTTCTCTGAAATGTGATTTCTCTTCAAAAAAAAAAAAAGTCCCTGAAAACCTTTCTTAGTGTAAAGTATCAGAGGAAGAAAAAAATAAATAAAAGAAAGAAGAAAAAGACAGAGTGGCAGGATCTAAAGTTTTGTGTAATTTAAATGTGTATGCTATAATTTATAACTTAAAAATCCAAAAATATAAATCACTAGAGTTTTTTTTTTTTAAGTTGGTGTAGGCAGTGACACACTGTGATTGTGTGAAATATAATCAGTGACAAAATATAGCTCTGTTTCAATATAGGAGGAGATCCCATTGCTTGGATGGTGAGAATAAGAATTGGGCAATATTGGCAGCCATTTCTAAGCCTGAAGTCATGTTTTATTTCATATTTAATCCATACTTAATAGACAAAATCATTTTTAATGTAAAAGGTAGAGAAAGCTTCCAATGAGCTTGCTAAATTTTTTGGACTTTAAAAGTCCATCAGTGTGGATGGCATTATCAGAGATACATCTTATCATGCACAGAACAAGCTATGAAGGAAGCAGAGTAACAGAATTATGACAATTATTTATTTTTGTCATTAAATCATCATTGGTACTTCCTTGGTACACATAAGTTTCATGATTTTTATAACTCAACTCATGTTACAGTTTACCTCAATCTGATCTCTGTACACTTAGATATTTTTATTTATATATGCACACAGGTGTTTGTAAAGTTATGCTTTGTTTTGAATGACTTTTGCACAAATACATTTTTAGGAAGGACAAAATATGCTCAGTTGTTGAAGAATACAAAGATGCTTAATATATTGCCAGCCCACAGGATGCCCTGAGTGTGTTTGGGAGAAAGAACTTACATAAGATTCCATTTTTTCCAACTGCGATAAGCATCAAAAACAAAAGTACAAAGACATTGTTCAGTTTTTTCAAGGAAGTGAGTCATCAAATGGCCTCCAACAGGGAGAGAGAAAAAGCATCTATTGATTAAAGATCAAAGTACTAAAGAATGATTAAGGTTTCCACATGGATAAACTAGATAGTTCCAGGTTGAGTGTGGGAAGAATAAGGCAGTCTACAGTATATTTATGAAATCCAAAATTGACTGACTTGGGAAATTAAGAATGATGTAATTATAAAAATGTCTAAATACTACTGAGAATTATGGGAATGATATTTTGAAGAGTTACCGCATACTTGTAGAAGAACTGGGAACGTATCTGGAATGACAGGAGGAGAATGACACTATCTGTGTGTGATTAACTTATTTGACCTTTAAATAAATGACTATAAATATATACATTAAGAAAAATCTACTGCCTGGATGCCTCCCAAACAGATCAAGCCAATCAACTGTCTCACCTATTCAGAGGGCCTGAGAGATTGGGTCCTGTGCTCAGTGCATGAGTTGGCTGTTTGAAACCTGGGGCTTATGCAGGGTCGCTAGGCTCGGCCTGGGAGGAGGGGACTGAACCTGCCTGGACTGAGTCTACCAGGATAATCTCAGTCCTGGGGGAGGCTTTGCCTTGGAGGAGATGGGAATGGGGAGTGGGCTGGGAGGAAGGTGAGGGGGGCTGGAGGGGGGGGAACAAGGGAATCCATGATTGATATGTAGAATTAAATTCTATTGTAAAATAAAATAAAAAAATAATTATGCAAACCAAAAAAAAAAAAAAAAAAAAAAAGAAAAGAAAGGGAAAAGAAAAAGAAAAATCTCGGTGTAAAAGCAAAATCCACAATTCAGAGTAGAGGAAGAATCATGATAAATAGGAATGGAGGTGGAAAAGAAATGAAAGTTCATCGAAAGACTTTAATGAGATGCCTTCAAGGACAGTCCAGAGCCTGAATTTAGATTAAAGACACTGACTAGTGGATTGGATTATTCCAAGGAATAAAATATTTGTAACATACCTGACATTACATGTAAGTACAGGAGAACTTTAGAAGGATCAGGTGATTAGAAATTTCTAAATTGAATCTTAAAATTAATTTCAAAACATGAAAGGAAAAAGTAGATACTACAGATTTAATTTGAAAAAAAACATAATGGGTTGAGAAGATCTGATGAAGAGTGCAGAACATATGGACATAAAGAAGAAACTTCTAATGTGTAGACTGATTGCTGGGTAATGTATCACTCTTGCAAGCAGTGCAAGAAGAGAGAATGTGCCATTTAGGGACAGTATGTGGAGATTTTAAACTAAAAATCTGAACATCTTCTTGAGGTTATCATATATGGGAGAAATATATTTGACAATATTTCTAACTTGAAGTATATGAGGCTGGAGTTATGATCTGATGAGGCAGTATATTGTAATTTTTTTTCTCTTTTATCCTCATGCTCAAGTAAATGTTTCCCAAGTTAAATACTCATTTCAGTTATAAGAAAAAAAATAACTTTTATCCGGATGTAATTTTGCTAAATGTTAATTTTTAAACACCAAGATTCAGTTCTATATTTTTCTTGCTTCATTTTTATAACATCCTGCCAAACAAGTTTTCATATAGCTTTTCTCGCCTTGTCTTGATTTTAAAACTTATTATTACCACTAAGGCGTTTTTTTCAAAAAAGTTTTGAATATAATAAATATATAAAAAATATAATAAAATAAACTCATTACCTCTCAGACTTTCCCCTATGATATGAAGAAAGAGTATTAGATCACTTGAGATTTGTGCTACTGAAAACTGAATTTAGTTCACAGAAGAACAGACAACTATAATTAGCAAATGCAATGAATTCCACTTAAGACCAAGAAACATAAAAGTATGAAAGATTCATTTCTTTTTTAGAAAACATTTTTGTTTTTATTACACTTCTATTTCATTTATAAAGATATGGGATTTTCCAGAAGGGTAGCATCAATTTGGCCTTGAAACCCATTTCTTTTTTAAAAATTTAAAAATCTTTGAAATTATAAAATTATCACTTTTTTCCCCTTTTATTTTATTATACAATGCCATTCAGATCTACATATCAGCCACGGATTCCCTTGTTCTCCCCCCTCCTGCTCCTCTCCCCTCCTCCCCAGCCCACCCCCCCATTCCCTGGAGGGGGGCAAAATCTCACCCGAGGACTGAGATCAACCTGGTAGACTCAGTCCAGGCAGGTCCAGTTATAAAATTATCTCTTATTCTCCATCGTTTTCTTTGTACTAAGACCTCCACATACTCCTCTTTGTTTGCTTTCAAATTCATGGCCTCTTTTTTTCATTAATTGTTGTTTTAGAATTATGTTAATACAACCTGCTCATCCTACATAATGTTACTTGTATATATACATATATATTTTGGGGGATGAGTATGATGAGTATTTAGTATTAATAAGCAATTGGTATATTTTTCCCCAGGAAGACTACTTCTCTCACTCTTAGCATTTGTTAGTTGCTTGTATTTCTGTGCATAAGTTTGAGGCCTTGTGGTCTTTCTCTTGTCTAATTTACAATGTCTAATTTTGGTATCCACTGAAATTTTCCCATCTGTGCTGACAATGCTCTCTAAGAGCCATAGACCATATAAGATAAAACCCAACAGAGAACACAAGAATAAGGCCTCTATTGGTCAGGTTTGTCCAAAAGACTCACCAAATGCTTCAGTTAGTTGTTATTGACCTTGGTTGCCTCCAAGAGATGGAAGTCAGGTCATGTTTGCTGGAAACATCATGTATGTCATGCATAGGGCCTAGATACCCTTAAGCGTAAACTGAAATGAAAGTCTCTACCCTAAGGTCTAGTTTTCATGACACCATCAAGTTTCCAAAGAGAGAAGCCTCCAAAGTACTACCCAGGTATAATGCCTACAACACAGACATAACTCAGAGGTAACCAACAGCTCCCAAACGGAACGTAAGACTCTTTCAACAAGAGGAAATCATGTTTAGTACTGAAAACCTAGCCAACTACGCAAGGTCTAGTAAGTCCTGGATCTTGGAGTCTACAACTACCATTTTACTAAACTGACAAAATCTGTAAGTACATTCTATGTATTTGTCTTTATGCCCACGGATTAGTAGATTCTTTACCCTTTGTCAATGAAATATTTTAATAGAACAACTTGAGGTATGGCCAATGAAGTTCCAGAACGTTTGGTTATAGAAAAATGACCATCAGTTTTTTATGATTTCCCAATAAATTTCTTGTTGTTTGATAATGGACACTATCAAGGACTGAAAGGACTTACTGTCTAGTCAACCTGCATTCATTGCTTTACACTACAATTAATGTGTTTTGTGTGTCACAAGCATATGTGTTTGAGAGTCTTAAGGGAAATAAACCTCAGTGTATGGGCATGGTTGCTTGATATTGTATGTCAAACTCACTACTCAGTTTTGACATGCATCTATGTGCACATTAATGCAGAAAAGGAGTCACTCAAAATGAAAGAAAAGTTACTGTTTAATGCATAATAAAGGAATGTATATGGGAGCAAGTCATATACCTATGGGTAATGTTAAGTTTTGGTGTTACTAGCTAGTCTTTCTTTGAAACAGAGAACTTCTCAATGTATCGTACCCCTTTGTAGGTCCCATGTATGATATTCAGGCTAGCACAATCCACAGATTACATTTGTTTCCACTGTTATTGTTTAAGTTATTTATTTTAATTATAATTAGGATGTGATAATTGGTGCAATGAACAACTCATATATATCAATGATTTAATGTGATGAAGTCAATTTTCACTCATTTCTCAGTCTGGAGACATATGGAAAAATTTCTTCTCTGCAGTCATTTGGGACACTAGGCCACTTCCAGCTTATTCAATGATATCATATATTTAGGATTCACATTGCCCATGCTTTTCAGTAGTAGATGAGAAGATCATTGAGAAAGTTTAGAGGATACTTAACTACTTGGCTCACATGTTTACATATCATACCATTAGTCAGGATATGTTACAGGAATCCACTATGATAAAAGATGTTGGACAATTAGTTTCTTGTTAAAATATGGTTATGGTGAAGATGGAAAATAAAATTTGACATGTACCATAAAATACCTGGCTTTTGGGCATGCCCAAAAATCCACATTTTTCACTGAAAAATGTGTCTTGGGAATACACTCAATCTTGAGCAAAGCAGGACAGTTGGATTCACTAACATTGTCAACTACTGATACCAGTCTACAGTGAACTGACTAATGAATATATATTTGCTATCCTATTAGTGAAACAAGTCTATGAAACCTAAGCCAAACTATTATTCATGCCTTATTATTCAAACTTGAAACTAACCCTTAAAAATAGGAAATGTTAGAAACCAATGTTATAAAAATTGACAATAATAGATGGTCAAGAGTAAGTCATGATACTTATAAATTATCACTAAGAGTAAACCTCGTAAAGTAAGTAGAATATTCCATTTATAGTTTTGGAACTTGAGGTAGTTAAGTATGTTGTTCAGTATCACATTGTGATAGAAAGTAGGCAAGATTGCATTTAAAGGCACAAATGCTAGGCAGTTTTTTTTCATATCACTTACCTTATGACATAGGTTATAAATAAATACTATATTCTATCTGTGCATGTGTGTGTGTAAACAAACACATACTTAACATGTGTCTTTATGTAATGATGTAAGGACATAATAGTATAGTTAAGGATATATAGTAGTAGTCTTCTAAACAAATATAATATATTTGAAAAGGCATTGTGCTTTGAAATATAACTTTTTGTTTTGCATTTCTTTAATAGTTGACTGGAATGAGTTTAATTGCTTTGCTAATTGTACAGTCCTTACAGTGATTTACATGAGATTCATCCTGAGTTCTTGTTGGAAATCTAAAGAGAAGAGAACTGCTGTTCATAAACATTGCCAAATTTAGTTGATAACTGCTTTTCATAGATACTGAAAAGCAAGAACAGGCAGGTGTAGGTGATTTTTTTAGTAATCATTGGAATTTATAAAGAAAAAGATAGTATAAACATTATAGATTGACATTAGAAATAAACCTGGATTTTTCTCTTTTCCATAGATAAGCATATGCTATATTTTCTTTTTTTAAATCTCTGAGATCATATTATTATTACATAATTTCTCCTCTTTCCTGCCTGTAGACACTCCCAAATTCTCCTCCCTTTTCTCTTTAAAATTCATGGCCTTTTAATTTCATTGTTATTATATGTATATATGTAAATACATATCTATTCCTAAATATAACCTGCTTAGTTTGTATAATGTTAGTCATATGTATGTTTCTAGGGCTGACCATTTGGTATTGGATAACCCATTGGTCTGTGCTTCCCTGGAAATGGCTCTCCCATTCTGAACATTCTTCAGTTCTTAGGCATCATTGTGCAGAGCTGTGGTCTCCTGGGCTTTTATCTTCCACTTTGACATATCTCCTGGTGTCCTTATCTTAGAGCAGTAGAACATGTCTAAGTCACCATGGATCTTCATATGAGGACCCATGTATTTTCACATGTACCCTTTTGATGATGTTTCCATCCCTGCAATTAAACCACCGAAGGGGAGAAAAAAATTAACATAAGAACAAAATGTCCTTAGGACCAAACGCTTATAAATGCCACAGGACAAAATAAGGAGAGGGCAGGATGGTATGCCGCAGTAGACCATGAATATCACATTAATGACATCACATTAATGGTGCTCACATTATTACTTCTACTACTCAGGTTTCAAAATTCCCCAAATTTTGTTCTAAGCAGCACTGTCTTTATCAAATATTTTATTTGTAATCCTTTGGTGTGTGTTCCTGGCGTGAGCGATAACATATGCCTGCCACTGCTTTCCTGTGGCAATAAGCTGACAACCTTGGGTGTTATTACTCATGTCTGACCTTGTCTGAGGCAAAATCTCTAGGTCACTCCTTCATATGCCAGGCTATGTGGCTCATGAGTTACTGGGGATTCTCCTGACTCTGCTTCCTATAAAGGATCAATGGGGTTACAGATAAGTACTACTCCATCTAACTTTACATGGATTCCAGGATTTGAACTCAGGTCTTCATTCTTACATAGCTGGGATTTTACCCACTGCACCATTCTGCTGGCCTTTTATCTCATGATTTAGCTTGAATATACAAGTTTGTGTCTGGAACTTGTGTGTGATATATGCTTGTGATCTCAGGGTCTAGAAACATGAAAGAATGATCTTGGTATATGAAATAGTAGCAGGAAGATTGGTATGCCTGAGATTTACTCTTATCTTCCTGGTCATATTTATTCAAGATGAGAAGAAGCAAACCTGATTTCTTTGAGAAGTGTCTCGGGACTTTAATTTAGTACTTCTTCTCTCACAATCTGCTTTCTGGAGGCTTTTCTCTCTAGATGGTTGGCTGAAACAATCTATTGCTTCATTCCTCACCAGGTAAACTTCTAAATCACATTCTAATTTCTGCCACACATTGCAAGAAGTTATCGTCATGTTTTTCTTTTTTGTGTGTATGTATTCAGGACTGTATGAATATATTCATACACACACACACACACACACACACACACACATATATATGTATACCCTAAGATACAAAGTTACACAATGTAATAGAGAAAATTGCTGCAAAAAAAAGAATAAAAATGAATATATATCACCAAGCTTGTTCTTTTAAAAATTATGTGTGTATGTTATATATGAATATACATGTAAATTTCACATGTGTAAGTACATGTGTGTAGGGCTAGAGGTTGATGTCAGATTCCCAATAATACCTGGCTGCCTTTATTTTAAACAATGGTGATCTGAATTCATGTCCTCATACTTACCAATTGAGCCATTTCCCTTGACCACCCCTTAATATTATCTTAATTAGAACATTCACAAAGACTCTAGCTGTTACATCCTTCTCTTATTTCATTGTATAAAAGACGTTCAAAACCAAGTCCTTCAATTATATATTATATAAATATATATCACCTAAAAAGTTATATTTTTAATCTCTTCCATGAAATTAACCTTTTATTTTCTATAAAATAAAAAAGCCCTTCAGTTGCTTATTTTTTTAAAAGAATAATTCCTAATCTAAGAAAATAAATTTATTTGCTGAAGATAATTTGGGGCTTAGTACTATGACCTGAAAGAGAATTACTAAATCACTGGATAATATAGATCCAGATAATATTGTAAGAAAAAGGTGGTCTACTGAATATTTGACTTGGGTTTTGTTTCTGCTGCTGTGACTTCTGTTATTTTCTTCTTGTTTCAGCTAGGATCTTCTGTCAATCACAATTCCTTATTACTTCAGTAGGTTTGGGTTCCGGGCTAACATGTCTTCTATCTTATCAAGCATGCTTTTTATTCGCGATTTCTCAAGCAGTTTTTCTTTTTCTTCTCTTCCAGAAACACAGCTTTAGAGATTGCACCAATTTTATGTTTTCTTGTGCCTGTCCCATCAGTTTTCCCAGTGGGTTTATTACTACTTGTATAGATTGGATTCCTAGTCTCATGAGTAGAGGAGAAAAAAAATGTCAACCTCTTTCCCTTTCCTTTTATTGTTAGTTCTACAAAACCATTCCAACATCTTTTCAAACTGAAAGTATAAACTATCTGTTACAAGGTAAATTAATATTTTACAGCTTCAAACACTCAATGTGCAGTGTAGATTGATGGATTAAGTGACTCTTTTCCCTAAAACAATGCATATATTAGATTCTGTTTTTATCTATCTATTTTCATAATTTCCCTCCTAATATTAGTAGTTTGAAAGTAGATTAAAATAGAAGTAGCTAAATTCTCTCTGTTACACTGAATCATTTTTTACATAGAATGTTTGCATTATCCTTGACAGATTATTGTACACAATAGCACCAGTGCAGAGCTTGCTATATGAGTAATAATACACACAAGAAATATTGCTAGATATTTTTAAAAAAAATAAGCATTGCTGAATTTTATTTTGAGTGTGGTACATACAAAGGTAGCAGAAATATATTCAGTTACCAGTTGCATTATTCTTACATTAAACGTTTATTAGATAGAATTTGAGTGGTATGTTGGCAAAGAGTAAAGAACATTTTTGTTGTATGAGCCACAAATACCTCATAGCTTGTATGTATTGAAGGGTAAATCTAAATAATAGTGATAATTCCTTCTAATATTGAACACTGGGACCTAAATATTGTCCTATGTGATCTCTCATTCTGTTTTCTTATGCTTCTTGGTATGGGTCATATTATACTTCCTGAACAAAAGATAATCAAAGGATACAGGGAATTTAAGTTCAATTGCCTGGGATTATATAAATATTTACTGTAGTAGGACTCAAAATTCAAATCTGTTTGGTTTGGTAGTCATCTCTTGAAGCATTATCTTTTTTCATGTTCAATATGTTAGATAAATACAGAAATTTCTCATTAAGTATTAAATGATAACATATTACATGCAGACATGAGTGTATTGTACTCTCTGGTCAAAATAAATTATTTTACCTATATTTATATAAACCTATACAGACAGAACTATAAGATTATTTCAAGATGCTGTTTATATAGTCAAGCATAGGAAGAATAGTGTGTTGGATTAGCTTTTCTTTTCTCTCTTTATTGACTTACTTATACATAGCATTACTACTAGAAGTAAATTAATTTGGCTATTCCATTAGAAGAATTAATACCTGGATTAGAACATCTGTGTGTGAAAGTACTTATGAATAGGCATTAAGAGAAATAATTATTTGAGAGAGGAAACATTGATCACTATGCAATACATAATAAACTTATTAAGAATAATCTATACATTGTAAGATATATGATCCTCAGTTTCCAGGAACTGTGGAATGAAATGATTATATTACCTTATCAGTATCATTTAGTGCAAACTTTCATTTTCTGTTTTATTTCTTCATTAACTATAAACTTTCTAAGTATCATTCAAATTGAAAATAGGTGTATTTAATCCGTTTTTTTAAGTACTAGTGAAAACTAACTTTCTCTTTATCATGAACTAAATAAAAGTAATTACACTATTTAATATCCCTTGTTCTGTTCTTTTCAAAGTACAGCGATGCGGTGACCTGTAAAACCATGAAGCAATTTGTGTCCAAGTGAAATAAGGTTTTTTCACATTCCACTTGAGTCAGTTAAAATTATTTTTAGTCTGTGCTATTTGTTATCTTACTTCCAACTGTGTTCCAAAGGTCCCAGGGAGGTTCTTTGAGGACATCTTGAAGCAGTTATAATCAAGAAATTTGTTGCCTGAAATGTGAATTTGTTAAATAAAATGAGTGTTTATTGATAAACATGAAAGGATAATTTCTAGAACGGCAGTTAGGAACCCTAGGTGTTAGGAAAATTTATCTTAGCAAGACAGCTATATTTTCGTAAATGCAGATAATATTTCCTAAACTTTAGTTATGGTAAAAGGTCCAGTGACTTTTGGTTATAGAACAATAGGATTTATTTGAACTAAACCATCTTTAAATAAACTGACCACCCATCCTTCTCTATTCGCCATCACTACACACCCATTCAACAGCTTTAATAATACATTTCTGTAAACGTGACAGGATTCTGTCCCTAATGGTGTTTGTTCCACGTCTAGGAGGTGAGTCTCATATCAGATGAATTTACCAATTCTAAGCACTTTAACTACATCACGTTTTATGAAAACCACATTGTTTCTAGAAATTCAGAAATTATATCGTTGACTTAAACTCTCACTATGTGAAAATAATAGGTCCATAAAAGTGAAGTGACTTGGCTCAAAAATATAAAGTTCTTATGGCTGCAATTCTCATTTAACTTCAGCTTCCCTTTCAGATAGCACTCGAAGGCAGCACTGAAGGCCTCTGTAGCCAAGGCAGTGAGAGAATGAGCACTAAATAAACTGCAGGGGACATTCGTTTTATGCTAATCTCAGATCTGGAAGAATGTTTATTGGACAGCAATAGTTTAATTGTTCTCTAGTCAAGTATTTTATGCACATTAAAATTTCTTCGTGAATTTTTTTAGTAAATACATTTTAAATATTTTCCACTACTCTCAATTATATAAGGGGAATATCACATGTTGGTGTACTTAGATAGACAAATTCAATATTTATAAAATATTTTATAGGCAGTTGCTGACTTTTATTGTTTAAATTGTATGTAATTTTTAAAATGTAGGCAAATAATATAACAATTATCAACCCTACTCAGGAGCATTTCAATGAACCTGAAAAGAGCAAGTTTCCTAGTATTTTATTTGATAGTCTCTTAAATATTGAAATAATTCTCCTGGTAGTTTTTTTTTTTTTAATTTTGTCCAAATGATAGTAATTTTCTTTTATGCATGTACTACCAAACTCCCATGATTCATTGTAGTTATTTGAACTGTAAGACAAATAAAAACAACATGCCTGCATGATGCATGTCTTCTGTGTACCCCAAAAGTCAATGTACCAAAAATTATAATTCTTCAAATATAGTTCTTCAAAGCATCATTAATTGAATAAAGAAGTTGCTTGAGGGGAAAGGAGCAATAAGTTTCTTATTGTCAGAGCAACTATTTTAAAAACAATCATTTCTTATATCAGGTTAAAATCATGATGGAAATAGAACTGTAGTCTCTTCATTAATCTGCTTTGTTGAAAATGGAGATATTTGGTGCTATATGAAGCAAATCTGGGTACTCTATAAAAGTTTTTGTAAGCAACTCACTGCTCTTTAAAAATCACTTTTTTATTATTTTAATTTTAAGGTTATGATATCATTACATTTCTCCTTTTACTCTCTCCAAAACCACTCATTTACCTTTCCCCTCTCTCCTTCAAAATTCATGGCCTCTTTTCCCCCTAATTTTTATTGTATGCATACATGTATATATGTTGTATGTATATATATATCCCAAAATGTAGCATTTCAGTCTATACAATGTCATTTGCATGTCTATTTTCTGAGCCGATCTTTTGTTACTGAACAACCAATGGGTGTGACCTTCCCTGGGGAGGACCACTTCTCTTCCTCCCAGCTTTCCTCAGTGGCCTGCGATTTTTTGTATAATGTTGAAGCCTTGTTTGCAACTTTTTCCTGTACAACTATTACTCAGTGATGTTAATGAGAGTCTGGAACAATTGAGATGTCCGGGATTTTGCAGGATGACTTCCTCTGAATACATCCTTTTCTACTTGCTGTCTTGATATTTCCTCATGTGGCACTTGCTTGCACTGTGCTGGTATCAGCCCCGTTTTGTGGTGGTATTGTGTTCCCCAAAACATTGTGTACTCTAATAAATTTGTCTGGGGTCAGAGAACAGACAGCCACTAGATACAAAGGCTAGAAAATGGTGGCACTCACACCTTTAATCGTAGCATTCCAGAGATAGAAATTCCTCTGGATCTCTGTGAGTTCAAGGCCACATTGGAAATAGCCAAACATGGTGACACACACCTTTAAAGCCAGCCTTTAATCCCAAGGAGAGGTGGTAGAAAGCAGAAAGATATATAAGGCGTGAGGATCAGAAACTAGAAGCTTTTGGCTGGTTAAGCATTTAGGCTTTTGAGCAGCAGTTCAGCTGAGACCCATTCCGGATGAGGACTCAGAGGCCTCCAGTCTGAGGAGACAAGACCAGCTGATGATCCGGCGAGGTGAGATAGCTGTGGCTTGTTCTGTCTCTCTGATCTACCAGCATGGACCCCAATAACTGGCCTCGGGTTTGATTTTATTAATAAGAACTTTGAAGATTCCTGCTACACCGTTTTCAAAAGGAAGTAGGCAGGGTGACAAAAATGTCATGAGAGTCACTTTCATGCTATAAAAACATAACTGTTTTTTAATAAGTCATCCTTTGTACATGACTTATGTTCTTTAGTCATTCATATTGTATGGTAATACAGTATTTTAGAGTGTGAAAGTGAGCAAAAAGTATTCTTTCCAGCAAACAATTATTTTTATTTGAGAATCAGAATATCAGAGTAATAGCCTAATATTTTGAAATAAATTACCTTAAACAAGAGATTATACAAAGAGCTTTACCTGAAATGTTTTTACTTAATCCTTTAATGGAACTTCAGGTACATTATAGATACCAGCATAATGGGCATGAAAAATATGCCCATGGTTTGATCCTATGTTAGCAGCAGAGAGGTGCAGACTGTCTGGTGATATTTTAACCAAATTATATTTAACTTTAACATGAAGTTCCATCATAGAATTATCACCCTTAAGTTTCATTTTACAAAATTGTGCTGCTTATATATGAACACACAGAGTGCGTTTTGCCCTTTCACAGCATATTGCTATTACGCTATTAAACTAACACAGCGTTTTAAAAGGGACCAATCTAGACAAACACACTAGAATCTGTAGTGGTGAGTTAGTTCTTTGTATGGAGCTCTTTTTAAAATCTCAATGGGATAGTCTCAGTTGGATAGTCTCATTTTGATATTTCAGAGTAATATATGAAAATATATCCCAATTATAATATACAAATGTTGGGCATATGTCAAATCTGTACAAATGATGGATTATAAAGGCAGGATTTAATGCTTAATTTCTTAATATCTTTCCAGTAACCCCATACAGATGATTGTAACTTCCTCCCCAAACTACTTCTGTATAGATGTAACCAACCGTCTTATTAAATAAGAAACACAGAAACAATGTAAAAAGAGAAAGCCGAGAGGTCAGAGCTCAGAGCTAAAATCTCACCCTTCCTCCTGCTGTCCCAGCTTCGCGAAAAGAGACCTACTTCCTGTCGGTTCGTTTTTTTATAGTATGTCGTTCTGCCTTCTCATTGGTTGTAAACCCAAACACATGACTGCCTCGTCACTGTCTGAATGTACAGCCCCCTAGGTCTTAAAGGCATATGTCTCCAATGCTGACTGTATCCCTGAACACATAGAGATCTTATGGGATTAAAGGTGTGTGCCACCACCGCCACACTCTTGCTATGGCTCTAATAGCTCTGACCCCCAGACAACTTTATTTATTAACATACAATCAAAATAATATTTCAGTACAATTAGATTACCACCACACTTCTGGACATTTTTCCTTATGAATTTCAATATTTTTTTTGGAAAGACATGTGACAAAATTACTCTAAAAATCTATTAAACCTGTGCATTCAAAACATTGTATAATTTCCTTAATTAGAAGAGTGGAGATTAATAATTTCAAGTGTAAATGTATCTTACATTAAAACCCCTGAAGAGTATATATCTAGATTCTTTTTGGGCACCCCTGTAGATATAAAAGAAACACAATCCAATGGTATTCAGTGTCCACCACACATATTGTTACATTTAGTTTGGGAAGAGGCCAGAGTTCCATCTACGTCTGAACAGGTCTGGGTGTTTCTAATGGGCAGCACGTAACTGCAAGAAATAAGGTAACAAGATGACATGCCCCGATCACTAATTTCCACTCTACTGCTGTCAAAAATTTATCACATCGGCTTCTTAAGATGTCCAAAAGCATTTCTGTCCTCAGAATACACAGGAAATCCATAGCTTATTATTTGGATATCCAGACTTGTTCTTACAAAGTTTTACTGAGAGCCCTCAAAGTGGATATGTTACAATCCCTCTACAGCACTGGCTGATTCCTTAAGCATTGCTTAAAGATTTTAGACCACAATGTTGGTACTTATCCACTCCAGTGGTTAAATAGAATTATGCTATAGAATACATTTCCTGTCTTAGTTATTATTATTTAAGAAGTATTTTAAATGGAATGGTGAATATTTTTTTTTCTTGGTTCAAAATAAATTTGGCATAAAAACAGTCATTTTAACGATACTCTAGAACCTACTTCTTAACAAATTTTGTGTCATTTATTTACTTAGTTATTCATGCTTAACATTTCACTGCTCCCAATAAAATTTTAAGTGTAAAACCACACTGGCTGTTCTATGGCCTGGTGGTAGTTATTTCCTGATTTGGGCTAAGGGTCTGGTTCTTAGGGTTCTTCTTCTTAAATGTTATAATAGAGTCCATGTTTTTTAACTTCATTTTGATGTGCTTTTCTAAATTTCAGTGATCTAGGAGTGTGTGGTGAACATTTTCATCTTGAAAGGAGGAGTACAGATAAGAAGTAATTGAGGTTGTAAGGTGGTGATTGCCTGCATCAAAACAATGGACAGTGAGTTCTTTACCACTGTAACTGCGAAATGCTACAGTGCCCAAATTTGCTTTAGGAATTTCATTTTGAGTATTCTAGTAGTATTCATTTCCAGACACTTTAGATCTGTTCTTAGCCTTCCAATCTTACTTAGAACAATCATCTGTCCTTTAAAAAGCTTCTATTGCTCTCGGACTGAATCCATACTTGGAAAATGACTACTCAAGCTAATTATTATAAAAAAATATTTCAATGAGACATTCATTCCTTGTCTTCATTTAGTCTTTTTAAACTGAACACCTGATAAACCTGATGCATGAATGTCATTCCTTTACTTCTCAAAATTGAGTTCTTATTTATAAAGAGCTAAGGTATTTCAAAAAAACTAGATTTCAAGGTGTGAATTTTCGTTGATTTATAATTTTCTTCCATTTGTTGCTACAGTACACTTCAGCAAATGTCAGCATTATTTATACTACCTCTTTGTTTTTAGTCTCCCTCTTTCTCACTTTCTCTCATTCTGTCTGTCTGTCTCTTTCTCTCTCATCTCTCAATCTCTCTTCCCCTTTGTGCTGTGCTGCATGTATGTAAATGTATAGTGCTTATGCCAGTATGCACAGATTAAAAAAAAAAAAAAAAAAACAGAGAACCCAGGGTATCTTCCTCTACCACTCTGCTTTATTGCCTTAAGATCCTTTCTCACCCTGAAGTAGAAATCTGCAGTTGTTTCATATGGGCAGGTTAGCCAGCACACTCTCCAGATCTGCCTGTGTTCACTACAAAGGTTGGGATTTTAATGTGACCCATACCTAGCTTTTAACATGAAAGCTGAGAAATCTGGATTAGGTGGTCATGCTTCAGAACATGTGCTCTTACTTGTCCACTGAGCCACCACACTAGCTCCTGGGTATACTCTATTGAGCTTTGAGACTCAGGCTCCTACTAGGCTTCTCAGTCTTAACATAATTGCTTCTCTTGTCTCAGCTCTTAGAACACTCATGCTATTCATCTCTTATCCCTGTTCCTATCACTCAGTCTTTCACACATTCATTTCTTTTGCTAGGTCTCCTGTATTGCGTGTTAGAACAGCTCTCTCCCATGAGAAATTTCTGTTTCTTTGTTCTCCTTTTGTGATCTGTCTCTCCTGTCCCAGTAACTAAATTGTGAAAACATTTGTAGAATCTTTAGAACAAAAGTGGCAAGCTATACAAAGCAGAATATTTATCTATGAATAACTTGTACCTTAGATAGAGTTTTCATCTTTATCATTGTTAATAGTAGATTTTATTTTCTGGTTGTTAATCAGAATCACACTTACTTACTTTATGTTTTTATCCTACCATCTGTTGCCTCAATAGGCACAATGTCCCTAGTCATTCTTATCAGGGAAAATAAAACCATTTGAATACAACATTCTATGACTTCCTTTACTTTTCCATTTTAGTCATTCCTATTAGATGTTCATACATGTCTATTCATGTTCTTCCAGTCTCAGGAAGAGAACTCCATTTATAGTTGGTATATATACTTTTCATCCAGATCCTGGCTTATGGACTCTTCTACATCCTCATTATTTAAATTACTTTTTTTTTGGTAACTCTTTCTGTCATTCCTTAGGAAATACCTACCCTAAAAATCTAAATATCTCTTCATCCTCAAAGGCATAGATAAATATAAAAACAGAGAGTGTACTAAAGGAGTTTAACTTGAGCATGCTTTCATAAAATGTCTCTGTAGAGAGGTGTAGACATGGTACAGGGAAAGCATAATAGGAAAAAATGTAAGTATAACTATGATGCGTGCTCTCGTGGTATGGAGTGAAGGTGTTTGGGTGTGGACTCAGAAACAGTGTCACATAGGAAGAACAGATGTATGTGAATTTCATTGATAAATGCAGCCACTGTCCTACTCTTAGATGTGAGTCACTCTAATTAATACTTAAAACTCATGTTTTACTTCTTTCTTTCAGGTATGTCTTCCTAGGGTCTCCTTTGAAAACCCACCAATAAATGAGAGACAAGGGAGCTAACCTCCCAATCTTGGAGTCATTAAAACAGGTTAAGAAAGGACTAGAACCCGGATGTCATTGATCAAATGAAGGCATTCATAAGATTCAAATATGTTTGCTTTTTATAAAAATTCAAACCTCTTATATTTTTGGTTGTGAGCCTAGCCTTTAACGGCTGAGCCATCTCTCTGAATGGAAGCACAGGATCTATGAACCAAAGGCTGAGGGGCCCCCAACTGGATCAGGCCCCCTGAACGGGTGAGACAGTCATTTGGCTTGATCTGTTTGGGAGGCAGCTGTGTGTTGGTGCCGGGTCCTGGGCTTGCTGCATGAGTTGGCTGTTTGAATCCTGGGACCTATGCAGGGACACTTGGCTTGGCCTGCGAGGGGGGGGACTGGTCCTGGCTGGACTGAGTCTACCAGGTTGATCCGGTCCTCGGGGAGACCTTGATCTGGAGGAGGTGGGGATGGGGGGGGGTGGGGGGGGGGGAGGGGGCGAGAGTGGGAGAACAGGGGATTCTGTGGCTATTATGTTGAACTAAATGATGTTGTAAAATAAATTTACTTTAAAAAAAAAAAAATTCAACCCTCTTGCAGTGCTCACATCAGATCACAAGTGGCTGTTCTCCCTGAATGAATCCCAAAGTGTTATAAGATTAGTTTAATGTGTTTTGACGAGCATTTTTGAACAAAATAAATACAGCATCTAGTCAAGCATCAACCTCTTTTTCTTTCTTTCTTTCTTTCTTTCTTTCTTTCTTTCTTTCTTTCTTTCTTTCTTTCTTTCTTTCTTTCTTTCTTTTTCTTTCTTTCTCTCTCTCTCTCTCTCTCTCTCTCTCTCTCTCTCTCTCTCTCTCTCTCTCTCTCTCTCTTTCTTTTTAATATTCACCACGTCTTTATTTTCTGTATGTTCTCGGCTCTTCTGAGTAACTTTCTGGTCTTGAATGATAGGCTATGCCTTGAGGGGCTGTTTGAGTGTCTGCACATGTTCCTGCTACCCACATTGTCTTTTTGTTGTTCGTTTGTTTTGTGTCAAGCTGTGAAACCTGATCTCTGCTTACCAATCCAGCTTCTTATTTTCTACTTTACATTTTGTCAGTAGGTAGAGAATCACTTTTCTATGTTCATATGAAATCCTCACAGGACCAACAATGAAGTTATTTCCCTTTTATCATCTTATGCTAACCTTTACTGAATAGATTCTATCTGCTTCGTATGATCTGTATTTATCATTTCTCGTACATATTTGAAACTAAGTTATTGTGTATAATTAACATTCCTTTTCATGACACTCATCTTTTTACTACTTCTGATTTTTCTAATGATAAAAATATATAGTCATCTATATGTCAAAGTTAGTCAAGACATTATTTGAAGTAAATAAGTGCTATGTTTCAATAAATAAGTGCTATGTTTGAAATAAAAATATTTTTTCTATAAGTTTCAATACTTTAAATTCCTGTTTTATATTGGAGTTACATATATTGGAAAATATGACCAAGAAATAATGTCACAAAAATAACTGTCTTGACAGACAGTTGAAAGGAATGCATGAACAAAGAACATTGTAGTTTTTCCAAAGAAGCAACCTGTCTTTGTTTGATTATCTTAGTGTGAAAGCACAGATTGTGAGGCACTCAGGTAAAGGAACTTAGAATTGAAGGAGATAAGGATGCAACCAAGGCAGAATATAAAAATGGTATGTTTTTAAAAAAAACAAAAATATGAAAATATCTACTGTGATAATTGTTTGAATTTTAGAATCCTTATTTCATCTGTTTTATTTTTTGCTTTGATATCTTGTCATTAACTTATACTTTGCAATGGAAAGTTTGCATGTTCCTTCTTTTATCCACCTGAACTAGAGTCTGAGAATAGTGTTGGAATGTCTTTTGTCAAATTGGTGATGTGGGTTACTATCCTTTGACTCAGGATAGAGTTTTCCAAAAATTTCATTGTTTATTTCCTCAATGAACATCTTTGCCTGACACAATTTACCACATATTAGAATCTATTATATGCTTCTACTGTGGTATCAATAGATCTTCTCTTCTCCCAGTTTAACTCAAGACACCATGTCAACTTTGTATGAATAATTATGAGAAAATAGCAGCTCCTTTTATTAATCAATGTTACCTTTTGTTGGTTTCTATGATTATGGGAATGTATATATTCTCACCATATATTGTTTTTCATAGACATTCAAGTATTACATAAAGGTTGAGAAAGAATAAGAAAATTTCTACCCTACTTAAATGAAAATGGATATGTTTTTATTTTGGCTTTACTCATGCCAAATGACAAGCTATGTATATTTTTTCATTCTGTTATTATTTTTAGGCAATAACATCATGTAGCATTCTCAAAAATGCGAACCTAACTCATCATAAGGACACTATATTCTTCCCCTAACTGTAATTAAACAGTGGTTTTATTCCCTAAACACACATTTTTTTCACACTTCCTTGATTGGAATTTCACTCCCAAAGATCTCACTGAATGGGAATTTAAAATTTATTTTATGTATTCCTCTGTGTTTGCACCACTTCCTTTCAACTTTTTAGAGACAGCTATAACTAAATACTATTATGAAGAATTTTTGGCAGTAATAGTAAAGTTGTTAGGTTGTTGATATCCATCTATCTATCTATCTATCTATCTATCTATCTATCTATCTATCTATCTATCTGAGAGGAAATAACATCCTGTCTGTAGCTTGAAAAAAGTTTTAACATTAAATTTCTATGATATCTCTCTTATAATAATCAAATTGTCTTTATTTCATGGTAAGATTATTATGAGAGTGATAAAATATAGAGCAGATGAGATTATAGGTGATAAGTCACTTAGAAAGTGGCCGTGTATAGTAGAGGGCAAGAGAGTCAGAAGATGCAAAACAAATACCAATTTGAGATTTTATGGATCTGTTTTGAGGACAAGTAGGCTTTTTCAAACACGTATTGCTTGCCACAGGGGCAAACAGAATGTAAGTGCAACCTGTCTAGATCAAAGGGGGAGCTGTGCTGGGTGATAAGGAAGAAGGCATTGTTTTAATGAGACTCACTTCTGGATTCTCTTTGGTTTTTAAATAGAGGCATTGCTGCTTATGTCTGTGTCCTGTTGTATATGCTCATTCTCTAATGTATCGGGGTCCTTGTCCTTATATATTCTTCTTCCCCAATTATTCTTTTCAGGAAATACATGTTCATTTCTTAAAGCAATCTAAAATTATAGACTGACTGCTAACTATTTACATCATTTCATCACATGCAAAGTGAAAGAGTATTCAGTATTGCCATAATATTGAAGGGGGTGTATCATGAGTTTAGAAACCATACAGAAGACAAGCAAACAAGGAAAGGAAAGAATGTTTTATGGTTTTCATGTTGTTCTTTCCCAATGCTTATTTTGATTTGTTGTGCAATCTATTTTCTGTGTCTCTCCTTCAGTGGCACAGAAACACTATTGATAGCTCCAGGATACAAACGACATTCTCTCAAAAAACCTTTAAAAAAAAAAAGCATCAGAATAAACTGGAGGCCTATGTGAACAAAATCATTGTTCAGAAAAGTGTTTTAGAGAAAAATAATTAAAAAATATTATAATCACTTGGTTCATATATAAGGAAGGGAAACATAACTTTAGCATGCCAGAGGTATCCATACCAAATTGGGATAATCAAGATTGTCACATAAAGGACTCTTAGATTTTCTCACTTTGTTCATTAATTGATTTTATTTTCATAGTGTTAGTTTCAGTGTATTTGAAATTAGGACAAATAAGTTGGGGATAACTCTGCTTCCACTGTAGAACTGATTAAGGTGTTTCTGATAAAAACAAAATAAACACAGTATGAGAGCTGCATTGAGACTTGAGTCTGCTTCACCATCAATGGAGAACTGACTGGAGACAAGAGTTCAGTGTACTATATGAATGGCTTCTGTTAGCAACTCTCTTGTGTGTTCTTGTTCCTGGTCTTCTGATTCACATTTTCCACTTCAGAGAGTGGGCACGTAGATTTGCCAGATGAATGCCCAATGTATTGAAGCTGTGAGGATGCTAACTACTTCTGTATGGAGTTGCCCCAAGTTCACACTTAAAAGCGCAAGCCCTAGGTCTAGATTAGAGAGTGTCACCTATACGTTACTGTTGCCTTTTCTATTTCTGTTCTTAGTTGCTTTGTACAAAAATGTTTTTCTTTTTCATCCCTATTCAAGTGCTGCAGGAGTTGCAAAGATCCTTTGTCATCCCTTCAAAAGATCTCTAGAGTGGCCCAGAAGGTGGGAGTCTCCCTCTATGTCTCTCTTAGAGAACATCATCCGGTCAGACTGCATGGTAGATCTGTTTTATCCTTACTGAGAAAACTTTTAAAAAATATTTTCCTTTTATCATATGGCACCATATATGCTTTAGGACAGATCCTTGCCTATGGACTTTGCAGTTTAACATCTTGAAACACAAGTCACCCACAGTCCCAGGGTCTATAAAAGTGATCCCATTGAGCCTCTCCCATCTCGTTCTCACCCTTCTTCTCTCTGTTCTTTATTTTCAACCCCCTTTAATGGGTCAATGTTTTTCACCTTCCATTTACTCATAGTCCTTAATTTTGAAGATGTTCACTGGATTACTATTCACTGATGGCCTCAAAAGTTGAGAACAAAGAGATGCTGACTTATTAGATGTAAAAGAAGGGGCAAATACAGTTCATCTAGGAAGAAAAGATAAAATAAAAACCAAAAACTATGGGCTGCTAAATAATTACTAAAGTTAGTAAATCTTAGTTGGATCTTCATAACTAGGGCTTTAAGTAGCAGGGTTTTCATTATTTTTATTTTTTTAAATTTATTATTTTCTCATATATCATACCCCTACTTCAGTTTCTCCTCAATCCACCCTTCCCAGTCACTTCACCTCCCCTCTCCCCCAGATCCACTGCTTCCCTGTTTCCCTTCCAAAATGACCAGGTCTCCTAGGGATATCAACCCAAAAAACACAGCATAACAAGTTACAGTAAGACTAGGCCTATACCCTCCCATCAAGGCTGGACAAGAAAACCCAGCAGGAGGAAAAGGATCCCAAGAGCAGGTAAAAGACTCAGATACACCCCCTCACACACACTCACACTATTAGGAGTTCCACACAAATATCAAGCTACATAACCATAACATATAGGCAGAGAATGTGTATCTGTCCCTGTACAGGATAGGGGATTGTGGCTTGAGTCTCTGTGAGCCCCTAGGAGCACTGCTTAGTTGTTTTTGTGGTTTGTGTTACCCTGGTGTCCTCAACCCCTCTGCCTCCTACATTCCTTCTGTTTCTTCTTTTGCAGAGTTCCCCAAGGTCTGTGTAATGTTTGGCTGGAGGTCTTTTCATCTGCTCCTATCAGTTGCTGGAGGAAGCTTCTCTGATGATATTTATGCTAGTCTATGTGTATAGCAGCATATCATTAGGGTTCATTTCATTGATTTTTTTCAAAGAATAGGTATTATTTTCTATTAGATCCTGTGTGCATGTGATGTTGAATGAAAGACACACATGAGTGATGACAAGAATTGCCTTGGGGTATATGTACATTCTTGAAATCAAATTAATATTGACCTTTACTATCAAGAGATTGACTGAGTCACTTAAACATCATGTGTGAGATTATTTTAATGGTAACAAATATGATTACTGCCTGACATACAATAGACACTCAGCAAATAAAACTCAAATTTTGAATCCAGTAAGATTTCTGCACAAAGAAATAATTTTATGATTTCTCTGTAATTTATTATATACAGGGATTAAGTAGACATGATGTGTTATCAGAGACTTTTCTATGTTCAAATGGAAATTTAATACTTGCACACTTACATCTTAATAAAACTGTGGTGAAGTGAGTAGAGATGTTTGCATCAAAGATGTCCTTTGAACATTCTTTCTAAAACTCTTCTATCATTTTGTGTATTTAATATTTTCCACAAAACAAGTAAGTACGTACAGACACAGTGCTGTGAAAGGGAAAACTAAAAACAAATTGCAAATAAACAAAATATTTGAATAATTTCATAATTCAGTTCTAACGGTAAAGAAAATACATACTGACAAGTTATGAAATATTTTCCTGTGACTTTTAATATAATAGTCAGACCAGCAAGATGCTTTAGTTTTTAAAAAGGCTTGCTACACAAGCAAACACTGGAGATCAATGCTGGGAAACCATCTAAAGATAAAAGAAGAGAAGTTAACTGTTATTTTTCTGTCAACCAGATGGGAGGCATGGCATGAACATGCGCCAGCTCATGTGCATCACATGCATGCACATACACACACACACACACACACACACACACACACACACGCATGCACACACACATAAACAAGCATGCACACACACACAGACACACAGGCATGCACTAATAATATTAATAGAAATAGTAATAATAACAAAGATGATATTCTTTTAGTTAAAATACATTATTAATGAATGAGGTATCTAAGTACATTTGCTCTATCTAACAGTTCATAGTCCATAGGCCTATTAATCCAGTTGGTGATTTTACGAGATAACTCATGTATTCTTTATATTTTTATGTCGATACTATATTTAAGGCAAACAAATACATTTTAGTTTCTGAATTTCCTTTTTTTCCCTCTTGATCTGTGCTCTCATTTTAGTTGAATCATTATTTTCTTTCTTGAAAGAGACTTACAAAGGCAAATTGCAAAGGATGAGGTCATTATGAGCGTTTCCTCCATCTTTAATGGTGTCTAGTGAAAGAAACTGATGTATCCATAAGTTCAGTGTGAACGTCTCACTTGCAGCTTTACATCAGTAGGTAGTAAACACACACACACACACACAAACACACACACACACACACACAGACACACACACACAGAGAGAGAGAGAGAGAGAGAGAGAGAGAGAGAGAGAGAGAGAGAGAGAGAGGTAAAGGGAGGGAGAGAAGGAATGAGGGAGAGAATATTACCCAGAAATAACATTCTCAGCCAAATCTTAGTATCTCCTATAAGTTTAATAAAAAGACCAGGTTTCAAATTGAAAAATAATTTTTAACCGACTAACCCCAAATTTGGGACATTATGAATGTGCTGCCATGATTCTCAGTTCCACTGATGTAGACAGTATATAAAATTCCATGTGTTTTCATCCGATATATACACATATACATATATATATGTGTGTGTGTGTGTGTGTGTATGCACATATTAAATACTCATAGTGTAATCATATGCACTGCAGTAAGGAAGCATATCACACAAATACTTTAAGAAAAATTATGTGATCTCTTTGTAGATGAATAACATTTTGGGTTTGCACTTTCTGTACTTTGCATTTGCAATTGAGAAATGATTAAATACATAAAGTCTTTTGGCTAATAGGTCTTTTAGGCTAATCGATGGTCAGAGTATGAACTATTCCTTCTGTGGAACATTTTTATTTTTTTTATAAGCATGCCCTCTGGTCTTTGCCTTTAATTGGCTTATTTCTTTATATGTTTAATCAACAAATCTATTCTTACTCTGCCATTGTGATACCTGCAGTTCACTTATTGAATAGAGAAATTCATTAATGGAGACTAAAATTGGAGAGTGTCATTTATAGTTTGAAATTATTGTTCGCCATTTCTAAATATTCTTTTGAGCTAAGAAACAGCATCTGGCTAAATGCTAGAGGAGAATCAAGCCACCACATATAAACATATCATAGGTGTAAGCTTTTTCTAGTCTGCTCTTATAAGGGAGCTGAATATGGGGACTGGAATAGTTGTTCTTCTATTTTGCATTCTGGATTGTGGTAGCTTGTGGCAGTAACACAAGCAGAGTCCTCACACTTAATAATAAGTATGCATATTTTATTTTTTATGTAGAAAAGTCATACATTTTAGTAGATTCAGCACTTTACTAACTGTTGAGACACTGTATCTCTATCCAGAAGGTAAAGTATATAAATCAGGATCAATGTGCGGGGAGATTCTGCTGCATGAACATTTTATTATACAATGTAAAAAAATATTACACAGGTTTGGCATGATGTCAAAACTCATTGTACAAAATCAGATTTAAATATAGTATCATGTTTTAATCTAGTTTTTCTTTTGTCAAATAGACAGTCATCTTTTGTCATGTAATTAAATATCAGTTTGGACCCTCAGGCCTCTGAGACAAATTGGTTGTATTTTTATATGTTAAACACAGACTTAATTCAGTTCAATCTTTTAATTCTTCTTCCTTTAATTACTTAGTAGCTAAAACTAATAACTGGTTTTGTTTCTTTAAACTTATTACATAGTCTTGCCAAAGCAAATTGCTGTATCTGATTTCATGTGAATGCCAAGTTGCTTAGCAACTTAAACCTGCCTTATATTTCATCCTTTTACTTTTTCTCAAATCTCAAAATCTTTATCAGGATCTAATTTTAGGTCCATATCTATATTTATTCAGATTATTTTTATTCATACAATAAAGACTTTGTTCTTCTTTGAGGTTTCAATTACATGTTTGTATGTGACAAGTGATGAGGAGAGAGAGAGGAGGGGAGAAAATTTTCCAAACTGGAAAACAAAGAGAATGAAGGAACGCATTCATCATACCCTATTTTCTATATTGTTGACTTTTAAATCTTACTCCTTTCCAATTGTATGTGATTTACTGTGTCTTGATTCATCTTCCAGGTATCAGTGCTCTAGTTCTGAATCTCAAAGAATGAGGATTTAGTCATCTCTAGTAGCTCTGCACAATTTCATGCATAATTGGCATTCGGGCTCAGAAGACTTTTAGAACAGATCCTATTCAGGGCCCTGTGTTGCTCTATCCCCAGAGAGAAATTATCCCTTTGGGAGGTTTGTCATCTTTGGCAGGAAGAAAATGGTGTTACTATTTTGTACTTTCATGTCATGGCAGACAGGCACTGACTTTTCAACCAGGACCATAAACTAATTGTAAAAGTGATGGAAAATGTCAGTATTTAAAGGGAAAAAAAGTCTTAGAATAACTGACAGTTGTCACTTTGCTTATTTTCTGCTCTTTGCTGCACTAGGCACCAATCTATAAAGGAGAGTTTGAAGGAAGAAAAAGATGTGTTTCAGAAATGCACAATATTGAAAGGAAGTGAGTTTTAAATATTGGTGTATACCCTTTCAATGTGTAATTACTCTACATTATCCGATCAGTCACTCCTCTTCATCAGGGACCGGAAATATTTTTTCAGTGACTGTTTTATATCCACTCTTATATATGCACACTCAGAAATGTGTGGCTCACAAATCAGGAAAACCAATGGTGACAGGAAGAGTGCTCACACATTCATTTCCCACTTTCTTTCTGAGTAAGTGCTTCAACCTAGCTATTATTTGTCTCAAGAATGAAAGTGATTTTCAAACTTAAACCTGAATTATTGGTTTCAACAATACTTATTTTTTTTTTATGTATATATATATATATATATATATATAATATATATATATATATATATATATCAGATCCGAACCGAAGGTCAATTAAAATGGTTTGTTTAGTGACCACAAATTAACTCCAGTTTCTAATTATTGAACTTTGACTTTGGGATGTTTTTTTTATATTTTTCTCATTTTTATTCATTATTTAATACTCTGTAATGTATGACTAAATGTCTATTGAGAGGGTTTCATTTTTGTGCGTATCTATCATTTGTGAAATTTCAGAATAATAGTCTCTTACATGATATAGTTTAGAGAGAAGGCAATATGAAGATATGTTCTCTATATATGGCACCAAAGTTCTAGTATATAGCTAAATGCCTTTTATATTAATAGTGTAATAAGCCATCCATTGCCTAGGGATCTGAATAAGTAGCTAAATGGAAGGATGAAAATGGACTTTACATATACGCTACAGTTGTATGACATTCCCTAGGGAAACATGGGGAAGCATCTATCCACCCTAGATAAGGCCTTAAATGAAATAATTTATTCTACCCAAATTTAACTTTCTGAGCATAAAATTTTATTATGGGTTACATGCACCAACACCAGTCACCTGAAGGAAGCTAGCTCCATTGCCTAAAATGTAACGCCAGCACAAACGATGACACAACAGAGCAGCATCCCTAAAGTTTCATGACCAGCATCTTAGGAGCTACACCAAGGCTCTCTTCACTAGAGAGAAACTCCCATGTATGCCACTTGCTCTTCAACAAACTCATGGCCTCTTTTTTCATTAAATGTTGTTACATACATATATGTGTATTCATTCCTAAGAACCGAAGTACAAAACAAAACAAACTGTCCATATAATGTTGTTTCTGGTGAAGAACATTGGGTATTGGATAGCCAATGGAGTGCTCCTCCTTGGAGAGGACTGTCACTTATTCTTAACAATTTCACTGGCTCTAGTAACCATTGCCCATTGCAAAAATAAATTCTCTTCCACAACCAAGACTAATTACACTAGTAAATGGTGGGTATGTTGATGCACATGTGACATTTGTTCAACAAAACAATAGTACTGGTCCTACTACTGTAGCCAATGTCTTCCTCAGAGCAGATCTTTACCTTGGTTTACAGTACCAAATATGAACTCACTCTTGTGGTCCATGACATAGATCTAGTCAGAAAGCGGTTGGTTGTACCTGTAATAATTGTGACACTATATGAGGAGCAAGTTGATTGTTTCTCACATTTTGGCACTCTACAAAGTAGAATTCATAAAGCAACAGACTTGTTTGTGACAATTGTCCCCCAGCGGCTTGCATAACATTGTGAGCCACCACACCACGTTTAGCTTAAACTCAGCTTGTTTTCTCCATTTGCATAGTCAATGAAAAATCAACCATCCATTTATGGCATCCAACCAACACCAGTGGCAATAGATTTTTTAAGTTTTGTAGGACCTTAAAGACATCCCTGGTTCACAACATGTAGGGAGGCAGTCTAACTCTAACACTGGGATCTTCATTCATTCAATCATCTTATGGCTTTTTACTTATTTATTTATTTAAGAAATTTTATTAGTTATTTTACAACCAAACACTGATCCCCCTCTCATACCTCCTCCTGCTTCCCCATACTTCCCCCACTCAACTGGTCCCTTCATCCTCTCCTCTGAAAGGATAGTGCCTCCCACTGGGAGTCAGCAAAGCCTGATACATTGAGGAAAGACCAAGCCCCTCCCCTCTGAATCAAGGCTGAGCAAGGTGGCCCACCATGGATAATGAGCTCCAAAAATCCAGCTCATGCACCAGGGATAGATGCTGATCCTACTGCCAGGGGCCACTGAGACAGACCAACATGACCCCAGCTTAGACTTGCTAGAAGTAGTGGAGAGGGTGCCTGAACTGACCTACCCCAGTAATCAGATCAATGAATACACTAACTGTAATCATAGAGCCTTCATCCAGGAACTGATGGAAGCAGATGCAGAGATCTACAGCTAAGCACCAGGCTGAGCTCCAGGAGTCCATTGAAGAGAGGTAAAAAGGATTCTATGAGCAAGGGGGTCAAGATCATGAGGGGAAATCTACAGAAACAACTGAACCAAGCTTGTGGGAACTCATGAACTTTAGACCTACAGTTCTGGAACCTGCATGGAACTGGACAAGGCCCTCTGAATATGGGAGACAGCTGTGTATCTTATAGCTTTTTAAAGTGTTGTCTTTACAACCACATATGGCATCTTCATTAAAGCACTTTATGTATTATTTTTATTGTTCTTCCTGATTTTTTTCTCCATAGCTATAAGATACTCATGTGTTAACATTCTACTCTCTATTATAATAAAGCTTTTTTAAAGAAGGTGGATAAAATATCATAAAATCCTACCTTCTGCTCAAAGCAAATGCTATTTGGTACTGTAATTCTCCTAAAAGTGAAACATTAGCAAGGATCAATATGGCATCAATGACTTCATCAATTTATTATTTTGTCAAAGAAAAATGACATGCATAGTGGCAAGGATGGGGTGCTACTCTATTCAGTTCTCCGTAATGTGGTGATATTGTTTTCCCTAATATGTTGTGCACCCTAATACATTTATCTGGGGTCAGAGAACAGAACAGCCACTATATTAATCATAGGTTTAGGCAGTGGTGGCATATGGTGATATTTTATTTGTGCTGAAATGTGATTTTATTTGTATGTGAATAAATAAAGGTGCCTGGGGGTCAGAGCTAATAAGCCATTTAGCAGAAGTCTGGCAGTGGTATCACATGCCCTTAATACTGATCACATGACAGGCAGATCTCTGTTGTGTTCAAGGACACCACCAGCATGGAGACAGAGAGGCTCTTTTCTCTGAGTTGTTCTATTATCACCTGATATTTGAGGACATAATCTCAATAGCAACCATAGAGACCTGGAGGTCTGTATAGACAGACAATGATAAGGAGGTCACATGGTTGGGTTTAGAACCAATGAGAAGGCAGAACAGAAAGTCAGTAAAAAATACAGACACAAAGGAAGTAGGTCTCTTTCTGAGGGGAAGAATGACAGCAACAGTGAGGGGTAAGAAGACAGTCTAGAAGATGGTCTTGGTCTTAGCTCTTGGCTGCTGCTCTGACCTCTTGGGCTTTTAACTCTGCATTTGGCTCTGTGTTTCTTACTTAATAAAACTGTTCAGAAATACATCTACAGTGGCACACACTTTTAATCCTAGCATTCCAGAGGCAGAGATCTGTCTGTTTCTCTGAATTCAAAGCCACACTGGAAACAGCTAGGCATGGTGACACATGCCTTTAATCCCAGGAAGTGATGGCAGGAAGCAGAAAGGTATATAAGGACCAGGAACTAGAGCCTTGTTAAGCTTTTAGGCTTCTAGCAGCAGTTCAGTTGACATCCATTTGGATGAGGACACAGAGGCTTCCAGTTTGAGAAAAACAGGATCGGCTGAGAAGTGGGCAAGGTGAGGTTAGATGTGGCTTGTTTTGCTTCTCTGATCTTCCAGCATTCACCCCAATAACTGGCACTGGGTTTGTTTTATCAATAAAACCTTTTAAGATTCGTGCTATTCTGTAATTCACATTGATTTTCCACGAACTACTTAATTTTCTCTTTGTGAGGCACTGAAGTCCTTTATACCACCCCATAGGGCTCAGCTCAAAATCAAGGGAAAATAGTATCATACTGTCCATTTCTGACAGGGTTTAGGCTGACACAGTGCCCCTTACCTTCCCTTCACCCACATCTTGCTACTGTAAGGACCCTGTTCTGGGCAAACAGTCTTCTATCTGAGCTGCAGCATACTTTCTTGAAGGGAAGAAATATACAAAAGGCAGTTATTGAGTGTGTGGGGGTTGCATTGGGCATTTTAATCTTTCTGTCTGCATTGCTTTTTAATCTGTTCATTTACTTCTTTGATGAGCTGCTGTTGGTAAGGTTTTATGTCTTCCATAGGCTCTCCAGCACACCATTTGAATTTTGTCAGTGTTTACCATAGACTCTCCTAATGGGTAGAGTCTTGCAACATTAGTTCTGACGGATCCAGAGAGGCTCTTTTTTAAGTTGTTCTATTATCACCTCATATTTGAGGACATAAACTGTCCTGATTCCATCTACAAATTAGAACAGTATTTTCTTCCTTTTTGGCATCTTATGTACTTAGCTTCTAAATCATTTCGTGTAGAAAGGTCTTAAGCAAGCAAACACGCATTAGTTCATAATTTTGCCCAATTTACTCCAAATACTCATGACCATAGCATGGTCAAATTTCTGTCTCTTTCACTACCTTGTTCTATCTTAGTCTCTTGTTAATTGAAAGCTCTCTTAGTCTCTTGTTGATTGAGAGCTCTGCTCATCCATCTCCTTCTGCAAAATATCCTATACCTCTAATCCAAGATGAACAGATTCAAAGGTTTCTGTATTCCATAGAGATGAGGACAGTGGAGTTTCCTCTGAGTAGAATCTGGTCAAAATTCAGAGGAATACAGAGGTCTATCCAGAAATAAATGTTATTAATCATTGAAGGAATGCTATTGGGATACAAGACTTACAATGTAACACCTCTATCTTTGGCCATGATCTACTAGGACACTGAATGATAAAACTTGGTTTTGGCAAAGGATTTCGAGTTAGTTGGAAGGATCTGTCCTTTCTCCATTAAGAAGGGATATATTCCAGAAGAAATTACAGGGGTGGGCAGATCCACTTTCTAAAATTGTGACCTCTCCATGGTGAGAATATTTTCAATCTAAGATATTTTTCTTTTTTATAGTTTCTGCCAACTCTTTTCTGGGCTATGATATTACATACTATTTTACCTTTCAGGAAAGACTTACCAACCAGACAGGGAGGGTTCCAAGAAAGGCAGTTGCCAAGAAAATCAGTGAAATTCTTGGGAAGATACTTGGCATCTATGTTAAGAATATCCCATTTTTAAAAATTAAGTTTTAGTATCTCTATTTTGTGAAAGAAAAACCAGCTAGTGAATGAATCTGCATTAAAAGTAACCCTCCAAACTGATATGTTTCTGAATCTTTTCAAGAGTGGACTCATACCAAGACTGTCCTTTGATTCATTATAGTTGTTAGTGTATACAAAACCTGGCACTTTCGGAAATGCCACCTTATCTGTCTGCTATGCATGAAATTTAATTCTTAAAAAGGCACATAGCCACATTTCTCTCATTGCTAACGTGGACTACTATGGCTGATTCTTAAACTGCCTCTTATTTCTTGTGTCTTTTATTTGTGTATTTTCATATCTGATTTCAATTAAATTAATTTTACTCCCTAGTGTAAATATCAGGGCTAGGCATGTTATATGCATTGGATGAGTATTGTTTGTCTTAGGATTTGTAGGAACATATGATTGAAGATACAACCTAGCAATTTTATGATAGATATTTGTTATTTTATTGAACAGATTTAAAAACAAAAATCAAAATTCCTTACTTAGAGAACTCTCTCCAACACAGGACCAGGTTTTTCTCTAACTTGTTTACACATACACACTTCCGACTCTTTTCCTGCTTCTGGATATATGGATGTGATATTCTGAAATGTAGGCTGAGGACAGACAATCTGTTCTACTGTGAAAAACATATCAGGGTTCCTATTTTATTTATTTTTACCACATAAAAATGCAATGAGATTATAACTTACATTAAAGTGATCCTGATGATTGAATAAGCTAGTATATGTGTATATGTTGTAAATAAATGCATACATATATAGAGAGGTGACATAAACCTTTTTATTTTTATGAATGCACATCCAAAATAAGGTAAGTGACAGAATCAATTACATGTTTCAGAGGCATTTTACTAAAGGGATATGTTGATAAATATCTGGGTCTCATCAGATGCAAGAGATTTGTTTTTAGTTTCATGAATGGTGAATCTTTTCTCTTTAAAATTACATATTGGAAAAATGTTCATATAATTTAAGTAAAGTACACGTGTCTATAATCTCTTGTGTAATTTTAGTATTGGTATATTCATCAGCATTTCTAAATAATCATCTAAGAATTATATGATACTGACTTTTTCTAGTTGAGTATCCCTAAAGATTGAAGGGTAGAAGGAAAGAAGAAGCCAGGACAGGTGGCTATGTTAATTAAAAGTGTATTATCTACATGCTAATCATAAGTGGGAGTTTATATATGCATTAGTAAACTAACAAGCAGTTTTCAGAAATCTCATTCCTGAGAGGTCTAATTATTTTTAAAGAAATTTAATGATTGCCACTTAACTGTCTGTCATGATTATTCAAGAAGGCTTTGGTATAGATTTGTTTAAAATAACCATAGGATCTTGTTGTGCTACATTATTCCAAAATACACACAAAGATTCACTGAACCAAAACTTCACTTATCCTTAGCTGTCATATGCTATTATGAATTATTTTATGTTTTTAAGAGATTGAAAGGTTAGTTCATTCTGACCCCAGGCATGGAATCAAACAAGCAGCAAAAACCCATGGGGTCAATTATAGGTATTAATCTTTTCTGTTGATTGTGTCTTCTAAAGTGTAAAGTACACTGTGATAGCTGCCTACACACAGTTATAATTATATTTTACCCTGTAATTAGCACAAGAATACAAACTTGCTTTATCTATAAACTAATAAAACAAATCAATGCATATTTTTTGAAGAGACACAATATAAATATAATACCTTAAAACCCTCATGTATCCACAATAAGAAATGAAAATATTACAGAAAATATGAAATTAATCCAGAACTTTTACTATTGCATTTTACTCTGTTGAGTAAAGTAATGCTCTAAAATGTTTTGGGAGAATTTGATAAAGATTTTAATGACATGATCATAAATTGTGGTTAAGATATATATTTGCTTATGATGTCTGAACCTCACTAATAAATGATGATTCTCCCTGACATAAAATGTAATAATTATTAAGTATGAACAATAGCTTAGTGTGGCTGAGAACAAAAAGACAAGTGTTCTGTAACATTCTTTTTATAACAATGAGTCAACTAAATTAATTTATTGGGAGACTTTTAATGGACAACAGGATAAGCAACAATTAAAATTAGTCAACATGTTGCTATATTCCATATTTTATGTCTTTGTATGCCATAGTCTCCCTATAGTAAAGTCCATTTAATTTCTGTTATATCATTCTTTTTTAGTATGTCAACAAAGGCACTGATTGAATTTGCTATTTTGTAATAAAGGTGTGTTCTCTGATCCCACCCCCTTAATAATTTTGTTTTTGTGAACTATCAGCTTTTTTTCATAAATATTTTTATCTTATAATTAATTTAATTTTACATATCAGCCACAGATTCCCCCGTCCTCCCCCCCATCCCACTCCCCATTCTCCCTCCTGCAAGGCAAGGTCTCCCCTAGGGAGTCAGCCCAGCCTGGTAGATTCAATTGAGGCAGGTCCAATCCCCTCTTCCCTGCACCAAGCCTGAGCAAAGTGTCTCAGCATAGGCCCTAGGTTCCAAAAAGCCAGCTCATGCACCAAGGACAGGTCCCAGTCCCACTGCCCGGGGGCCTCCTAAACAGTTCAAGCTCATCAACTGTCTCACTTATCCAGAGGGCCTGGTCCAGTTCCATGGGGTCTCCTCAGCTTTTGGTTCATATAGTTCATGTGTTTCCACTACTTTGGCTTTTGTCCCTGTGGTTTTTCAATCATGGTCTCAATATCTCTTGCTAATATAATCCGTCCTCTCTCTTGCCAATTGGACTCTTAGAGCTCAGCTTTTAATCTACAGTTCAGGCAAAGAACACTGTTCCTAGAAGGAGAAGCTTCTAAGTGTCCTTTTCCATAATGGAATGGAAACTGCAATTCAAATCCTAATGATGTCTTTGATAATTGTGGTCCTACATACTGAAGCTTTTTCACAAAAATCTGTGACGTATTCTAAAGGTGAATTTGGCGGTGATCATCTCAAAGTTTCCATAGACATGAATAGAGTTTTCCCTCAAAGGATGCAGATTTAAGAAACAGAAATGTAAAATAAGAACTTAAATGGAAAAACAACTTTAAAAACAAACAATACAACTTACTGAAAATAAACTGTATGTTAGAAATCTCACTAGTGTTTTATCCAAATTATATACTTACCTTTTATAAATATTTTTTTACAGTTAACTTTCCTTCTGACTAAGTAGAAAACTAAGACTCAGGAACTTGCCAGAGAATATCAATTTTTTTTGTGACAGTTTATTGGAGTTACTACATCCCATCATTATAAACTAGCTTACATGTAGTCAGTCATTATCATCTTCAGTTACCAAAAATATGACACATAATTCTGACAAATAGCTCAGAATTAACATGTTAAGTTCTAAAGAATGCATAGAGAAGTGGTTTTCAATTCACTAATGAGAAACTATGCGATGCTGTGGTAGTAAGAGGATTTGGTTTGTGTAGTTGATTAATTTGAACATGTTTCAAAAATTGAATCATAGTTGGTAGGAAAATGGGTTGGAAAATATTATTCTGAATATATATGAGCAATCTAGGAGACTGAATATACAGTTCCAAATCTTTCTTTTTATTTTGTAATATGTACACTTAGATTAGAGATTCTCTGAACATTCTCAGAATTTAGTACACCAAATCTGAGTTACTTAATGAGGAGTTGAGAGTTTCTGGAAACAACTAGATTTTTCTTTCTATTTCTCTGTGAGTACATAACATTTCAAAGCATAGTGCACGAGTCTCATTAGCATTGTATGGTAGATTTTCATGAGTGGAAATATTCATGATAAGTTACCTCGGTATGCAATTCAAATGAATTATGAAACTAGGTAAGGCCAAATTTCTCAGAGCCTTAATTCCATGGTAAAGAGTTTGTTCTATAGGAGTGAAGGTTAAAAAAAAATCATCACTGAAATAAAGAAATATTATCCAGGGAGTAAATATAAAAGTATAGGGAAAATAAAGCTATAAAAAATAAACCAGTTTAACAGATATTACAGTTAAGATTTGTGCCTGAAGATGTAAGTCATGTGAGCTTTCTGCCTGTGCATTACAATACAGCCATGTAAGGACTTGAATTTATAGAGCTGTAGTGAGTATGGGTCAGGAAACCACAAATGTTCTCCAGAAATTGTAGTGTGTATAATTGTGAGAACTTACATGTGGAATGGGGAACCAGTAGCCATTTAGGCATTGCATAAGTTTCCATAGCAAGATAATGAGTTGTATCTGAGGTAGCTGAGCTGGCCAGAAATAAGTGCTATCTATAAAAACAAAGAGAATATTCAGATTCAGCAATGATTACTTCATGTTGGATTAAAGAGTAACAGTAAGGTGAAGTTCTCAGAGACAGAAGAGAAGAAAAGGGACTGTGAAGTTTATCTGCCAAAATACAAAGCTCTTAAGGTTATGTAGGGAAAAATGGAAGCATCCATATGGTCTCTGTGAGAATGAAGGGATGGAATAAAATCAGTTTTGAAGGAAGGAAAACAGTCAAATTTGAGTAGTACAGTGAATCATTTTGGTGAGGACAAAGGGTACATAGCTTACTGAATTTAGCATTAAAATGTCTTATCACAGGCCTTAGAAGTAACATTTTCTATGAAGCCATTAGTCAGTGTCCCAGACCCTGAAGGGGAAAGAGTAAAGCATTGAGTATAAACCATTCTTTCAATAATCGTGTGAGAGGTGATACTAGTGATCAAATGTGCAGACTGCACGTTTAATGCTTTGCTGTGTTTGCTTCCTTGTGATGTGAGTGTGTTCTTCGAGATTCTAGAGAGAATCTATATTTAGATTGGAGAAAACAGCTTTTAAAAATACATATTAACACCTTGACGATGTGGTGTTCAGTTGTTCCTTAACACTAATGATATGGTGAAAGTGAGCTAGATAATTAATTTCCCATCCAACTTTGCAGTAGCACAATTTTCAGTGATTTATTATGAGCTTTTCTTCCACTGTATTCATGCATTTCAAAAAATGCAATTAGAGAGTGTGTTTCCATAGCATAATTTTGCTTTTCCACCTTAACATCTTAAGCTAGTATCATCATCTATTTTAAAAATCTCACTTCAAAGTGAGAAAAATGTCATCAGTTTCCAATGTGTATAATAAACATGTATTACAGCATACTTGCCATGCTACTTTATAATCTATCTTCAACAGTAGAGTGGGACATTTTATATTTTCATAATCAGAAGCCACAATGTTCAAATCTTTGGATATTTGATAGCAACATATAATCTTTATCAAGTTCACTTGATTTGTTGTCATTAAATGAAAGTGAGGTATTGAATTCAAATTGTTTTAAATATACTTTCTAAGGCTAAATAAATAATTTTTATGGAAGATGTACAGAGCTTCCAGAATATAATATGTGTTTCAATTTTTTTAATTTATTTTGTTTTTCTTTTACATTACAGCAAAACACCAGAATCTTAAACTGTAATTGATTCTATTTTTTATATAAAAATCAGTTTAAAACAAATATTATTGTAAGGGTCTTGTGAAAATTATGGCATCCAGTTTCCAACAGATGTCAAAATATATATTTCAAAGCTATTGACTCAACATTGTATCCCACACTCAGAACACAGGTTGAGTAAATATGATCTACATGCGAAAGAAATACCACAGAATGAGTAAATCAGGAATCCTTCAGTACAGTGATAAAAATGCAGCTTGTCGACACATACACACATGAACACATATGTACATACTTATCAGGAGTGCTGAAGCGGGAAAATGAACAAAATTTCAAAAATTAAGTGAAACGAAAAGAAACTAATTGAAGCATGCCTCCCATGAACTAGTAAAAATGAATGAGCCATCATATCCAGAGTGATTTGTAGAGTTTTAGCCTTTTGAATACTACAAATAAACAGGTGGCAAAGACGGTAGTATGAGAATTTTCACAAATGTGGAAACAGAGAAAAGAGAAGTAATTAAAAGACTAGTCCAGAAATTAATTGATCAGTCAGAACATTAAAGAAACAATATGTATGTAGCAGAGACATTTCTGGAATTTAGTTATCTATCTAATCACAGTTTTTTCATGTGATTAGGTAAAATGCTATCATAATGTATATGTGCATCCATATTCTTCAACTTAGTAATGAGGTATTCAAATTTGGTAACTATGTTTAATTGTCCTATTTGAGTCTTCTTTTAAATTCTTCTAAAAACTATAACTATCACATATAATGGGTGTCTGATGAGAAATGAGGAGGGGCTTTGAATTCCCCAGGCTAATTATGTGCAGGTGCACATGTACAAGGTGACAAAGGTGTGCTTCTTTCTCATATCTGTTTAGATGTGGTGTAGGGAGCACTCAAGGATTGTCAGAAATTTACTCCAGGCATGCTGAAAAGCTTGCCAGGCTGTTCACATTATGCTTAAAGCAACAATCATTTCCAAAGCATATATGGAGTCTTGCCAGACTTCTGGAACTCAAAATGACTTGAGGACTTCTTTCATCTGTCACATGAGATGTCCTGACATTCAGAAACTTTGTGCAAGACCTTCTGTCTATCAAATTAAGGTCATTACGTGACTCTAAATATGGTTTGAAAAAAATAAGTCATAACACATGTTAATCTCCCCCATCCATTTTATTTCTTTTCACTATGGCTAGAGGCAATATATTCAATGTGATTATTGCAATTCTTCATTGATATGTGTCAGAGCAGAGATTTTCCCATATAATTGTAGTTGCAATTATATTAAATGTTTGTCTCAAGGTACGTGTATCTAGGTAATTTGGATGAAATAAAGCACTACTATTATTCTTTTTTTTTTTTTTTTTTTTTTTTTTTTTTTGCTGTTTCAAAACAGGCTTTCTCTGTGTAGTTTTGATGCCTGTCCTGGACCTCGCTCTGTAGACCAAGCTGGCCTCGAACTCACAGAGATCCGCCTGCCTCTGCCTCTGCCTCCCCAATGCTGGGATTAAAGGCATGCACCAGCACCATGCAGCTCTATTCTTATTTTAAAATACAAAAAAAAATGTTTTAGGGAAATCTCTTTTTCTATTTTTATTTTATTAAGGTCGAAACTACTTAAAACGTATACATAATGGACTGCAACTTCCTTAACCTCATGTTGTGGAAGGGAAATGTGATTGTTGGTTCCACAGCACCTTAGGAAGGTTACTCACAGTAGTGTCTCGACCACAAGATGCTTAAAGTATCTGTAGATGTATAACTTTCCTAGGATTAGTTCCTAATCTTCAAAGAATTCATAGCAGATGTCTGTGTTTTCCACATCTTTCCACATGTGTCCTTCTATCTCCTTGAGATAAACTTCAATATTTTTTCTCAAGGATGTTTCTCTTTCACATATTAGTAAGTATTTGCTTTAATTTGATCTCATCTTTAAAATGATTTTAAAAAAAAGAAGGTGGTTCAAGATGGGAGAAGAAAGGACATTATCTTATTACTGTGAGACAGCTGAAATGTAAACATCTTGAAATATTTCAATATGAAAAGGTTTTCTTTTTTTGCTTTTTCTCTAATCTCACTATCTACTTTCCATGACAAAATATATTGAATTGGGGAGCCTAAGTTTTGTAGAAATCTGAATGTAATTGGAGTTGATCAATTGAATCTGGAACTTCAGTACAGCTGTCTAGCATCTTCCATTCTGAGTATGTGGCATCAAGCACAAGTTAAGGAACACTATGATAACTCAGATTTCCCCTTCACCAAATCACATACCAATAAAAATAGATGTATGAAATCAGATTCCACTTTCAGAACTTATTTTATATTCAGTAAGATTGAAAAGATTCCCCTGCTCAGATTATAATGTGCTTACACATGAATTGTATCATGGAAGGGGCTGAAACGTGTGTCCAACTCCCAACTGTTCCCCACAGTTCAATAATGACTGACTTAAATCAAGTTTTGCAACTAATCTAAATCCTTACCTTATTTCAAAATAACAGTCTAGTGTAGATTCTATGCAGGGATTCTGTAAATATTTGCCCCAGGAAATTAAATCGGATAATTCTCAAACTCTACTGGGAAAGACTGTTGATTTTAGCTATTCAGGTTCATATTCTCTTTCAAAATATACCACACTTCTGGTATTTAGTGGCCCACCTAACTAGAGTACTGATTTTGTAGAATGTTGTTTTAACTCAATGCTACTTTATTCCAATAGGAAATCAATTCATAACTTGAAACAACAGAGAAGTTCTTTTTTATATAAGGCATTTTTGCCCTTGAAGTAAACAAATATGGATTTTTCAATCGTTCTTTTGAATTCCTAATTCACATAACTTGTAATTTAAATGCCATTCTACTTTTAACCATGTATTTCAATTAGTTTAGATTTGCAAAATGTTTATGTTAAGTATATATAGCAATGTCTTTTATATTACTGAAACCATATAATTACATTTTTCAGACATGAAAAATGAATTAGTGCTGTATTATAAGTGGTGACAATTTTTCTTGTTTGTTCTAATTTCACTAAATAGCTGCAGTAAGTGTCCTTGGCACTACTTAGAATAGCTCGTTTGGCTCTGAATAATAAAAGGAAAAAAGAAACTTTGCTTAGTGTGAAAGGACTGGCACCTTGTGAAGGAAAAAAAAAATGCCTGCTTTGCAATGCTGAAGATAAGCTCTAGTGTGAAGGGTTTTCCAGGGAAATACCACAGTTAACCACTACTAATACACAATAATTATTTGTCAATCATGTGAAGAAATAATTTACTGCATATAAACCCTGCTAAATTTTTAGAGCTAGAGACAAAAATGTAGATTATTACATGAAGATAGTTAATTTTATAAGACAATAAAATTGTAATGGCAACAAAAGATGAATGGACATGTAGTATCTTTTCACCAATGAGTCCCGCTGATTTCTGTTTTGTTCCCTCTGATGCATGTCTGCTCGATGAGTACTATGAAAAATTATTTTGATGAATTGGGAAACACTTTCAGGAAGTTGAAGAAAGGAGATAGGAAAAATTGATTGGAAGCACTGAAAATGTTTAGTTAGAAGAAAAGGTTCTTGAAGGATACAACCACAGTATTCAAATGTGAGAATGCTATTCTGGAAAATGCAAGTGATTTAATAACATATAGGATGATATTGTGGAAATGAATATTAGCATAGTTTACAAGGAAACAGTATATAGAGATTAGATCTGTTCCTCAAATGAAAAGAACAGTTTTATAAGTGGAAGTTTCTAGTGTGAGCAGAAAACTCAGGGTAGTTTGAAATCATTTAATTGTTTGAAAAAGAAATGATTCAAACATTGGCTTAAAGTCAATGAACTTAAACGTCCTTCCTTACACTGAAGTTCTTTGACTATGTAAAACTTTTTATAAATATGCCTTTACCATCTGGAATGGCTGCCACCCTCATGTTGAGTCGGTACAGCCAATCAAATTCTGAGGTCTCTGTTCAGATGGAAATGTTTTTAGTTAATTGAATTTCTTATTTTAACAGAACAGATTCCTGTAGTCCTCATGATTGCAGTGAACCTTCTGTGATATTTCTTCTGTTAAAAGAGCTAAGTAAATTCAAAATGCTTTGTCTGGTTACCACACTTACCCTCAACAGTAAGAGGTATACTTATATTTATTTGCCATTGGCATTAGCAAGATCCACGTATATGTAAGGGACATATAGTAAGCATTCTTTAATAAGAAACAATGGTTGAGTGGGTAGTGCATAATCCAAGCACTAGGAGATGGAGTTAGAAGGACCAGAAATTCAGGATCATCTTCCATTACAGAGGGATAAGAGGTCAGTCAGGGCTGCTACATGAATCTTGACTCTACAAAAAATACCATTGGGAACTATGCCCTGAAGGTTTAAGAAGTTATCAACCTGGAGGTCAGGAAAATGGTTACGGATAGATAGTGGAAAGCTGGCATTTAAAATTGGGAAGATCAATGTCTATTATTTGAATGGGCAAAGACAAAAGAAGCCTTCTGATTATTAGAAATGGTTTTAGGAAATAGAAGAGAAAAAAACATAAGGCCTATAGTATATTATGAGTTCAATAAACGAAGAAATAATTCTCAAGATATGTCTGGAGGATGTAGGATATGGTTTTAAAGCTTAGACATTTTGTACTTAATCCCACCGGCAGCAGAGGATAAGCAAGGGCATTGGGAAGGCGAGCCAGAGTATTATCGTTAAGCAGGTTAATCTTATGAATTATGTAACAGGGAATAAAAGGGTAGCAATTCTGGACTTAGTATAACCAGTTACGAAGTTATTAGAATTGGCTGGTGTTATGTGAAAAAGAGAAATGTGATCTTTTGTTCCTAAAGTTGTGTTTGGAAATCCTTGAAGGTTATTGGTTAAAAACAGCCAGAAGAACTCTCATAACTATTTAACAACCAAATACACAGATGTGGACTTTGACGGAGGAAGAATATATAGGAACTCATGATGAGAAATGACACTTGCTTAAAAACACAAAAACATGCTCTTCTCTGTGATGCTTCATGTACTTGAGTAAATAGCCTCAAGTCTATTCAGATGGTAAGAAAGAAATATTTATTAAGCATCTGAGAAGCTTCACTGCTGTGAACAGTGATTACAAACACCTCAGAAAACAGTGAAAGAAGCCCATAAAAATAATGTTTAATGTACTTAATACCAAGTGCTGAAAGGATTTTCATTTTGTTCCTAATGCACTGAAAGTGTTTCAAACTACTGAGTTTGATGGGGCCTGTCACTATACCTCTGCCATGACTCCATAGGACAATCACTCTGTTCATTTTCAGTCACTGCATTTCTACTTGAAATAATGAACTTGAAAGCAAGCAGAACAACTGGAGATTCCTCTAAATGAAAAAGGACTGTATGCTCTTAAAACCGAGAGTTCAATTGACTGTTCACAGAGCTATAAAAACTAATGTGACAATATGCTGTAGGGCTTAATCACTGCACATGGATCAAGGACACAGACCCATTCATGTGGCATGCTTGTCATTCCAATAAGACCCTTGAAAACTTTCTTTTCGAAGTCATGAAAAATCCGTTTTCAGACATATCAAGTTAATAAAATCAAATTGCATGCACGCCTTGCTTTTTCCCCCATCATCATCCACATTATTAGAAAGTGGGTTTCATCAAGTAGGATTTATTAAAAGCTTGCATGCACTAAGTGCTTTCATTTGAAATTCAACTGAGGATTCTCTTACATATTTTATTTGCATATTTTGCCAGTATGTCCATTACTGAGCTTTTATAACAGATTTTAAGAGTCTGGTGTATGTCCTGAATTATTTGTTTCATAGCATGCCGTGTCCATGGCAATGGTATCACTGCTTGCACTGCTGATAAGTGTTTGTATCCTATTGATAGTTTTATTTTTCCATGCTAGAGAAAATTTTAATGAATGTTAATGTACACAAGGCTGATACACTTTGGAGTTTAGTGATGTGACTTTATAGTCCACAGTTCTTTGAGGGTTGCCTTCATTCTCTGGATGCCTGTTATCTGGGCACTGTTCTCTCCCTTATAACCCATATAGTTATTGGGTTGGATTCTGTATTATCTGAAGCTCTGTGCAACACTTATACATGGCATATGTGAGAATATCACTCAGCAGGATTTGAGAATTGAGTTTGATTGTGTATTTCTTTAAAATCAAATAATTTTGCCAGTTTTGGTAGCAAAAGGCCAGATGGAGGCCCTTCACTTCTCTGTGAATATAAAATATAGCCCTGTCAATCTGAACTTAAAAACTGAGCATCTAAGCTGACTTTTTTGAGAAAATTAATTATTCCTTAAGTGATAGTGGCTGAGTGTATATCTGACATTCTTTCATCTAAATATCCCCCCAGCTAACTTTTTTGTTTGTTTGTTTGTTGTTTGTTTTTTGTTTCTTCGAGACAGGGTTTCTCTGTGTAGCTTTGCACCTTTTCCTGAAACTCACTTGGTAGCCCAGGCTGGCCTCGAACTCACAGAGATCCTCCTGGCTCTGCCTCCCGAGTGCTGGGATTAAAGGCATGCGCCACCACTGCTGGCTAACTTTTTAAGTAGGGTGATCTGTTAATCAAATGCAACACTGATTCATTACAAAGAAAGGGAGACACAATGAGATCCTAAAAATCATGGCATGTTTGGCTGAATGAGATTTCCTAGTCAGTCTTCAGTCAGTATTCCACCACACATGGGTAATGAATCAAAATTTAAGTCTATTAGCATGTGTCTCAGATTACCGGCTTTAAAGATAGTGGGTAGTTTGGATTAGATCATATCTACTGCAGGTTATTGTTTCCATTGCTGTAAACAAAGCTTCATGACCAAGACAACTTTTAGAGGAAATATTGTATTGGGCCCAAGGTTTCAGATGATTAGTATTATAATGACAGAGACAGCAAGGCAGAGGGCAGCAGCAGCAAGTACAGAGCAGGAAGCTGTGGTCTCTCATCTTTCCTAAACCATAGCACAAAGAGACAAACACTAGAAATGGCAGGAGCCATTAAGCTCTCACAGCGTACATCCTCCACACATCCCCCAACCTCCCCAACCGGTAACACCAACTGCATGCAGACCATGTGTGTGCTCAGATATGTGAGTGTATGGGGGGGCAGTCTCATTCAAATCACCATATCTTCTATTTTCATTTATAACTGCTAAGAGTAATATTCAAAATGAATGTTTTATTCATTCATAATTTTAAGTAATACAGTTATTGATGGTGTTTCACAGACATAGAAAGAAAAAGATTTAAAGATAGGACTTTCAGACACAGGCATACCTAGTCACAATATTCAATCCTGCCACTTATGAAATCTTGATTGGCACATAGAAATTTAGTGTGCATTTTCACCTAATAGCTGCACAGTAGCATTATGAGGATTAACTGAGATACCATTTGTGGTACATATAGTTGTACACGAGTATATGGGAGATATGCTTAATGATTGGTTATTTTAATTACTTTCCCATTTGGTAATTGATATTGTAAATCACAAAAATGTAATTATTAACATTGTTTTGAGTCCATTATATTTCACTATTTACACTTCATATTATCATTTTATATATATAACATAACATGATTAACATACTTCATCACCTCTAGGAGCATAAAACAGATAATTCAAGGTGTTTTGTAAGCTGAGTATATTTACTCGATGTGATTTTTGAATAATTTAAAGATTTATGTGTTTCTAAGATAAGTAAGTACAATGCTTAGGTGTTTAGTTTTAAATACTGGTTTAGAGTTATCACCTATAAAAGTTTTAAAGCCAATCTGCCAAGGTGATATTTGGAGAGTTTCATAATAAATGGGTCTTGAGTAAATTTTAGACACCAGGTTTTAAAAACCTCTATGCAGTTTTAATTTGCAACTGTGGTTGAAAATCTCTGGTAAAGACAATTTCTGAAATTCCTTATTAGGAAATGTTACAAATTAACAGAATATATTGACAGATTTCATAAACAGATGAAATCCAAACACTGTCAACAACTTATACAAGTACTCTAATTATGCATAAACACGTTCACTCATCAACTCCAAGGAAATATTTGGTAAGATCCAAATACCAAATTTGCAGTGAAAAAAAAAAAAAAAAAAACTGCGCTGTAGCAGAGAAAGTCATTTAAGGATAATCATTAGCAGGGACGTCACCACTTCCTGAAAGACTTTGCTGTTTTACACTTGGTTCACATGGTGATACACAACCTTTATATTTAAACAAATATTGATGCCATATTCAGTCTTATGCAAAGTCAAAATTACTGACCATATTAAAGCATTACCATTTAAATATAGAAACAGATTATTTCCAAGGCTGAATAGCATTTTGTCATTGGCATGTGTACTGTTATCATCATGTGTTACACTGTCTATAATTGATTATTCTTACTTCAGTGTTCAATATTGGACTAGATATGTTTGTTTGTTTACAAATAAACATACTCAAGAATCTTCTAAGTCTTGCTGAAAATACCAAGGGGGAATAAAGCAGTTTTCCTTTGGCAACTTATTCTCACTACAGCCTTCCATAGTGAAAGTATTCAGCTATTCTGCCTGTACAGCACCCTCACCCAGATTCTAACAGGTGGAAAATAAATAGGCATCATGAAACTATTTCTTTTCATTGCAGAAGCCACAACATTTGTATGTCTTCCAAAACACTGGAATTTTCTTCCCATTTTTCCTTTTTTTCTTTTTGAGATTATAGTATAATTCTTTCACCCCTCCCCTTCTTTTTCCTCCCTCCAAACCCTCCCATGTACTCCTCACTGCTCTTTCATATTCATGGCCTGTATTTTCATTAAAAGTTGTCACATACAAATATGTATATGCATATATATATATATATATATATATATATATATATCCCTAAATACTACCTGTCAAGCTGTATAACGATATGTATATGTATGGTTTTCAGGGATGACCGTTAGGCATTAGATAACTAATTGGCGTTCTGTTCCTTGGGGATACTTTTATTCCATTCCATATGTTTCTTAGTTGCCTCTAGTTCTTTGTGTAGGGTTGAAGCCTCTCGGTCATTCCCACAAGGACATTGATATGTTTCTTATTGTAGTCAACACTCAGGTTATGTTTTTGCAATTATATTGGTGAGACTTTTACTAAAAGACACAATCTCACAACGAACTCTCTGATCCTCTGACTCTTGTAATCTTTCTACCCCCACTTTAGAAATGTACCCTGAGCCTTAAATGTAGGAATACACTTATCTGTGAGTATAAGGACAAAGAAATACTTTCACTGAGAAATTTACCTGCTAATATAGGTACTGAACATTTTTCAAAAGAGATCTGACTCTTGAAATTCAAATGAAATGAGTAGTGTGAAATTGGTCATGCTTAAATTAAATAAAAAGCAACTACAAGGAAATTTAAAATGATCTGAATAAGGTTTTTCATCAGCTTTCATGTGTTAATACCCACAACAGTGAACCACATCATATTTTATAAAATTGCATACATTCATATTTTAACTGTTTTTTGAGATTTAGAATTTTTATTTTTTTAAATTTTTTTCATTCAGTAAAAGTCATTCTGTATTATAAAGTAGAAGGACTAATATACCAAATTTTAATTTTTCAATTTAAAAGCTGTTGGTTATCTAAAGGGATTTTAGTTTGTGGTGATTCTGAAATACTTAGTTAATATGAGAGCAAAAATGTAATGAGAAACATTTCAAGTTTAAAATTTTGCACCAGGTTGCATTCTTTTATATCCTGTCAATTTTTAAACATGCAGACTTTTAGATGTGAAAACTAACAAGAGTTACTAGGAGATGGAATTTCAGAAATATTTCATGCATAGCTATAATGAGAGAGATTTTTATTGTAGAAACATTTTAAAATTGAATCTTATTTAGATGAATAATATCATGAAATCATATGTATTATTTAAGCATAATAATCATTTTCAAATTGCTCTAAATTGATTAGATATTAATGGACTGTTTACGCTTAAATTGAAGCATTATTAGTAGATACACAGCAGAGAAATTCAACATTTAAATAAGTATGTGAAAATTGAATAATAAAAGGATATTTGAAAATTTCTGGTTGACTTTATTTAAATTCTCAATATATTTTCAGTTGTAAACTGCAGTTGAATATAGCATTGTACTATCAAATAATATCTTTTAATTTTCTTATATTGTAAAAATGTTAATTAACAAACACTTTAAAATATTTTTACCTTCTATAATAAATAAATATGACACTAATTTAAGGAAAAAAAAAAAATATATATATATATATATATAAAACATTCATTAAACTTTGATAGAAATTAAATTCCATCGGATACCCTTAACTCATAATTTAGATTATTTCAGATGGTTTGATTTAAATTAAATTTTCTAAGTCAGAGGATGTATTTTTCTGAATTTTAACTTGAATGACCCAAAGACAAACTTTTAGCAAACCTTATGTAAAAATCACCAGCAACAGAGAAGATTTTACAAACACTGAGCTGATACCATTTACTAAAGATCATAGGCATGGGACATGTGAACTGTCGTAAGTCTCACTGACTGTAAAGCTTGCATACTTTGAAACATCCGATATTTGAATACTAGAACAAGAGACACAATAAAAGTTAATCGTGAATGAGAATGACAGCAAAAGTTCTAGTACTGCCACTGTGTTGCCCTGGACTCCCCTCATTTTAGTCCTCTTTAAAAAGAAATTAATGAGGTGCCTTCAGGATGAAGGGAATTGTATTTGAAGTGGACTATTTTATTAATATTTTGTAATGGAGTAAAGCTATTTTTTTCCAACTAGTCAGTTATCTGAAAATGAGAGCTGGAGTTCCACCTTGACAAGCAGAATGTCTTAAAATAAACACTGGGGGTGTATTAAAACTCATTAGAAAATGCATGGAAAAAAAATTCCCCTTTCGCTTGACAGCTCACTCTAACGCATTAGCAGCTTCCTCCCGGGTGTTGGAATTAATTCTGCCACAAATATATTTAGTTCCTTTCAGGTCCCTTCCGCAGTAGGTTTCCACACTTCATTCTTCAAGATGCTGCTTCCTTTCTTCATCTCGTGCTGTGCCGAGAAATGACAAGATATTGAAGGAAAACCGATTACTTTGGGTAGTAGACATAATCTCTTCAATTGTTTTGGGTACAGTTGCTTCTTTTCGTCGAGGAATTCTCAGGGCTTCCCTGCTTTTGTGAACCTTTCTCTGGGAAGCAAATTTATATCAAGTGTCAAGCATTGTTTTGAGTGTCACATGCAGGTGGTCTAATCGTGCCGCTGTCACTCATCCTTGAAAAGGTGTTTCATACCAATGCCAATTAAAAAATCGAAATATTCTTCAAACAATAATGTTGGCAGAGGACATTTTTAAAGGGAGTGAATTACATAGTTTATACTTGGACTGCCTTTCTCATCTTATATTTTTGCCCCAAACTGATCAAATGATGTACTTTTCCCTTGTGAGTGCCCATCTATTATTTTCATGATAGGATTTTTTGATTTATGCTTAGTGAAGAAAAATGGAATCTTGTGTATACAGAAGAATAAAACAGGCTTTTTTGATGTCTTGCCCTGAACTATGATTTGTAGTTGCTAGATAGAGCTATATATTTTCATAGGTTGAAATCCTAGTCACCATTTTTCTTAATCTTGTGTCCTTTCATTCTTAATTTGTTTATGAGGTGAAAGGGCAGTTAGTCTGTAAGAACAGATTGCTGCCTCAGAAACCTTAGAGAAATGGTAATTTGTGGGGAGTATTTCAAACTAATGGTGATGACATATTTGATTGCTCATTGCTCAGAGTACAGCTCATTGAAACGGCTACTTCATTCTCTGCTGGATGATTTAGTGAGAGATGATGACTGCTCTCCTAGAAAGGTGAATTACAAGTTTGCCTTTTAAAATTAAGATTGTCTTCTAAGAATTTAACAGTGTGTACCTTTCCAATTCAGTGTGGGACTTCATGCACTGCATGAAAGCAACTGAGTTTGGTTTAAAGAACATTCATCTTCCCACAACATAATATTATAATATTTCTACAACACAGCAGAAGGGCTATTTGTAGAGTGACCATCATCTGAACACACACATGGAGTTACAAAGCAAGATGATATCACTCAATTTCTTATTTAAAGGCAAGTAAATTTGTAATAATTTGTATAATTTCCTCATGGACTGGTGAATCAATCTATCTTTTTATTATATTATGAAAACAAATAAGATAATGATGGCTAGTGTTTGAAATGACCTAATCTTCTAATTTTGCTTGAACTATTTGCATTGAATTTGGGAATTTTCGATTAAATTTACGTAAATCTAGTGAATGGAATGAAGCTGTCTTCATATTAGAGTTCCTGAAAATACTCAGTGCTGAGTTAAATTGTTTCACTTCAAATCATGGTAGGATTGTCTGCCATTTTCAATTTATAGCTATTTTAATTAGTTCTTGGGGTGATAAATGCCTAATAATTATTACTGTTTGAATCTTTGAAAATCGTTGTTCTTTCTGGTTTTAGAATTCTCATTCATCCAGTAAATAGACTGAATAAATATCTTCAATATACTTCCATGCTCTAAACTTTCTTGGTTCATTATGGTGATTATAAAGTATATCACGAACATAATTAGCATTTGCTTTCTTTGTTTACTGAAAAAAAAAAGACTTAAACCTAAATCTCAAGTTTGGATTTATATAAAATGTTGAGTGTTTTAACTGATCTTGAAATCTTTTAAAAACTGATACTAAAATAGTTTTTTTTTCAAGCAAATTTTTATTGCAATATAACTATCCTATAAACATTATAAATACTGAGTGCATAGCTGAATGAATTTTTGTGTGATGCCTCTTTTGTTTGTGAAGAGGTCAGTATACACCATAGATGCATATAATTCTTACCATTTTCATAAAGGAATTATTGGCTTTGCTGTCTGTCCTCTGCCAAAGTTATTGTTTGAAGAACATTTCGATTTTTTAATTGGCATTGGTATGAAACACCTTTTCAAGGATGAGTGACAGCGTCATGATTAGACCACCTGCATGTGACACTCAAAACAATGCTTGACACTTGATACAAATCTGCTTCCCAGAGAAAGGTTGACAAAATTTGTTGGTGTGTACTGTAGAGGTGGGAACAAAAATGTGGACCAGATAACATGTTAAAGTTTACTTTCAACAATAATTTCACTAATTTTTAAACTGTAACAATAACTTAATATGCACCCATGATAGGGCAATGTCTTGATCTGAAGGGCAGGAAAATAAGCAGCAAATAGGGCTTCTTCAAATTTCGTTTGGATACATTTAGGTATAATCCAGAGCAATTAATTGAGCCTTTTACAGATGAAATGTTGTAATTGAAAAGAAGAATTTGGGCTGAAAAATGACTCAGTGGATAAAGTGCCAACAGGCCTAATAATCCGAGTCTGATCCTGGGGACCCATATGGCAGAACCAGGTCCTGTTGGTTAAACTCTGGTTCCACAAGCATGGCATGCATATCTACACACATACCTACGTATGTGTCTATCAACCCATACACAAAACAAATAAATGAATAAATGCACACAATTTTAATAAATTTTATTATAAACATGCAAATAAATAAAATCGATTTTAATGGATATAATAAGCATGTGTAATTCGAAAATGGAAAAGCTTGGGCTGGTAAGGTCACGCAATGAGTAGTAAGGTTTGCTTCGCAAGTACGAGGACCTGAGTTCAAATCCACTGCACCCACTTGAAGTCTGAGTCATGAGTCTGTGGACTCATGTATTTGCAGTCTGTGTACTGGGGTCAGTGGGAAAGGCAAGGTGATCGGTGGGCTTTTCTGGCTGCCAGCCTATCCCATCTCAAGGAAATAAGTTGGAATGGCATAGAACCAAACATTGAATATCATGCTTTAGGCTACTACAGCGTGAGCATGTTGGCCAGACACCCCACAGAAGAAACATATACATACATCTTACAAATACCTAAACATCAAAGTAAAAAGATACATGTTATGAGACAGATAATCAGCACATTCCCTTAGGTAAGACAATCTGGGAAGTAAGCTCTGAAGAAGTGATTTAAGCTTATTTACTGGATGTTTGGGGGAAAAATCATCACAGGGTTCCTCGGACACTGGTGATAAACTTAGCAAACAGGATTCTAAAATGTATTTATTATATATTAGAATATATAAGTATATATATTCTATATATGTATAAATGCACACACACAACACACACACACACACACACACACACACACTTTCTTTTGATGATGGCCGTTATCAAGTGTTTACAAAATTTACCCAATTTTTAGAAATGGTAGGTGGAACAACACTAATGCATGGCACATTAGGGAAGAAACAGTGGAATCCATAGTTAAAGAGATTTCTGAAAGAGAACAAGTTCAATCATAGCCAGGGCTGACATGATGTGCAAAGCATTGCATGGTGTTTTGACTTGATATCACCTGCATTTATGGTTTCAGTCGCAGATACTACATGCAGTATCCTCTGATCACATTCAGACAATAATGATACACAAGATCGAATATCAGGTGTGTCAACAGAATGCTCTCAGGACTTTCTATTACCTCACTTCCCACCTTCTCAGTGTCTTTCTAGCTATCATTACTTCCCTACCCCCATGACTATTTTCTTTTGTACGTAGCCCAGAAATTAAAATTCCCTTGTGCCCCAATTCACAGACTTTGTTGTATGTTTTTATTAAAATGTTTGTGTTTTATTATCATAATTTAATTGTTTCCTTGAAATAAGAACAAGTAAAATATATTTAATTTGGAAGAGTAAGGACACCTATACTGGAAACCAGGAAAATACAGGGAAAAAATTTCTGGTATTTCTGAGAATAGCAACTACAAAGATTTGTAATCATCACAATGAGTTCCAGCATAAGACGGTTATTTTACTAAATTCAAATTATGGCACAGCTCACAGTCAAAATCATATCTAATTTTTACTTCGTAGTTTCTGCCCATTGCTCCATTAACACAGTTGGGCAAGCAACCAATGTACTAGGAGGTCATTTTTTTTTTTATAGTGGTAAATATAAAAAGTTGAATTAGAACAAATTAATACATCGTTTTACACCATTTTTATTGTTTGCAATATTTTCTTGATATTTTATGTATGATTAGTAGGTTTCATAAGATTACCTATGCTAATTTCTCTAAACTACAGAAAACGACTGGAAACTTCTTACTACCACAAAATGAAGCCACATTTGTGTTGCTATCCTTCATTGAAAGAAGCCTATACTTTACATTTTTCTGGTCAGTAGATTATTCTGCCACACTGGGTGGTGAGCAGACCTTTCAGTATCTTTGAAGATGAAACTACATAAAGTTTAATATTATAGTCTAACGTTCCATCTCAATCAAGTTAAGCCGAATTGGAAAACACTAGTTTGTTTATTTTAAAACTACGATATATTTTTAAGGTAAATCACCTCGGCAAGCATGCTGTGAATTTCCATATCCCAGCTTTATCCTTAACCATAAAATCTATTTTGCATAATTAGCAGTTCATTCTTTGGATTGTTTTGTTTCTCTTGAAATGGATTCTGGCTAATAAACTCAGGCTGACCTTTAACATGAAAATCTTCCACTCTCTGCCTCCCCGATGCTTACGATCACTTATGTACATTACCACACCTTAATTTCTGTTCACTTTTATGACATCTCTTTCTTGTTTCTTCTTGTTTTCTCTGATTCCCCTTAGATTGTGCAGTATTATGGAACAAATTAATTTTACTGCTCAGTGTTCATTATCAGCAGGACCAACATATTTAAGATTATGCATTAATCATTTGATTTGTCTTGATATAGATGTAGGCTTAAATTTTTTGGCTTGAAATACTCAATTTTTAAATTCAAGCAATAACTTATATTTAAAATTTATCCCCTGGGACTGGAATGATGGCTCAGAGATTAAGAACACACATTTCTTTCTCCAGGGATCAGAATGTTTCTGCTAGCCTACAACCACCTATGACTCCAGCTGGAAGATGTCTATTGGCTTTTTTTCTGGCATCCTGGGAACTTGCACTTATGTGCAATTATCCATCAACACAATTACAACAACACAATAATTTAAATATAAAATATTTTTTTAAAGTTTAGCCTATGAATGAATTACTTTCCTTGAATTAGCAACTGCTGATGCCTGAGTTTTCATGATATTAAATGCTTAATAAAAGTTTCACTGTTATTAGGAAAGTGTCACCATCTTAGTTTCTTTTCCTGTTGCAATAAAATGCTCTCAGAAAAACAACCTAAGAAAAGATGTTGTTTGGATACATAGATTATACATAGACATCCAGATGATGTCTATCATTGCATGGAAGTCACAACATCAGGAGGCTGAGATGGTTATATTACATGCACCACAGTAAAGAATAAAACAGAGACAGTGTCTTCTATTAATGACAAGAAAATTTCACACATGTTACAACACAATAGCTACCTAAACAAGACTCAATGAATGAAAATATCAACAGACATGCTTATGCAGAACTAGGGAATCTCACAGGATCCCAGCTTAGACAAAATACTACGTGCCAATTATTGACTGGACACATGGGAGAACTGGCTTCTCCCAGGACCGAACCCCCTAATTGGTTATCCAAAACAAATTGGCCAGCCATCCCTGAAGTCACATACAAACAAGCCACATGACAAATGGACTCAACAGATTGTATTTGTATATTTGTACATATGTATGCAGCAACAATAATAAAAAAGAGGACATCAATTTGAGAGGGAGTGGAGGGAGGCATGGAGGTGCAGGAAGTGATTTAATTATATTTTAATTTTAAATCCATTTACTTCAAACATATCTTTATATGAAAACGTGTGTGTGTGTGTGTGTGTGTGTGTGTGTGTGTGTGTGTGTGTGTATAGAAACTGATTTTGTTCTATTGAGGGGAAAGGAGGGCAGGGGAAGGGAGGGGTAGAAGGAGAGGGAGAGAGGGAGAGTCACACAGCAACACACAGTATATTGGTACTCAGCTTTCTTTCTTCACTTACACAATTCAAGATAATTGCAGTAATGAAACAGTACCACCCACAATGGACTGGGGCTTCCACCCATAGGAACACAAGCTACATAATCTTCTATAGGCATGCTTAGAAGCTTGTCCACTGCGTGATGCTAGATTTTGTTAAGTTGATAACATTAACCATTATGGCAAATCATGCGACACATGTTTGGAAGCAGTGTACATGTACTTAGTTGTCTCTGCATGTGCGAGGTCTTCTAGGTGAAATCTATCCTAACTATATGCTTTTGAGAGATATTTTAATGGCTGTTAATTGTAATATGCATTAGTTTCTTAATCCAATGATATATTGCAGAGAGTTCAGCCTTCTGCAGGTCAGAGAGACTTGGAACAAGATGTAGAGTTGGTGAGAAAAAAAACATACAGAACTTTGTTCTGAATGGTAAAATCTTCTACTTTTTTATTCTTTCTGTTGCTTGGTTCACCCTATTCTTTTTTCTGTTCATCTACCCTGATATTTCCTTTTTCTTTCCTGATGACTTCCCTCTAACTTCTTTATTTTTTTTCTCTTATAGCATATATACCCCAGCAAAATCTTTCAAGCAATATAAAATTACAATATGACAGTATTCTATTTTTAAGTGGATGATTACAATGAATTCAAGTAAAAAACAACATGTTTCCTATTTCCCTTACTTGATTAAATGTATTACATATTACAGGTGAAAAACAGATTATCCCCAAGAATCCACACACAGTTAAACAGTTATTTCTTGGACTTCTCACATATCAGGAGTCCTTCAGTCATAACTGTTTACAAAAACAGTAATTTTATAATTGCCAGAAAAACAGGTTACTAGTTTCACTTTTCATATAGAGTCCTGTCCAATTATCTTAACTAACCATCCAATTCTTTGTTTTCTATTTACATGAAGTCAATTGTTTAAAGCTTTGTTTTAGTGAGGGTGCACACTGAAATTTGTGAATACATTTCTCAACATCAGAAAGAACTTGAGCTAACTCCAAGGACTTGATGGTTTTCCTAAATCATTAACCTAAACCACAGTATATAGGACTTCTCAAGTAAAATTTACAACTCCTAGCTACATGGAATTTTCTTGTTCCTATTTTCTACCCTCTGCAGCCCTTGGTTTACCAGGGGCAGGGCGAACACTATGTACCACCTTTACCTGTATTAATTTTCTCACTAAACTAACCTCTATTATAATCCCTTACTACATTTATTAGAAATTCTTAATCATCAAAATTCCATTTAAACCAACACTATTATTATATAAAATTATTACTTCAATTAAACAGTACAGCTTAAGAAATCATACTCATAATAATCAACAGGTAAAAATGCCAGTAGAATGGGATATTTCCATGAGATAATCACACTATATTAAAGGCAATGGGGATCTCCCCACACCCATTTACACCCTGACAGATACCAGAAAATCTGGTGGGCAGCAAGCTTTAAAGGCACAGTAGTAGCAGGAGACATTCTGGATCCAAAGCCCTCTGGGCCTTCCCTATTCTAGATTCACCCATCAGTGCATTGCATTTTGATGTGCCAAGTACAAGTGCCACCTGTTGTTCCTCTGACATGGCCTCTGGCAGAATATTAAGAGTTTTGATAGAAAATCTTATTTTTTTTGTTTTTGAATTTTGTAGAATGTATTCCCAACTTTAGCTTACTTTAACATGCATGTAAATAGAGGAAACTGTGTATAGCAACTGACCTCATGGCAGACTGTTTAAGGGAACTATTGTTACTTCTGCAGAGGCATCTTTGAATGGCCAATAGCAGAAGAGTTTTCTTCATTGTTTTTCTTTAGCATGTTTATCAATGAATTTTCATTCTCACTTTCCATCTCCTTCAGGTATTTGTACCAATTAATTAATTCCCATGTGGGAAAACATTTCCAGGCAAACATTGGATACAACTAATTTGGACTGCCTTTGATTTTGAAGATGAATAAAATAGTTCCATGTTTTCTTTCTTAATAAGTTTAATTAATATAATATTTAATGATGTTGAAACTAAATAAAATACATGTGGGATACTTTGGCTAAATAGCAGGATGGCATTCACTTCATTATTTACGGAATCATCTCACCAAGTTTTTTTTAAATTGTAATTATGTCCTTCCTTCCTCCCTTCCTTTTATCCTTTCTCACACCCTTCCCCTCCCTCCCTCCCTTCCTTCCTTCTTTCTTTCTTAGATGTAGGTATGTAAGTGGGAACATTGACCCATTTCAGCTTACAAGCAAACCTAAGACAACCATAGAAGTCCAGAGAAATGAAGCATTTTCTTTGTTTTCTTAATCAACATTTTTGAGAATATGTAATAATCATTTTCCTAGCCACTTACTGAGCATGACTTCAACTATAATATTTTCCTTTCACTTCAACAATGGAGGCAAGTAACAGATTATCATTCACACAGATTCCCTCAGTTAACAAATGTATGTATTGCTTTCAGATTACATCCCTGGGTATCTGTGTCACATCTTTCCAATACCTATTATCTCCACTAAGAAGGTTCAGGACACCCCTACTGCTGAGACCAAAGAAAGCGGGGAGCATCCCAGAGAGGCTGTCATACTTTAATGTGTGGGACCATCCATGTTGCTTATAGGGCTTAAACTGTTCAATGACATCTGCAGATGAAGATGTTTTTTCTTGCAAAGGCAAAGTTCTAATCTAGAATAACAAAGTAATTAAACCTAATGCCAGTGGCAGAGTAAATCCCAAAACAATGAAAGGATGCTCATCTCTAGTTTTTCAGGTACTGAATGATCTTATTCAAACCCAAATTTCTTGGGAACAAAATCCCCTACTTACTAGAATTATCTTAAATATGCTGTGAATATCAATATTACAAGGTAGATATGGTAGATGTTTCATGTAAGTAGGTTTTTGATACATACATATGCACACTCACACACACATGTATCAGTTAAAGGGTTGCTTCTCTTAGAGACTTGGTCTCTAGCAGACCATTTTCTGAAAGATTTTTCAATGATAATGAATTAGACACTTTAATGTAAGCTGGAGTCAAGTCAGTGATTTGCAGGAGTAGACTTTGTCTCATCAATTGTCTCATCAATCTCATGAACCATTTAGTCCTCATCCAAAGTGCTGCTTTAAGTCTACTTCTAAATGTGCATTCTATTTTTGTATTATGCCAATCAAATATGCTCTCAAAGGAACACTGAGTGAATAGTTCAATTATGGCCATTGATGCCTTTCCCCTCTATTTCAGAACCAGTGCCTCTAAATTGCTGTGGGCAAAACTTGGATATTCTCTGTGGGGCAGAATAATGGGGGGAGAAAGGTTGATATTGTAGATGTAGAAAAGCATTTTGTCTGTTTATTTGTAATATAATCACCATGATTTGAGCACAAAGATATATATTTCTTCTTTGTGATACAAATATTATATAAATCTATGTAAATATAACTGCATGCGATTATAAGGATCATAATTAATTATTATCCACATTTGATAACATTGACTGTTTCTTTTAATTTCCAAATTAGCTTTATTAATTATAAAATTAAAATATTTTTTATCTAGAATGATATTAAGTGTGAAACCATAATGCAACAGTTGGAGAAACTCCTACTAAAACTGAATGATTTATAACCCCAAAGTGATATGTCTTTGAAAGATTAATCTATTTTTTGTCCTCTAGTTGTCTAATAGCTTCCACTTATTAAATATTCCCTGATGAGAAATTACTGCTTTTACCATCATAGATCCTATTTTAAAAACTCTGCTTCTCACATATTAGGAGAGATCTAAGTGAAAAATAAGCCCAGTGAATGGCTGTTCAATTAGGGTGTAAAACCTTTCTAAGTGCCATTTCAAAAAGTCAGACTACGTACTTGATAGAACTTAGAGGAGGTTATGTGCCAAAGAATTACTCATAATGATTTAATTCCTTCATTTTATACATTACAGCTTCCGCTCTTCTATTGATGCACAATGGATTCAGGTGTTTAACTCCCATTAACACTAATAGGAGCTTTGTGCATTAAACCAAAATATAGTCTTTAAAAGGTCTGTTTTCATATTTCTTCTCTAGAGCTGTGTAAAATTTCAAAATTAAGTACACTTTTTTAAAATTTCTATGATAAGGATTTTTGAATTATTTATAATTTATTCAGAGGGTCCTGTCTCTCATGAAAAATTTTGTAGGAATGAATGCCCTACAATCGCAGAGTGGTATGTGATTTATTCAGAATTAACTTTCATGTTGATATCGAATTGGCATAGGGCCTGGAGGTCTTGGAACTGACAAGTATTCGACATGTACAAATAACATTGTGCTTCAGCATTTGCCCCCCCCCTCCAAACTGTTCACTGTTAGACCATTTTGATTATTTTATCTATTGATTTCAGTGTGATTGTGGGGTGGGAAATAGCTATGTAGTGTGTACAGATTGATATTTTCTGACACATGGGTTTCAAGTCAGATTTGGACATGTGTTTGATGTAAGTACTTAGGAACCAGTGTAGAGTCCTTGAGTTTTATTTCAAGAGATAGTAGTGATATGTTTTGAGTGTTAGACAGCTCAAAGGTGAGTTACAATATGTAACTCACAAAGATGTGTGATAATTTTTAGGTGTTACCTGCTCTGTCTTCCTCCTACTTAAGTGAATATGAATATTAGATGAAGCAAATTTCAAAGAAAATGAACAATAATATCTGTCTGAGTAGTTCAAGGATGTGATGATGCTGCAATGCACACATGTCATGCATGCCAAATGCAGTACACATATTAATTTATACAAAATGCATAAATGACAGCTACACAAGAATTATTTTTTTTTATTTTTTAATTTTTTTAATTTTTTTTTTACTTTTGAATTTTTTTTTTATTATTTTACAACACCATTCAGTTCAACATAATAGCCACAGATTCCCCTGTTCTCCCCCTCTCGCCCTCCCTCCCCCCAGCCCACCCCCCATTCCCACCTCCTCCAGATCAAGGTCTCCCCAGAGGACCGGGTTCGACCTGGTTGGATAAAGCACCGGGACAAATAACCAAATGAATGGAAGCACAGGATCTATGAACCAAAGGCTGAGGGGCCCCCAACTGGATCAGGCCCCCTGAATGCGTGAGACAGTCATTTGGCTTGTTCTGTTTGGGAGGCAGCTATGCATTGGTGCCGGGTCCTGGGCTTGTTGCATGAGTTGGCTGTTTGAATCCTAGGACTTATGCAGGGACACTTGGCTCGGTCTGGGAGGAGGGGAATGGACCTGCCTGGACTGAGTCTACACAAGAATTATTTACAGAAGAAAACTTGAGACTGGACTCATGGCTGAGTGCATGAGTACGCCTGCAGTGTAAACATGAGGGCCTAAATTAGGGAGACAAGGTATGAGGCCTAAGTGTATACACACACACACACACAGACACACACACACACACACACACACACACACACACACACATGCACCCAAACACATACAAAGTAAAACTCAAACAGCTGTTGCTGACATAATTATTTAAGAAGTAACATAGCAATCACTTATTGTTCTATTACTGAAAAGCCTTCAATGAATCTCTATTTCTCTGAGAGCAACCAAACTTTTTTTTTTTAAACCACCATAACATATGGCACAGCAGTCAAAGTATAGGGAATGGCACCTGCATTTTATGGAAGCTACCTTCATAAAGAAAGAATTCAGAGAGACTTAGAGACCGGCCCCCAGCTCCCAGCCTGCCCCCGACTTCCCCCTTCTGGTCAACTTTATATTTTAATAGGCTTTAATGTATTTTAATTAAATCAATACATTCATGCACTGTAACATTTATATGCATTCAGTAAGATCCCCCATGCTTACTTTTCAACTGTAGATTCTTTCACAGTTAAAACTCCTCTCAATTTGAATAGTAGATTTTCCCCACAAGGATAAATTGATTTTGTGTTAGATTTTGTAAGATTAACAGCGTATTTCAAACTTTTATTCTAAATTTACTCCCAAACTGAGTAACAGAGCACAAATATATGACCTGTTACATTTGCACACATAGTAAAAAAATCCTTTGTGTTCCAGTTTCAAATTAATAATCTCAGGGTGTTATTGAAAATACCTCAATTATATTATACATATTTTCAGTGCTTTCTGGAGATATGTTGCCATATTGCAACATATTAAACAGAACATTGTAGTTATGTTTAATGACCTCTGCTTGTTTCTTTCTTCTTATCTTCTGCTACCATTTCTCACTTTCCCCCAGTCCCATTGGGTGCCTGTCTCTACACTAAGCCCTGCAACAGACTCTTCAATTATGTTCTTTCCCTTCCTCTTTATTTTCTTCTAATTTGGACATAGCTCACTCCCACAACTCCTTCGAGTATTCAGACATTTTAATTTACATTTCAACTACCTAGTGTGACTTATCGCAACTCTGACTTTGAAAAACAACCATCACTACATTTATCCTGTACCCTGTCTCATTTTCCTTCTGAAATTTACCATTTGCATATATATATGTGTGTGTGTGTGTGTGTGTGTGTGTGTATAAATCAAGCATATAAATATTATTTAGTGCATATATAACATGATTAATTTTTTGTTTAATGTGTAATTTCTTACACTTTGATTTTAACCTTCTCAGTTTTAATTATGCGCTGTGTGTGTACATGTCTGTGTGTGTATGTGTGTGTGTGTGTAGATTTGTTCAAGAGAGTATTGTGCCCATGGATGTCAGAGAGGGTGTTGGATTCCCTAGAACTTGAGTTTTAGGCAGTTGTGAAACTCAAGTTCTCTGCAAGAGCAGTACATGCTCTTAATAGCTTAGCCATCACTCCAACCTCAGATCTGAAATTTTTGGGGAAAAACCTATGGCACAAAAATGAGGCAATACACAGGGAACTATCACATAGTCATTTGGTGTAAAGCAGGAAGGTATCTCAGTACTAGATGTCTATCCTAGAACAAAGACCATGAAAAAGGACAAAGATGAAACTTGTAGACTAAATTTATGCTCTCATCTCTGTTACTATCCAAACACAGAGAAAGCAAGTCATGTTATATAATATTGAAATTTTCCCTCTTTATCATAAGAAAACTAAAATAAGCATTTATGAATTCCTTTCTATTTCTACAACTGTATTCTTTTGAGAGAGAAAGAAACTTTAAAAAGAAAAACTATGTTTAAAAATGATAAAAGTTTTAACAAATCAATCTCTTGGCAGCAAAGGGCAATTCAGCAGAACTCACTATGCGATCTCATGCTGTACAAATTTACAGGGTTCTTCACTCCAAAGATCCCCATAAAAGCAGAATTTGTAATGTAGAAACAATGAATAAATAAATGAGAAGGAACTGGCTTAGCCAATACTTGAGACTATAAATAGGGAGCTCATGGTGGTTAGGAAGGACATGTTTTGAGACCATGGGTGGGAAACATTTTACCAAAAGTCTAATTCAGTTATTAGGCCCTTGTACTTTGATTACATCATTAGGGAGCATAAAATCTCTTGAATGAATAGGAGGTTTGTAATGCCTGTGAATATGACTGTAGAAATTTCTTTATTGAAATATACTAATTTCCTCAGCATTCTGCACATTAAAGACTATTCAAACATTAAAAAAAAACTTGGGAAAGAAAAAGTTCACTTCAGTGATGTCAAAGTATTTATAATAATGTGTTATGTGTACTTAATAACCTGAAATCTGGTCTCATTATTTTATTATCTCTATAATTTGGAACTAATTAGAAGAATCTATAAAATTTATGATGAGGGAGTAGAACCAACTCCTGGTTTATAATTATAACTCTATCTCTGTATGAACAATATACTCCATGTATATTTAAACACAAACACATACACACATACACACACACATACACACGATGTCCCAATGTACATTACATCCACTGTAATTTATATTCATAAACTATCCTATGCAGACTGACAGTAAGCTACACTTCCAATCTTTAAGCAAAAGGTGAAAGCATAGTAGTTGAAAATGGAGAAAAGTAATAATTTATTTACTAATGAAGCTTACTAATTTGAAAAACAATTGTTATAAAATTAGTCATTAATTGATTTTTAGACATATTTAATGGATGCCTGGTGGTCTTACAGAAAGGTTAAAAAAATCCCTAAGCTGAAATGTTTCGACTTCTGAAGGGAAGAAAATCATCATCCATAATAAAACATGCATCAGATTCATCAGATTCTACATTTTTATCTTTTCCTATATGGTTAATATATAAAATGAAATATTCTGTGAAAATAATTGTGTCTTGTGGTGATATTGTGTTTCCCAATATACTGTGCACCTTAGTAAATTTATCTGCGGTCAGAGAACAAAACAGCCACTAGATAGACATAGAGGCTAGAAAATGTTAGCACATACACCTTTAATCCTCTCACTTGGGATGCAGAGATCGTGTGAATCTCTGTGAATTCAAGGCCACACTAGGAACAGAGCCAGGTGTGGTGCACACACCTTTAATCCCATCACTTAAGATCTTATATCTTTACTTGGGAAAGACACATACCTTTAATCCCAAAAAGTGATGGCAGGAAGCAGAAAGGTATATAAGGCATGAGGACCAGAAACTAGTCTTTTTTAAGCTTTTAGGCTTTTGAGCAACAGTTCAGTTGAGATCCATTTGGGTGAGGACTCAGAAGCTTTCAGTTTGAGGAAACAAGATCAGTGAGGAATGGGCTGTAGCTTGTTCTATTTCTTTGATCTTTTAGCATTCACCCCAATACCTGGCTCCGGGTTTGTTTTTATTAATTAGACCTTTTTAAGTATTACATTGTCTGTCCCAGGCAAACCTTCAAGAGGGATTAATAGGCAATATTTTATAGTTTGCTTATTTGATCAACTTTGATGTATGGTAGTTTAATGTTCCAGCTGTTTTTTTTTTTTTTTTAAACTTATGATTCTTCAACTTATGTTATTTCCAATACTACAGTTCAATTAGATGGAATATAACTTCAGTCTATGTTTATTCTTTCATAAGACCCTGGTGAGTTCATCTTCCCTCTATAAGAACCTATGTGTGAATTTGAAAGGAAAGAATGTGTCCCAGGATATAGTATTAATTCTCAAGCAACTGCATATTTTCTGTTTTGAAGGTGTGTTTTGTTTTGCATTCCAATTTCTAAATGCATACACATTTTATAAATATCCACTATGCAAAAATAATTATGTGTGTTTTTCTAAGGTAATACATCATTTCATAGGGAATTTTGTTTTGTCTACATATGTAAAGTATACTTAAAGTCAAGAACATGGGTTTGAACACTAAAGTAGTAATTATTTCTTGGAAATATAGTAAATTAATTTTGTCAAAATAATGTCCAGACATAAATTAATTTTATTATATATTTGAAAAATTTTTATAAATCAACTCTACTTTTCACACACTTCATTAATAAAATCACAGAGGCATACTGTAATGTAATTTAATATGAAAAATGTTAAAACTGACTTTAATTATAATGATTATAGTTACAATGATTACAAATGAGGGTAGAATACAATGTTCAATTATTGCACAACAGAAAATATGTGATACAATGTCTGTATTAAAAGAAGCAAGACAGGTGTACTGGGTTACATCTGTTATCATGGAACACTTGAGTGTATGAGCTTGAGACCATCCAGGAATGCACAGTGAGTTCAAGGTTAGCCTTGACTACATAGCAAGACTCCTACCAAAAATATTATTAAAATGAAAACTTTTCAGTTGGTTCTTGTCACAGAGTTTTAACCATCAAAGAACAAAAATGAAAGGAAAAGTCCTACTAAAATGTTATAACTTTTATGAACAATTTTGCAAAATATTCTATATGTTTTACTGAGACATCTCAAATCAAGGACCTTAAGAAAACAAGGGTAAGCTATTTAATATTGGCTCTGCATCTATGCCCTAAGAGACCCTTCAGAACATTGAACAGATCCAAAAGTTCCTTGTGAGGAAGTTGTTTATTGCATGTGGTTCAATGTTCAGTGATTAATAGCTTAGGATTGTTTGGCACATTCCTCTATTATAAAGCTTTTCCTTGTGTTTGAAAAGGATTTATTGGAATGGGTGGAAAACACTAGTGTTCATTAATTTCCAAGAAATGTTTTTGTTTTCCTTAGTTTGGCCATTTTTTTTGTTATTGGAGTCCAGATAGTCATTGAAATCTCTCTTTTTATTGAGCTGTCACAACAGTCACGATGAGGTATAGAATTTTTATGTTTATTATCTTACATATGTATTATTGTCTAATAATCATGTGTAAACACTGTGATGAATGTTTTTAGAAATCAACTTACATTAAGAATATGTCCTATATTTGTTCAGAAAATCTGTATTACATAGCTATTAAACCTTTTAAAACAAACTCCCAGAACTCCAATATAAAATGATCGCTCCATTTTTTATATACATATGAGTATATGCTTATATGTGCTTTCAGCTTAGACATGTAAAATGCATTCTATTCTCCAAACAAAAATAAAAGAGATTCTGGAATTCTACTCTCCATAGATAAAAGGTAGTTTGAGGGCAGCAAGACAGCTCTTCGTGTGAAAAGAAAAAACACTGGCTGCTCATGAATGAGTGCAATTCTTGGAAAGAAGAAAAGAACCACCTCCTGAAAGTTTTCTTCTGACCTTTACATGCAAGCTATGATGTGAAAAACCTTGTTTACATATACATAAGCATGTATATACACAGACACAGATACACACACACATACATACACACACAAAAATGTAAATTTATTTAAAACATTTAAAGGTATCTTCCCCAAATGTATTTTTCCTGGATATATAGAAACTGTGTTTTCCTGTATGATATATGTATTAAACAAGCACCACAATGTTATTTACTCAGAATGTGTGAATATTGGATATTTTAAGTAATTTAAAATTCTTTGAAGAGTATAGGTTAATATGAGTAATAATATGCAAATATTGCCTCATATTATATAATATGTTCAAGCAACCATAGACCTTTATGCAGTCAAGGGATTCAGGAAGGAATAATCCTGGGATCAACTGCATATACCTAACCTCGCTTTTGTATATTTCATGGAAAGAATAAACATTTAGTTGAGTTGCAATTTTGTAGTTGTCTTATTCAAGAACCATTGGCTCAGTAAGTCATGTAAGTAATTTAGTATCTAAAGAAAGTTATGATAAAGCTACCCAGAACAATCCTGCTTTAGAAAGCACCACATATCCACATACTATTATATGATATATTTTGAGCTATTCCACACAAACTTCACCAAGAAAATAAATCAATTTATCTTTACAATTTCCTGCCCCATTGATGATGTTCAAATTTTAAATCAAGATACAGGTATATTACATCTGACATAGAAATTGTCTGTAAACATAGTTCAAATATTCACTGCTAGTTGTCTGAGTCAGATAAAACATTTTAGCCAAGGATAAAGACGCAGTAGAGATGCTCTAAGCACTTTTAGCTCATGGTGCCAATAGTTTTCTTTCAATGATCCCATTTTTACAAGTTGTCTCCCAGGAAGGGGAAAAAAAAAATAGAAAAACCGTATTTAGAAGTCTATAACTAGTAAATCCTCCGTGTTGTGTGATATTTTAGAAAACAAATTTTATTGAACTACATGGCATTAATATAAATTTGGTCTTTTTTTTTTTTTTTTTTTTTTTTTGTGCTGCAGCAAGAGGGTTGTGTGTGTGATTTTGGATCACACACTATCCTTTCAGAGGTATGAAGGAAGCAAAGATCCTCAAGTTTTAATTAACAGCCATGCAGAATGCATACAAAGTGCATTTCCATGTAGTTATATAGAAATTCAGGGTGAGGATGCTTTCATAGCATTAGATCAGGACCCTGCTTTACAGGAATCAGTGAAACAAAGGGCATTCATATGCAGATTTTTTTATCTGTTCAAAGCCCAGAAATTCTTGTTCAGTTTTACATTCCTAACTTTCATCCACAAGAACCTAGCAAATAGATGTTCTCTAAAAAGTTTCCCATTATTTCTTTCTCTCTTAAAGTGATCCTTTTGCAATCTATTAGAAGATACAGCCATTTTCCCCCTGGGCATGTTCAAGTGTATGCCGGTCATCACCTAATGCTATTTGCAACCTGATGTTTTTCTTTCCTGTCAAAAGGATTTCTTTCATTTCACTCTTGCCATAGGGCTTTAAAAATAAACTTACTGGAGTCTGCACTTCTAGGGTGTCTAACATAACACAGAAATGTTAACAACCACAGTTACAACCACCTATACAAAAAGGCTATGTTCTCATGGGTCTGAATTTTAGCAAGATACACTTTCATTTAATTGTTACATTGTATTACTGATACTGAGAAAATGTAATAATTACAAATGAGCTGTTTAAATTTGATTTTAAGGTATAATTTGATTTTTATTATCCACAAAATAGTTCATCTTAGTGATAACAAATCATTGCTAAGTGTACATATTTCCATGGCATAGAAATTTATATGAAAACATTCATGATTCAATAATTGAATAAAATAAGGCACTTTAATATACACTACATTACTTCATGTGCAACAGCATTCACCAAATCAACCTAACATAATTTGCGGTTTTTTTTCTAATCACAGATACAACTTAGATTTATATTAAACTTTGTACATTTAAAGACATTGATGCCTTCACGCAGATATTAACAGGATATTTTCTAATTTACCTAATTGTAGAATGATCACTAAAAAAAATAAAAACCTGTATTACATGTTTTAATTGTAATAGAGCTATTAACAACGGTCTTTGTTTCGTTTTATTTTTATTTTTTATTTTATTTTATTTTTTTTCCAAGAAAGGATTTCTCCGTGTAACAGCTCTGGAACTCGCTCTATAGACCAGGCTGGCCTCGAACTCACAGAGATCTACCAGCCTCTGCCTCTGGAGTGCTGGCATTAAAGGCATGTGCTGCCTGGCAACAAAGATTGTTTAAAAATTCATGTTCGCCGGGCGGTGGTGGCGCATGCCTTTAATCCCAGCACTTGGGAGGCAGAGGCAGGCGGATCTCTGTGAGTGCAAGGCCAGCCTGGTCTCCAAAGCGAGTTCCAGGACAGGTGCAAAGCTACACAGAGAAACCCTGTCTCGAAAAAAAAAAAAAAAAAAAAAAAAAAAAAAAAAAAAAAGGTGTGTTCAACTGGACCAGTCCAGTTGATGAGAGAGAGGAGGGATTCTATGAGCAAGGGACATCAAGATCATGACAGGGAAATTACAGAAACAATCAGGCCAAACTACTGGGAACTCATCAACTGTGGACCAATAGCTGGGATCGCTGCAGATAGTTGTTTTTTTTTTTTTTTTTCTTTGAATTCTGTTTAGGGGGCTCAGGAGTGGGATCAGGATCTGTCCTTGGTGACATGAGCAGTCTGAGGAAATTACACAATCACCATACTGGAACTCATCAACTGTGACCATAGCTGGGATCCCCATGGGACTGGACTGGGGCCTCTGGATAAGCGAGATAGTTGTTTATCTTGAACTGTTTAGGGGGGCTCAGGCAGTGGGATCAGGATCTGTCCTTGGTGCATGAGCAGGGGTTTTTGGAGCCCAATACCCATGGTGGGACACCTTCCTCAGCCTTGGTGCAGGGGGAGGGGCCTGCACCTGCCTCAACTGAATGTACCAGGCTCTGCTGACTCCCCAATTGACCTCGCCTTGGAGGAGGTGGGGATGGGGGTGGGTTGGGCAGGAAGGCTATGGGGTGGGAGGAGGGAGGGAGGGTGGATCTGTGGTTGGTGTGTAAAATGAATAGAAAATTTCTTAATAATATAAAAAAAAAAAAAAAAAAAAAAAAAAAAACGCATGTCCATAGCTAAAATTAACAGGATAGGCAAAATAGAGATAAATTAACAGAAAAAAAATCTAACTACACAAATCTAAGAATAAAACTATCAGAGAATAATGATGGCTGCTAAGTAGTCATCCCCACGACCCAAAAATTCAACTTCCTCTAATTCTGTTGCATTTTTTTGTTGCTAAAATTTGAAGATTGCATATTACACAAAAACAATGGAGAATAAAAATAGGACCACCACATTTAACTAAAATCTCTGAATTTATTGATATTTGCCATTGCCTTTCCAAGCAATAATCTTACAGTGAATATATAAGTCATCCACTCAAAATTACAATCATTACTATGATAGACAATCTTTAGACTATGAATGTGAGTAGGAAGGGCAGTGAGGGATATATATATATATCTACTTTGCTACTTTTTTATATTGTTGGAAAGTTTAAAATCTAAGAAATAAATACAATTTTAGAGGTAATTTCTACTTAGTGATGCAAAATAAAACTTTCAAAATATCCCAATCAGATATTGTAGTGTGTGTGTGTGTGTGTGTGTGTGTGTGTGTGTGTGTGTGTGTGTATGTGTGTGTGAAGTCATAAATGTGGTTTTAACACCTGAGAACTGAATGTGAAAACTAGTGTGTCAATTAATTTCGGTGATGTACTTTCTTATAGCTTAATGTGATCTGCAGTTTATGAGGCCATTTCTGAGAAATTATACAAAGACAGAAACGTGCTACATTCAGAAGTTTCACTACATGCCTCTTGACTTTTAAATGAGTGTTTACTATAGGGTTTAGCAGACCAAGGATTTATAGTTGGTCAAAATCCCAGCAAAAACAAATCATTTATGTTTAGCTGATGTGTCAGAGTGATTTAAGTGCTAAAAATGGAGTACAATTCAGCACAATTTGAGTAAAACCTCAGAATAGCAATTCAGGAAGAATACACATATTAAAAGAGATGTTTTGTATCATATAAAAGGAGATGAACAGAAAATTCAAATCAGTAACAATATCACTGACCTATTAATTGAATATCCCCTAATTTTTTTTTTTATCTCAATGGATAGAGTTTGTTATAATGACACAAGCTATCAAGTCTTTCTTCTTCCTGGTGTCATTTTATTTTGAATGAAAAGAAAAGCTTTTATCACATAAATAATTTTCACCTTATCTCTGATAACTTCACTTAAATTCTGTTAAGCCTGTCTTCATCTTGTCTCCTTATCCATGTTTTTAGTTCAATATTTAAAATATTCAAGAAGGTTCCATTAAACTACTATCACAAAATAAAGTTTAAAAATATCTTAAAATAAATTTGCCTTTCCAAACCTTACATTTTAGATTCCTTTTATAAAAAAAAATATTATTTGTAACAAAATTTGGGATAACATACTATGCATGCAGTACAAAAAATTGATATATTGTAGAATATTTAGGAAATGTTGAATTGTTTGATTTCAAAGAGTCTGTTTTTATCCACATTGTGTTTGACAAAGCATATTTATATTATTATAATTTTGGCCATGCCAAGTACATTATGGAAGTTTTGCTTTCCTTATCTAAAATGGCAATACTTGTAGCCAGCTTGCTGTCTTAGCCTGCATGACATAATGAATTTCATGTCCAAGGTCTTAGACTACAAAACTCCAAGGAAAAGATCAACCTGGAACAATTCAGGGCTTCTTATGTTGATTGGGTGGCCTTTTATTTCAGGATTGTTTTACCTATAGCCATTCACATTTGGGTTTAGACAGTGTCCATCACATTGGGAACTTTGCTTTCAGAAAAGCGTCCCTTGAGCTCTGTAGTCACAGGCACACGTCAAGGGTTTTCTAGAACTGGTTTCTTTATGTGCAAAAATAAGATGAATTTTCTACTTGGATGGCTCTATTCAAAAGTCGACAGGTTCCAAATGGTTCACAGCTCTGATCACCTGGTAGGGAAAGAATATGGACAATCCTCTACTGTGGTATTTTGTCTTGAATACTTGAAGGATTGGGAAACATTCTTTGTTTCCACCAGGTATAGAGCTTATCAAATTTGACTCAGTTATTCAAAAAATATATATAATAATCACTTCTTTTGCTTTTCATGAAAGATCTTCTTAGTTTCTAAAGAGAAAGCCAGAATTGTGAATCTACTGTTCTATGCATAACAATCCCATTGGTTCCTTCTGATTTGGGGAAAATAAGAAAATCCTACAACAGGGCACAGAGAGAGTGGGCTGATTTAGCTTTGGCCTAGTGGGTCCACCCTGAACAAGGATGAGGCTGGTAAACTACCTGCTCAGGAAAGTTGACAGTGACTCGAGATGGTGAAATATAACTCAGAAGATAACTCTACACGCACACCGTTGTTGGCATCGCAGATGTTTTTCTCGGTGTAGATGGGAATTTTTTTTAAAAATTTCTAAAATAAGACAAAAAGAAGCCAAGTAAATAGTACAATATATTTCAGTTTTCACCTGTGCCTTTGGAAACATTGACCAGCTGACGCAGGACAGCCATGAAAGGTGAAAGGATGTCAAGAAAAGTTACATACATATTACATGATTTTATCTCAAATGATTCTGAAATTACTCACATTTAAAAAATCATAAAAATTCTTTTCTCAACTATGTCCAATTGCTGTTGGACAAATTAATGTCATAACCAAGTCTTGTGTCAGCTGTCAGGTATTTATCTAACATTTATATATACCATAGAACTCTTGAGAATCTTAAGCAGAGGAGAAGCCTTTGTAGTCCAAATTGCAAAAAACATAGTGATGTCTAACAGAATAATATCCTTTTCTAAATTTCTTATTAAAAAATATGTGATATGGTTTTCCAGATGTGATTAGACTTCATGACCAATTTCTCAAGAATTTGATTTTCTTTGTATTCATTGAGCATGACATATTTTGTAATACTTGGATATAAGGCAGTTCTTTATGAGGGACAGAGTTACCTCACAGCTGTAAAGGCCATGGTCTTTCTTTAGAACAGTGAGTACAGATTGAAAAATGCAAATCACTTTGCTCTCCATGGCTATTTTTCCCCTCGGTTAATGGCATAAATCAGTGAACTTTTCTGAAATGCCGTTTGTTTCCTGACTTCCAATATGGAGGTGACTCCATAATCCATTGTTTAGATGCTTGAGTTCATAACAATGGTCTTCAGATGTATACTCACTAAGGTGAGTAGGTATCTTTTCTAAAGGCATGGTACCCTAAGGTACAGTAAAATCAGGAACAAGAATGTATTGCAAGAGAATGGAAAAAGCAAAAGCTTAAAGATTTAAAGCATTTGTGCTTACGGGGGTGTGTGTAGCAATTCAGTATTTTCCATCCTCTCCCCGTAAGATATACATATATCTGAGGTATAGATAATACATATATACAAATGTAGTGTCTGTCACCCAATATTTATGATTATTTGTCAAATGTGTGGACTATAAGCAGCAATTCTGAAACTGGGTAAGGCTTAGCAGGAGCAATTTCATCATGGCATGTAAAAATGCTTCTGGGACAAGAATGGGAACAAGACTGTCTTTTACTTTGCTCTCCACTTTCAGGAAATTACAGATTGCATCAGGAACATAAAAATAAAAAATAAAAAAAAATGTCTCTTAGTAAAATGTCTTCCTCTGTCCAGTCTCTTTCATCTGAATTTTGGCAAAGGCTATCTGCAAAATCATTATTTTGAAACTTTATATTCTCCTTTGACTACATCCGATCTTGGAAATTTATAGATCATATCATTGATTTTTTTAAAAAAATTAGATGTATTTATCTTATTCCTTTTTTGTGTCTGAGTACTTTGGCAGCATGTATGTATGGGTACCATGTGCATGTCTGATGCCCAGCAAATTACAAGAGTGTTGAGATACCCTGATACTTGAGTTACAGGCTGAGTTAGTCATCATATGGGTGCTGGGAAATGAACCTAGGTCCTCTACAAGAGTAGCAGATGCTCTTAACCATGGAACCAATTCTCCAATCTGAGCTCATAACTTTAAAAGAGACAATTCTTAAGGCCTTGGAGATGATTCAGCAGCTGAAGGATCTTGCTGTCAAGACTGAGGACCTGAGTTTTGATCCCCAAACCCAGGGGAAGAGACAGATTCCTAGAGGTTGTCCTGACTTTCTCATGTTGCTGTGATACGTGTGCACCCACACCCACATATACAAATAAGTATAATAAGTATAAAGACATTTTAAATGGTGAGAGACAGTAACCGAGGACCTCCTCTATTAGGCCCTTTTACCTAGTGTCGTACCAATACCGCCTAGACATTTGGAGAAACTCAAAAGCCAGAACCAAAAAAGAGTCAAAAGGGACCTGTTTTGTTTTGTTGTTTGATATTTACATCCAGGAGAAGGAATGCATTTGAGAAATTTCATTTTTCCCTCCCTTTATATTTATTTTTTCAATCCTCAATACTCCAAGTAAACTATTAAGGAAGAAAAATACAGACATAGAAACACAAACTTTCATAGGTATATGTACTTCACTGACATGCAGTGACACAGCATGGATTCTGTAGAAACAGAGAACGATGTTAGAATTCAATTTAAGATCCTCTGAAAAGAACTAGCCTGTTAAAAATAAACCTATAATGATCGATCGGGTTTCTGCCTTCCTTAAATACTTTTGCTGTTACACTGGCTTAGTCATTAGCATGCAATGAAGTCCCCAATTATTATCTGCCCTGCTGTTCTCCACTCTCACCGATTGTCAGTTTTCAGTTTTGAAATGTACTGCATGATGTGAAAGGCGTCATTCTTTCTGCTGCTGGTCTGCAGAGCTGCTACGCTTTCTGACTTCCTCAGGCTTTTCTTGTTACAAAGTCAATGCTAATAGCAAGGCTGTACTTTTGGTTTTCTAAGCATTCACACTGCGAAAGAATTCACTGAGGTCTTTCTTATGTGTACCAGAGTTTATTTCCTTCTGTTTTCCACTTAGGATATTGAAAATGCTTATATTAACATTTGCCTTTAGCCAAAAGAAAATTACGCTTTGTTTTGTTTCTTGAAAATGGAGCTGCTTTTGTCCCCATTGAGACTCTTGACTGGCACTGGTTTTTATTTCCCTCCATTATCCAACTAGCATCTTAAACAATTTATTTAAAATAAAGCAAAAGAACCTCAGGTTTCGAGCCTATAATTCAGGGCTCTGTAACACAGCAGCCACCAGCCACACAAGCAGCTCAACCGTGGCTGTCCGAAGTTGGAATCTAATGGCTTATGTGAAACAAGAAAGTGAAATATCTTGTTCATGGCTGCTATATTGATTAAGTTATGGACCGATAAAATGCTCTAGTAAACTAAATACAATATACTACTAAAAATCTTTGGACGTGTCACTTAGTATTTTAAATTAGAACGCCAAGAAATTTTCTAGTTACATATATGATTCTTGGAATCAATTTTAATAGAAAGGCTTGTGTGTATGAGTGGTATGGATGAAAAAAAAGGAGAGAGAGAGTGAGAGAGAGAGTGTATGTCTTTTGGAAGGTACATAGTTTATCTGCATTCAAATACAAATAACTATACACAGACATACACACATTCCACTCTTGGGAATATGTAAAAGTCAATATTTTTTAATGCATTCCTAGTATTTTCTTATTTAGTAGTGTTCTTTGTGTATTTGTGTAGGGGTATGCAAGTAGTTATGCATACACATACGCTATACAAGGCTAATCACAGAGACCAGAGGTCAATGTCTGATGTCTTCTTTAGAAGTTCTCCTCTTTACTATCTCAGTTATGTTCATTGTAAGAACCTAGAGCAGGCAAGTATGACTGTCCTGAAAGTACAAGTGGTCATGATCTCTAGGTACAGACAGGAGCTGTTGTGTCTGGCTTTTCAATGAATCCCAGAGATGTGCACTAAGGTCGTCATATTAATAGGCAAGCACATTATTGACTGAGTCATCTCTCCAGTCACAAAATGCATTTTTTTTACAGATTAACATGTATTTGCCATATATCTACCAATAATGTGTTTCTGTGAGTAGGTTCTTAATGTAAAATGATTAATCCAACCTAATGAATGTTCTTATCATCTCATATACAATTGATTAGCTTTATAAGATCTATTTTCAGTCATTTGTAGATCACCTTCACACATCTGATTGACTATAACAACCAGGTTATATCATAGACCCACAGACTTAAGTACCATAACTGAAACTCCATATTATTTTTCCATTATCTTCCCACCCCAACCTGTCTCTGGGAACCAAAATTCTACTTGGCTTTATAAGCTTCAATACTTTATATAGTGTATATGAGTGACATTATGCAGTATCTGATTTTCCTCCTTTCTCTTAGTCACATAATATGACATATTCCAGCTTCAGTTCTATTTTCTTAAATAATCAGGTTTCTTTAATACTGTATTTTACTGTGCATATCCTCCTTGAACTGCCTGCCCCACATTTTATTCCTGTATTTATCCTTTGATGATATTTATTTTGGTTATTTTTTTAAATATAGGAGTGCAGTATTATTATTTGAGAAAAGATGTCATTTTGTCACATATTTTTAATGCTTTGTTTTCTCTTATGTATATGCATGCATGTGTATATGTTTCTGTATGGGTATTTGCATGAGTCTTTTAAATTCTTTTAAAACAAAAAGATTTTCAAAACATTTTTCTTTCTTAAGATAATTTTGCTGGCAATAACCAAGTTTTATGGTTTTAAAATAAGAAAACTGGAGAACACTTACTATCTGAAAATTCTAAGAAGGTGTATGAAACATTACTTTTACATATTCTCAAGAATGGGCTTTTTATCTCAAAAATAACTCAGAAACAAAATATGAAACATGGTATGAATTTTTTCGTGTATTTTTAATCTACCTAGAAGGCATTATGTATCAGATCCTAAAAGATATATTTTTTATTAAAAATATGTTGAATGGTCACTTTATCAGAGCCTACACAAAATATGATTTAATGACATCATATTTTGTGTAAGTTTTGCTGTGAATAGTAATCTCACCTGAGGACACTGTGAATGATTATCCAATTTTTTTGAGATTCATAAAAGTGAGGAATGGTATACCAGTTTAGAGAAAGATTCTTTACAACATATACATGTAAAAATTAGATAAAGTTAGAATTCTAGAACAGTTTCTTTAGTGAAGAGACAGAAAGGTTAAAAGTTTCTGATGACAGGAAAAAATGGTAATCCTTTTGTAAGATCTAAAAGATGACCCCTACATTCACAAATTTCAATTAAGATAAAGGTTAAGGGGTGTTTGCTAATAGTCTCAAGGACTTCAGTGATGTCATGCCAGGAGACACATTTCAGGAAGATGGGCACTAAATATGAAATGTTTTCTATTTAGTTGTAGATTCCTCCTCTTAGATCTGAATGAGTTTGGCATATTGTAAACAAATATTAGGTGACAGAGACATCTTCAAGCTATTCTGCTCATATATTTCCAAGCAACCATAAATATTCTGGCTCAAAAGTTGCATGAGATTTTTTTATACAGTTTAGAGAATCATCTGATAGAGTATCGAACAAACACTGGAAGTTTTGATTTGGTTAAAAAGTTAAGAAATTATAGATTATTTTATTACAGAGCTTAGTTTGAGAATTAAAGAAATATGTGAACAGTTGGCTTCTTGAGTACATTACTTTGATACATAACTAACCTCTAGCATTTGTGAATGATGTATTTGTGTCTCCCTTAATATTTGAAAAATTTCCCCTATTTTTGTGACTGTTCCATCATTGTGAAAGACAAACTTTTCTGCATCTGTGAAACTATGTCATTTTCTCTTACACATCTTCACTGTATGAACAAGCCAAACAGAGACAGCTTCTGTTACCCCTGTATTACCATGTTTTATTGATTGTTGATGCCTCTTTAACTACAGTAATTATGCTGTATTCCTTTTTCTATTTTTACCACACACCATGGTACTCAGCAAACATTTGTTCACTGAGTGATGTTTATTCTGAGAAACAACAGAAGAACTTCAAAAATCACAGAGTTCTACTGAGGGGCAGAACTTTCTAGCTGTCTCTTTGTATTTACATCTTAATATCTAGTATTTTATCCCAAGAGATTTATCTAAAAATTCTATGTACTTCTTTATTTTATTTAGACTGCTTGTTTTTCTAAATGATACATTTATGTTGGTTCCTTGCACATTCCTTCCCCACTAAGAAATGACACAATCCTCTAAAACAGCTGGGACACATCTATCCAAGGAATGAATGGCTTAATTATGTTCAATTAAAATGTTCTTTAGGATATTAACTGTATTAATTTCAAGGCTTTGGATAAACACTACTGAATAGTATTAAACAGTATCTGTAAAGAGAAAAAATGTTATGTAAACATGTGTTGATTCTAAAATGTGATAATTTTTATGCTAGATATTTTACCTGAATTGAAATTTCGTATCAGCACATAATGTGGTGCCTTCATCATAAGAAGAGTAACAGTAGAATTGATGTTACTGAGAACCAGTTAATGAATTCTTATAAATAATTGCAGATATGTCTTTATTTGGATAAAAAAATACATCAGAGAGAAAACAAAAGGGGATGTGAGATTCTAGCCATGACACATGTAGAATCAAATATACCTAAGTAGGCAGATTTTGAATTATTAATCAAAATGAAAGCATGTTGATTGGACTTTAAATTATCTTTGAGAAGGCAGCTAGCCCTGCATTTCGTAGAGCTATGTGTCTATTAAGAAATAAAATTGACAGATAATTATTCTCTCCACTGACGATTTCATGATTAGAGGTATTTTAATTGGTACTCTCAACAGCATTAAACTTGTGCTTCCATAGCATCTTAATCCCAAAGCCATCATTAAGAGATGTGTTTAGTAAGCACGGGAGATGTGTAACTCAACTAGGGAAACGTGTCATGAGATAGAACCTGCTCGTAATGACTTTAAAAGGTAATTTATAATATAGAGCTCTTGACTACCTGAAGTACTAGCCATAAAACTGAATACCTTCTGTCTAATTACACTGAATAATTATTAATGATGGATTTATTCAGCAACACTTAGACCTGTTTTCTTGGCAATGTGGCAAGAGAACTCGTGGATGTTGTCTATGGTCTAAAGAAGAGACCCGATGACACAGACTCTTAGAATCTGAAAACTAAGTTCTCAAAGCATGGTTTTCCATGTTTAAAAAGAAAGCAAAATTTTCTCTTCCACAAATTACAGACCACTCTTGCTTTACTGGAATATTGCCCCATTTTCCTCTCTTGGATATTTTGCAACAGCACCACAATGAAGTAATTTGAGCATTTGAAAACTTGATACAATGCCTCATTCCTCACATCCAAGTCATTGAAATTCTTTCCTCAGCGCCTGTTTTCTCCCAGATTGTGTCCAAGTTTGGCAGTTGAGACCCAAAGTTCAGTGATCAGCTGAACTTTTGATTCACATAAATTTAATTAAATTTATATTAGCAGATTAGAATTGGTCAGATAGATTTCCATTTCGGTTACTAGAAAATATTTCAAGTCTAAGGATGGAAACCATTCTTACCTTTAAGTAGAGCATGTTTTGCCTTAATTAGAGCCCAATTATTTACTTTTAGGCTTCCAGACTCTCAGTACGGAAAACAAGGTTTGGGTTTGAATTTTTAATCCTCCAAAGAAAATAGAAAATGAGGGCAGCATGACTTGTTCTTGCCTACACTTCTTTTCTGCCTGTAGCGTGTTTATCTCCACAGATTGAAAAGTGTTCCCTTTTCTCAGCAATGACATGTAGATGTGCCAAAGTTTGCATTTCTCATTCCTTCCACAACCCTCCTTGCTGAGTCTAGAACCATCCAGGTTTGAACATTTATGCTGTGGTTGTCTATCAGTGTTTAGGAAATGGTGTCACACTGTTAAATGATAATATTTCAACCTTATTTTAGTTTACCTCAAAAGTTTGTAGTAGGTATATATAAACTTTTCTTGATTTGTCGCTTAATAAAGTAGCTGTCTTGAACTGTGGGAATAAAGCTCTGTTAGCTTCATTTCTGTATTTTGGTGATCACTAAAAATTGGAAATGCAGAGAGAGAGAGAGAGAGAGAGAGAGAGAGAGAGAGAGAGAGAGAGAGAGAGAGAGAGAATTGATATTAACATATAAACTTGTATTTAGTCAATTTGTTTCCAAAACAGCTGGCATATTTAATTGAGTTATTTAGTAATTAAAAAGAAAACTTAGAGTAGAAACTTTTGTACATTTACTCATTATTCTTCTAGTCTCATGGATATTTGTGAATAGTCACCATGGGTACTTTCATTATATATGAGTAGTTTTTAGTTAAAAAAAAAGTTAATTATGTAAGTATACTTAAAACTCATTTGTTACTTTTTTATGCTGTATCAATATTTTCTGATGATTCCAATTATGCAATGGAACTGACCATGAACATTTACAGACTTGAAATCCCATGTGAAGGTGATGGCATTCCCATGTTATTTTGTTTTTCTTTTTGTTATCACCATGTTTATGGATTCTAAAGATAACATTTCATGCTAACATCATATATTACTACTGAGGGTTTTGTGTTTAAGATAAAAGCAGAGAAGGAAAGAAAATATTAACTGATGTGTACATTTGATTTCCCTATCATCTTTTTTCAATTATGATCAGTTCTACACTCGGCAACAAATAACACCATTTATAACTCATTGGAGGGATGCCTGACTCATGCAACAGTGGAAACAGTATTTCTCAAATGTGTCTGGGGCATCACTAGCAGCCTCAACTGCTTGTTGAAATGCACTGTTTAGGGAATAGAATAGATCTACTCATTCTGCAGCTCAATGACAAGGGTATACTCTTCTCGCTGAAGTTAGAACACCAGTCTCTATGTATCTCATGGATGATATCATGAGTACTGGGGAACACAAGGTCATAAAATCTAGTTAAAGCTGTCTGAACATGTCAAAGGCACCACAGGTATTTGAAGTAAAGTCGCTGCAGGTATGCTTCTTGAAGCTCTTCACTAGCAACTAAATTATCTAGTTATATATAATTCAAGAAGAAACTCTATGTTTGTTTGCCTACCTTGACTGTCATTACAGACTATATGATAAATAATAGATTTTATTATGTATTAGCACAAAAATAAAAAAAATCATCACAACTAAACATTTCATGCAAGGAGTATCATTGGAAAACTTTTCAAATATTTCAAAAATTGAGTGTTATTATGAATATAAAAATAGCCTCTATAATTTGAAAATTTTGAAAGTAAAATATGACAGGTTCTTTAAAATATGAACTCAAATTTGTCTTTATTGACTTAAATAGACCTATCATCAACTGTGCTGAATTTCCAAAATTTAGAGAGGCTTAAATTAAGATTATATAATTAATGTTCATTTTAGCATGAAAAAATATTTGGTTTTTGATATATAAAGAGTTCAAAGTATTTCATCCCAGTATTTCACTATCTTGTAACCAGCATTACAATGAATTTGTTAAGATGTTTCTTGTGGGGAGCTGATTGTAGGTTTTGATTCAGTCAATAAGTTCCAGCTGATGAGTATGAAGAAAATATTTAAATATCAATTGAGAGAATTGATTGTATCATTTATTTCTAGGACATGGTGATAGTTAAGTAACAATGTATGTGGAAAGATTTTCAAAATCTGGACTGTTATTAGATATTTTAAGTGTGTAATACTCAAAATTAATCCATCACATCACAATCATATAAAGTTGCTATTAGAGGTTAATCTTTGCTTTCATTGATTTTCAGTTTGATAAGCAGCACCCACAAACTGTAAATAATGCACTCTTGTATCATTTCTGTATTTTGGTTATTACTAAAAATTGGAAATATACATATACATACCCAAAGTTACATAATTTGCCTTAGTTGGAGGGGGCTATGTATCTATACAGTGTATGTGAACAGGAGTATATGGGCGTCTGCATTTCCAGAGGATAGAGGAAGATAAAGACACTTGTAAGTTTCTGTTCAACTTATATGAAATATAAATTACAGTCAAATGGGAAATTATTTCAATTAAAAATATTTATTTACTATCAGAGTACAGATATTATTTACAGCTGTTTACAAAGTGATTATGTTAACTACCCTATTGAGTTAATTATGGAGAAAGTCCAAACATTTCTCCTCCACTGCATTATCTATCATTGTCACATTTTTAACAATTTGAATGTTTACCAGTTTTTGAAGAATTGTTTTCATCTTTTCATTTTAATATAGTTAGAATATCAGTACATTTTAAAAATTAAAGAAAATTCATTTCCAAGATTTGTAACTTATTCATAGCGAATAACTACTTTGTCCTTTCTGTTATTCGGTACAGTGTTATTAATCCAAAGGCTACCAATGTAGGTAATGATCAAAGCGTCCAAGCTGTAAGCCAGTTACCCAAGTTTAGCTTCCCTGTTACAAGTTCCATAACTAATACGTTCATAACCTAAGGATAGACATACTTTGGGACTGGAGAGATGCATCAGTAGTTTACTCTATGGTTCTTTCAGAGAGCTAGTTCAGATGTTGACACAACTGCACTACTCATCACCTTTTATAATTCAAGTTCCAGGATTTCTTACTCCCTCTTCTGGGCTGGGTGGGCACTGTTTGCCTATAGTACACATACAGACCTGCCTGCAAAACACTCAACACATAAACAAATAAAATAGATTTTAAAAGAACAGACACAATTTGAAGAATACCTTTTTTGAAATCACTCTTTCTCATAAATGGTTGACACTCTCAGGTTTCGGTCCCAGGAACTATAGTTTAATTCTAACTTTTCTCTTGTTTTTCACATCCAAATATTTTCTACCCTCTACCATTTAATAAATATATCTAAAATAATCTCCCATTTTTTAAATTTCATTGTTATACCTTGGTCATATGTAACAATTTATTCTTTATATGAACCCTTCTGTGACTATACTTTCATCCTGTCAAACTTTTCTCCATATAGTATTTCAAATTTCCACAAAGATACAAAATATTTAATAAAAGGGATTACACAGTTTGTTATTTAAAATTGTTAAATTTTATTACATTCTTCTTCTCTATATCTAACTTTTTTGCTTTCAAAACTTTCATCTCATCTAAATTATGCATTGTAGCCATAGGGAAAGTGCCCCATCTAATTGTTTGCTGAATTATGATGTCTGTAATTCTAAAGCAATATATATTCAGCTGAAACTATCGATTAAAATTTGAATTTTGATCTCTTCCTGAATTAAGAATAGCTGTAAGTCTGTTCTCTGGCACTTCCCTGCCATAACAGCTAGCTGCAAATTCAGATAAAAGCGTGATCATGAGGGTGAACAATCTACACAGAATGGAGTGTTGCTTAGTTTTGGTTCACGTTTCCAATACCTTACAGGACATGGCCAATGCTTTATATGCAATGAGCTGTATTTAGAAGTTGTTGACATATGGTAAGTCAATGTAAGCATTTTTATTATGCTTAAGATAATCTGTAATGCAGATTAAACACAAAAATTCTATCAAATATATGAAATGGACATTATATATTCCAATTTTGATGAGATTATTGGGATTTAATTCTACCATAAGCTAAGGACCATCTATGTAATTTTATACATGTAAATTTACAATCCTTTATGTGCAAGCTACCTTGATGTCAATTCATATCCATATAAAGATACAATCTTTGTGTTCAAGACGACATCTTTAGCTTCTAGCACTGCTACTGATACCTGGCATCCGGTCATCTCATCATCTCACAAGAGTCCAATTAATATGGGTGAATGAATGAAAGAATGCTAGAATTATTACTTCATGTACACAGCTGATTCTGGACAGATCCTTCAGTGTCATAGTATCATTTTGGAATTTTAATCTGACTCAGATTTATTGTGTTTTCCTAAAATATAATATGGCCTTACTCTCCTCCTGTACTCATAATTCGGTTTTGCTGTCCTTAACTCAAAGTCATTATTTTTAAACCCAATTTTAAACTTCAAAATTTAAAGCTGAAACTTTTACCACAACATTCTAATAATTCAAACTTTCTATTTATTTCCTATTGTCTTAATAATTAACATATTCATGTTTCATCATAGTTTCAAATTATCTTTTACTTCTCTTTGAAATGCACAGTGTTGCAGACTACTTCTTTGTGTTTTATGTAAACTCTGTACCCTTTGATACTAGAGAACATTGCAAGATCTGTTTTATTATTATTATTATTATTATTATTATTAATTATTAACCTAACATTTATTCCTCTATCAAGTTGCATTCTAAGATAATTGCTGAGGAGTTTTCCAGGTCCACTCCAGCATTATTTACATTTGACCTCTAATACTGAGTTTTTATTTTAATAAGTCACTGATACTAAGAAAAACAGAATTTTATCATATTATTTCAGTTCAGAGGCATTCATACAAGAAAAGGAATCTTCATATGGACTATTACATTTCATGAGGATTTGGTTACAACTTTAATTTATTAAAACAACATTACAAATTAGAGGACAGAGAATAAGTCATGGGAGGGTAGGAAAAGCTGTGTGTATAAAGAAAGGTAAAATTTTAAAAATTTGACTATTTGCATAAAATAATGTTTTGAAATTCTAGATCAGATGTATTTCCATGATTATTATTACAAATTCTATTAAATGATATATTCTGCACATCACGTATTGCACTAGATATTATATACACTGTGCTCATTTTGATGAAAGCGAGAGAATGCTAGTGTTTTTCTTTTCCTTTTTTTTTTCTGAAGAGGGTAAGTGTGGAGAGAGAACTTGATTTTTGGAGGGAGGGAAAGATACACTGTGGGAGTGCTGTTAAGTAAGCGACTGAAGGTAAGGCAATCAGCAATGTCGGGTGGGTGGATAGGCACTTCTAGGACAGTGTCTCTGATGAATATGTAAGTGATATCTCCATTTGTGCGCTGGAATAATGGGTTTCCATTTAAAATGAAATTAAAATATAATGAAGCAAATGTGATGTCTGTCAAGTTCATTAAAATAAAGTCCTAAATTTATTCACACTTCTGCCTGTCTGATAAAATGCTGAACAGCAAGAGCAAGAGTGTGTTTGTATTTCCCGTCCTAATTCTATGAAGAAACACCTGTACATAGGTGTATATATGGATGGGAATTTATGTATGTATATATTCCGCTTAAATTAAGTCTGTGAAATTATATACTTATATACATACAGTAACAATCAGCTAAACACTAGTTTTAATAAATTCAAGTAAGTGTGTTAAAGACTATCTTCATCTACTGATACAGTTCAATCATGTATGTTAATTAAACTCTCATTTCTGGCCAACCATTTTACAAATGTTTATTTTATAATCACATGAATATACTTATCCACATAATTTCAGAGCTAAATATACACAACAAAAATGTAATGTGACAGAAAACAATATTGCTATGGTTATTGCCAGACAAATAAAAAAGAAAAAAAATAATAAAACTGTATAGGGTGCTGTTTTTCTCATTTTTAAATATTTTCATTGAATTTACTTTAAAATAATATTAGTTATGTATTCCAAAAATGCACATAAAGTATTTTTAGTATGTCTAGTAGTTTAATGTTCTTTTGACTTATTAAATTTATTTGAAAACTCATATTAACAAAATTGGCTCAAATTTGTTTAATTTTGCTTTCCCAAATAAGCAAATTTCTTGTCTCTGTTTTTGCCATAGTGCACAGCACTGTGTCTCAAACTCAGATGGGGAGCCCTAATGAGTAAGCCAAAGAGCATTAATTCACAAGACTACAAAAATATGTCCCATTCATTTAACAATCTCAGCCCCACTGTTTTCACATTAAATACGTGTGATGAAGGCTTCCAGATGATCTCCAAGTTCATTTGTCCCATAATTTGAATGAGAGGGTCCATGGGATCTCTACATCGAAGTGAGTTAGACAGATATGTCAGAAGACAGAAGAGTGCTTATTGTCTAAATTGTGTACCATGCAATGACTGTATGTTAACAAATCTGGTATCTATAGTAGATACTCTAACATCACTTCATATTTACCCTGATGTTCTTTTCATATCAATAGAGAATCTGGACTGTTTAACTTCTAGTTTATTGATTTCACATTATGTCTTTGGAGTAATGGAGACTGTTTGGAGGTGCTAAGGTTGTGCAGTTTTAGTTGACTTTTAGATTGTTGTTTGTGTGTCTTGATAGTGTCTAGCACTAGAGTTGACAGATTTGTGTCTCATAGAAATCTCTTTCCCCATCTTGTCATTGTCATTTCTTCATTATCTGCTCTGTCAAATTGATATCACAGTGACAATAATCTTAACATTGTCTAATTCTTTTTGTTTTGTCCATTTATCCATGATGCCTCTTTTTCTTTATCCACGGAATCCCAAAGTTATTATTCTTTAAATTTTATTTCTATCCAAATTAAGGAATGTACGTGATTAAAATACTACTATCTAACTTCAGTAATAAAACATCTCATTTTGGATGTGTGTGTGTGTACGTGTGTGTCTCACACACGTACACACACATTCATATATATATATATATATATATATATATATATATATATATGTCAATTAATTTGAAGCAGGGGGGCTAGGGTATATGAGACGGTTTGGAGGTTGAAAGGAAAAGGAGAAATGTAATTATGTTCTAATCTCAAAAAATTTAAGAGTAAACAAAAATTCTCAATTTTAAACTTTGCTCAAAACAACAGATCATGACTAAATTATCCTCACAAATTATCTCACCTTTTATGTTTACCTTATGATATTTTACTACTTTATATTTATAAATTTAAAGACTCAATATCATGTTCATTCTGTATATATTATATACAGAAATAATTTTCAGTAAATTTACAAACTTAAGATTGATATATATATATATATACATATATATATACATATGTAATTATGAAAAATTTGATGCTTATCTATAGACTAATAAAAGTGACTTAAGTAGAGAATCTATATTTTCCAAGTAGAAAGTTACTTAATATTTTAAATTTGTGTATTCATCTCTACAAACTCATGGATACATTCATTACATGCTCATAGGCATCTCTTTTTGTCTAGACGTCATGCCTCAGTGCACCTCTAAGCTAATATTTAAAGGATATTTCTCAAGAGTAGAACAGGTACTTCCCACTTGTCTTATACTTGAAAGGAAATAAGACATGCTTTCTGAATAAATATGCTACTGAATGTTCTTTCTATGGAAATGAAAAGTTGTTTACTCTGGTTACTCATTAATAACGTTTTATAATAATGAAACTACAAGTATTTGATTAAAATGAAGGTAAAGCTGGGTGGTGGTGGCGCATGCCTTTAATCCCAGCACTCGGGAAGCAGAGGCAGGTGGATCTCTGTGAGTTCGAGGCCAGCCTGGGCTACAGAGTGAGTTCTTTTATGTTTACCTTATGCAAGGGACTGAATTTGAGTGCTTTGGAAAAGGACTATGTGAACTTCACTATTTAACTGTCCCCCCTTCAGCATCACCTCCTACCTGACACCCACAGAGTTTTCATTATTTATTTTCTTTTCAAAAATGAAAATAAGTAGATTGTTTGATACTGGCCACAGTCCTTGCATATGGTCTTCCCATAAACATACAATATAATTATGTAAAAATTCCAGACAAGTTTTCCCTGTAGCATATATCTCATTTATGCTTTTAATATCTCCATAATATTGAGGAAGTTAACACAATTTCAATTATGACTCCGTTTTATGTAAGTTATTGCCAAATACCCTTTCTGCAGTGTTCAGGTCAAAGTGGTATTGCTGTCTTTATCATAAAAACAGGTTAGCACTACTGTATTAAATTCCAGCTTGTTCATCTGAGCCCAGGCAATCCATTTATTTTCATCTTTATTTTGTAGTGTGCTTTATAAACTAAAAACCACTTCTCCCATGAGTCTACTGTTACCCCCCAAATTTATATTAATCTCTTTTGTCTCACCTAAATTCCCTAATAATATTTCTTTCCAGCCTAGTTTCAATGAATTTTATATCTTCTTTTTCTCGCCCCACTCCTCTTTACCAGGTTTCATTGAATAACTTTAACTCATTCACACATAACAACACAACCTTGTGCCCTACTTGTTGCCTTCACTACCATTGAAATAATTTAGGGAAGAAATTATGACATGAATTGTAGAGGTGATAGGTTTGATCAGTACTGTGTTGTTTGTTTTTGAACTAATTGAACAAAATGATAAGTTTAGTTGTGTTGTTTTTAATCTACTTATCTTATGAACACTCCTGACAACAGTCCCATTGACCTCTACTGTCCTTCACAGCTCCGGTTATCCTTCCTCCCCTTCCTGAACTGACTCTTCATAACTTTGTCCCTCACTGATGTTTTAACAGCTGCTCTGTGTGAATGGCTGTTCCTTAGCCCAGGCTGCAAAACTCTCACAAAACAGCTCAGGTTTAGTAGGCTCAAAATCTTTCTGAGGAGGCAAAGCAAAGCAATAGTGGATTTACATGAATGCCTGTCTACCAATTCTCATCTCTGAAGCTTAAAAATTGATTTTTATTTATTTCATACTGTTTTTGTTTTTGCATCTGATTCTCCTTGCTTTCATGCTGCCTGGGGAAGCTTGAACTCTTCTGTTCTAGTCCTGAGTTTAGTGCATATATTTTTTTTTTTCTTTTAAGGTACCTGTTGCTGTATGTAATTTCTAGGGTAAAGCACTGCTCCATTATTTTAAATAAAATCCCAGTAGTAGCTTCATGGTTTTCTTGTAACACTATTTATTTTCCACATCAGGATGCAAATATTATTTCAAAATAGCTGTAGTGCTAATGTGATTTTGTTGCTGCTTTAAATCCCATTTGTTCTGCATGTCTTATTAGTTTCTGCTTGTCTACACAACTGATCAGTCATAGGTTACACGTTAAGCAGGGCAAGCCACTCATTCAAGTTTGCAATTATTAATGTAATTGTGTAATTTTCTTATAAAGGTTTTTCTTTTGTCTTGCTATTAAACATTAAAAAATTCAAAATACATCATATTTGTCTTAACTATATTAACAAAAAAAAAAAAAAAAAGAACCAGAGGTGGGATTAATTTTTTTTTTCTGAGTGTGGCAGATTAGGAATTGAATTACATATTTTTGACTAGTCTTAATTTGTCTACAGAAGATATTCTTTAGGCATTACAATATATACTTGAAAAATTTATAGGAGAGAATCAAATTCTACATATATTTTTACTTTGTTATTTTAAGTACTTTTCCTAAATATACCAAGGTACAGGAAACACAGTGTGAAGATGCATGTTTTATATGTAAGACTTATCAAAGATAAGGAAATGTAGAAAACTCTTTATCAGCTTTGATTTGAAGATCAGCATTTTAAGTGCTGTAATTCTAATACTTAGAAATTACACTATACAGTCATATCTAGTGCAAATTGTTTTTATTCAAACAAGGTAATTATAATGCTTTGTCAGACACAATTTATCCTAACTGCTGAAATGGTTTAAAAAATTCTCAGACTTAGAAAAAAGTATCACCCAGATTAATAACCAGTTAAATGCTATTTTATGTTGTTAGTGTGTAAATGTATTTCTAAATCCAGCATTTTTCAAAGTTCATACTTTTTGAAAATATGTTAAATGTTTTCAGAATTACAAAATTACAGCTTGGAAATTTTGTTTTTCTATATTTGAATTTAGGTGTTATTAAGCAATACTCTAAATGTCTGGTTGCTTAGTTTTCTGGTATCTAGAAAAAAAGCAATTATATACAACATAAATGATGTTTGAAATAATACAATTGCTAGTTTTGTGATATTCAGACACTTGGGTACCTACTTCTGACCACTGTTTTAAAACCACAAATGAAATCTTCGTAAGTTGTTCATGGCAAGGGTCCCTTCATGCCCTTAAGCTTGTCTTACTTTGAAGCCAGGCTTGGTGCCACAGCAGGAGACTGATGGTGTCATATCCTGGATTTTTACCATCATGTTCTTGTGCAGAAACCGTCACAACATTTGAAATACGAAAGATTTTTAAAGTCATATGTTGTCTTCTCTACCTATTTTTGATATTCATTATTATCTCTGTGTTATTTGAGGAAGCCACTAAAATAAAGCAGATCAAAACACAGAGATCATATGCTGTTTATCTTGCTATATTACGAGGAATTTAAGATTAATAAGGTAGAAGTCACTTCTGTTGATGATCATGGAGGAGATGAGATATACATCTAACGAAGCACTTACAATTTATTAAGGAAAATTTGATAGGAAACAGAGCAGTGACCACTAGACAGTTAAAGAAAACAAGTTAACAGGAAGAATAGGGAGGGCAAATGGAAAGTACCATGATAGCCAAAGAGAAATTTTTTTTAATAGAAAAAATTTTTCCATTCATTTTACACACAATCAAAGATCCCCCTCTTCCCTCCCCCACCCACCCCCAGCCTCCACCTCTCCACCCACCTCCCACTCCTCCCAGCGGGCTTTTTGGAGCCCACTACCTATCATGGGACACCTTGCTCAGCGTTAAGGCATAGGGAGGGGCTTGGACTTGCCTCTACTGGATGTGCTTCCACATGGGAGGGAGGCCTTGCCTTCTTGTGGGAAGAGAAACGCTTAAGCACAGCATTCAACAAATAGATCACCAAAGCTGGAGAAAACTGATTATGTGTTATCAAAGTTTGTCATCACTCATAATTTGTATGCCTTTATGAAAGAAAGGAATTATAAAACATAAAAGAGGACTTGAGTTGACAATATGAACTTAGTTGCATAAGATACTAGTAACAGGAACAGGAAAAGGCGAAGTAAAGATGGAGAAAAAAATAACTCAAAGATGTGAGAAACCAACTGAATATCACAAAAAAAAATGCAAAAAGAGATATCAACTGACATATTTTAGGTATGTTTTTCTTTTTTTATTATTAAGAAATTTTTATTCATTTAACATACCAATCACCTCCTTTTCCTGCCCCTGCCCTACCCCCAGCCTTCCCTCCCTAAACTATCCCCCCCATTCCCTCCTACAACAAGGGAAAGCCTCCTATGGAGAGTCAACAGAGGCTGATACATTCAGGTGAGGGAGGTCCAAGCCCCTCCCTTTGCCTCAAGGCTGTGCATTGTGTCCCACCATAGCTAGTGGGCTCCAAAAAGCTAGCTCATGCATCAGGGATGGATCCTGGTGCTACTGCCAAGGGGACCCTTAAGGAGATCAAGCTACACAACTGTCTTGCTTATGCAGAGGACCTAGTCTACTTCCATGGAGGCTCCACAGCTGTTGGTCTAAATTTCATGAATTCTCACTAGTTTGGTTTGGTTGTCTCTGTAGGTTTCCCCATCATGATCTTGATGCCCCTTGCTCATGGAATCCCTCTTCTCTCTCTTTGACTGGCCTCCTGGAGTTTTGCCTGGTATTTGTCTGTAGCTAACAAGGAGGACCCTAAGAGGGACAAATGGATCACCCTGGGAAGGGGGAATAGATGAGATCTCCATGATTAAACTGTGGATGAGGGGGGCAATGGAAGGTAGGGGATGGGGGATGAGAACATAAGGAAATGGGATGGTTGAGCTGGAACAGGGATGGAGTGGGAAAGCAATGAAAGAGATACCATGATGTCTCCCTCTATCATGGTAACTCTTTCATTGAGGAGACATCATGGGGATAAGGAGAAACTGGGCACTAGGGAAGTCCCAGGATGAACCCAGCTTAGACTACTAGCAATAGTGGAGAGGGTACTCGAACTGGCTTACCCCAGTAATCAGATCAGTGAACACCCTCACTGTCATCATAGAGCCTTTCTCCAGGAACTGATGGAAGCAGATGCAGAGATCCACAGTTAAACACAAGGCCGAGATCTAGATATGATTTTCTTAATATGAAATATCAAGAAATATTAAATATTTCTTTTCTTATTTGTTTTGTTATTCAAGAAATAGTATCCTATGATATGGTTCAATATTACTTTGAGGTACTAATCTCGACAGGATCCTATATGAGTCAACTAAGTTTCTGTGAATGCAAGCATGTACCATTGTGCCTGGCATTAAAACACTTAAATAACAGTTGTTAAAGTATAGGAAGGCTTGTAGGAGATAGGGTAAGAACTTAGAGAAACAGTGGTTTATTATTCTATTTCATAGAATAAATACTAAGTATATTTGATCTTTGTATGTTTTGGAAATAAAAGGAAGAATGAAAAGATGCAATCTGCCAATATGTACATTGAAAATGTTCAATATTACTAATAATTAAGAATATAAAGACCTAAGGAAGCTATGCATGGTAATGCATACATATGACAAAAGAACTCTGAATACCAGTTGGCTTAGAAAGGACTAAATCACAGGCTACTCTAGGCTGCTTAGTTACTGTATCAAGATGACACTAGAGAACACTGAGACATCCTGTGTAAAAAAAAAAATGAATAAGTGAATGAATGAATGAATGAATATATAGATTAAATTCACAATGAGATAACTTTTTATGCCTTGAGATTACAATTATAATGTAAACAGATAACAGATAGTATTGGGGAAGATGTAGGGAAACAAAAACTCCAGTCTTATTCACTAGCATAATATGAAAAGAGTATATTCTCCCTGGAAAACAGTATCAGAGTTACAAAAATATTTAAATACATAATTATAAAATAACCCAACAATTCTACTTCTGAGGATAGATGCAGAATAGGGAGTAGCAAGTAGGGAGTCAGAAATGCATTCATACACTCATGAACTTGGATTATTATGCAAATAACAAAACTTTGGGAACAACCCAAATATCCCTCAAGGATTTACTAAAAGTGCAATGTAATCTTAATAACAATTAAGCTTTACACCTGTTACCACATGGATGAATCTTAAATATATTGTGTTAAGCAAAATAAGGCAACCATAAATGTACAAATATGTGACGCTTCTCACACAGGGTACCCATTATAGTGTAATTTATTTAGTTAGAATGCAGACTATTATTTTAAGGGTCAGTGGGAGTATGAAAAATTTAAGTACGGAAGAAAAGCTTTTAGAGATGAATAGTGGGAGTGACTATACAACTCATGAATTGCTTCATGTCATTGAAGTGTGCACTTAGAAATGGCCAAATGGTAAACTCTATATCATGCATTTTCTCACAATAAAAAGTCAAGAAATTTAAAAGTCTGTTTAAAATTATGTAAACAGGAAAAACATAGTAATCTTGAGTTCAAAAGACAAATATAGTTTTAAAGGGAATGGTATTGTAAACATCTATTTGCACAATACCCACACACACACACACACACACACACACACACACACACACACACACAGAGAGAGAGAGAGAGAGAGAGAGAGAGAGAGAGAGAGAGAGAGAGAGAGAGAGAGAGAGAGAGAGAGGTGAGTGTTATGTATCTAGAAGGAATCAAGTCAGAACGAAAAATGCCTTAGTTTGAGTCTTGCCTTTTATTAGAGTTCCTAAGACATAATGATATAATTAACTGAGACCCAGAGACCCAGATTAAGAATTATGGCAAGAGGCAGGTGGGACTACAAGAACAATAGCAGGTGGGTGACAGCCTGAATTTGATCCCTGGAACCTGCGTGATGTGTGGAGAGACAGTTCCCTCAAGTTGTTCTCTGACATCTTTATTCATGACTTATACATACAAATACACAAAGAATAGAATTATTCCAATCATTCAAATGCATAGTCACTTTAGGATATTTTACCAGCTCTGGTATATATAATCATGGTGACGTTGATTTTATTTTTAAGTTCATTATTCATAAATAGTTTTAATACTATAGAGAAATATACTAGAACTTCGGACAGTGATTCACAGAAGAAAAAATATATGAATCAAGTTTTATAAACAACAACAAAAATCCCGGAAATCCTAATATTTTGTGCAAACAAATAATTCATTAGGCTACCATAACCAAATGTTTTTCCTCAAATTTGGCATCAACATTGTGGATGATTTTTTTTTATCTTCAATATCTAAGATAACTTTATAATTTTTTTCTAATAAAAAAAGAACTGTCCTCAGTGCATGAGCTGGCTGTTTGGAACCTGGGGCTTATACAGGGACACTTGGTTCAGCCTGAACTGAATCTATCAGGGTGAACTCAATCCCCAGGGAAGTCTTTGCCCTGGAGGAGATGGGAATGGAGGGTGGGCTGGAGGGAAGGTGAGGGGGTGGCAGGAGGGTGGAGGACAAGGGAATCTGTGGCTGATATGTAAAATTAAATTAAATTATATAAAAAAAAACATTACAGAGTGAAAGAGGTTCATAAAGTTGCAATTACTACCTTTGTGGCTCAAGTCTCATTACTTTAAAAAGTTGTATCCACACCATGTGAAGGCTGTTTTGAAGGTGAAAAATAATAGATTAAAAAATTAAGATTCCAGTGGAATTTTTACTTGAAACCTGTGGCCATGAATTCACTGAGCCTATTAGGTGAATCCTAGTGTGATTATGTAGAAAGAATAATTGCAAATTGGAGTGTCACTCTGAACACAATAGCATCACTTAAAATTTCTTTTCTCATTGTGAGCTTGTAAACCCTAAATAATTCTGATTTCCAGGAAAATCGGGTAATTTGTAAATTACTTCAAATGTACATACAATTTTCAGATAAATGCCATCCATATGGAGTACTATGATTGTTTCACATATATGTTCAGAACATCATTTATCATGAATGTTCGTATAATAAATCAGCTTAATAGCATATTTATGACTATATGCATAACTGTTTTGTCAATATTGATTATCATATTTTTATAAAATATATTTCCTATTTCTGAAAGTTTTGAGGTTCTGTCTTTGTTTTAAACTGACAACTCTTTATAAAAATAGGTACCCAGCCCTTGGACCATCTTGTTTACTTAACAATACAGTATAAGTTGGTGGCAGACTTCCATTAATACATTGTAGATGAGATGCTGAGAGGAGTCAAGATTTTATTGACAAGGAATTTAATAGTTTTCACTCACATGCAGGTTTTCCTTATGTTGCCCAGAGATTAGAATTTAGTTATTTTAATGAAATAATTGAAAAGGAAAAACGCATGAGACCAAATGCCTGATAATTTCTTCAACGCCCCCACCCCTTTATTTTTTACCAGATCTATTCAAATAGCTGTTATTCCATAGGACACACGGTGGTGTTTGAGGCAGTTTTGATGGTACCAGAATTCTTCTTTCTTTTACCTCATTTCACAGCTGAACATATATCTCAGTTAACTCAAGAAAGAGTCACAAAACTCTCATTTCTTAACCTGATGGTTAAGGTACTTTATAATTGTCAATCCTTTATTCAAGCATATATACTGCTCTAAAATCAAGAAGGGCACATAAACTAGGGAAATCTAGAAATTAATTTTGATGGGAAGCAATGTTAAAGTGGACAACGACTCCTAGACAAAGTGTTTTATAAGGCAATTCATGTATTTGAAATAGAGTCGATAGGGGAGCAATTTTTTTGTCATGTAAGAAGTCTGTCCTTGCCATTGTTTGAAGCGAAGCACGACAATGGCAAGGACAGACTGTCAAAATAAAGATACAGTTAAGATAATTCAAAGATTTTTCTACTTTGTTTTATTTGAAACACAAACACATGCCTTCTTTGCAAAAAAAAAAAAAAAAAAAAGTACATTCATCTGCACTGAGGTATGGGTGCTAATTACACACCTCATTATTTTGGTAGCACAACACTAAGAGCAGAAAGATATCACAGGAAGGCAAAAGAAGAAATACCTAAAAGATTTTTATTTTTGGAAAGCTTTTTATAATGTCCCATATGTTGTGGTGTGTCTCCTTCAAGCTAACAAAGGATGATGGGTAAGCTAGGCACCATATGGGTATCATTTATAAATATCAATCATAATTCTCCATATTTTCTAGAAATCTCTAGATAAAATGCATATTGTTGATGTTGTAAATGTGTCTTTGTTGTCTTTATTATTCTATTTGTTTTCCAAATTGCTTATGAATGAATCAATTTTTTTTGTTTGTGTGTGTGTGTAATTGTGTGTCTCATGAGATCACTATTGCAGAGAAATAATACAAAATAATACAATTAGTAGGGACAGTTACTATTTCAAGGAGACTGCCTTCCTTTGTCTGGAAATTAATATTATGAATTTCTCACCTTATACTTGCTTTTATTTTAATTAATATATAGAAACTTTATTTTGAATTCAGGTCATAGTGAATTACATCTGTGAGAATAGTCACTTGGAGGAATATAATAATAACTATCATTATGGTAGAATGTGGTTTATTTGACAAGGTACATGTAAAGCTAAATCATTTTGGTAAAATCGGAAACTATACAAGGAGATCAGAGAAAAATTGTGTTTATTGAAAAGTAATCCAGCCTATAAGGAATGTAATCATGTGTAAATCTTATCCTTGTTAATTTTCCATTATATTTTAATCTTGTTTTGAAAGAAAAAATAATTCATACTATCTGAAACAGTCTAAAAGTTTGCCCCAAATATAGTCAAGAAAAGAAATATTTGGTTAATTTTAACTTTTTTGCTTTACTTTTTAACAGACCCCAGGGTAGAAACTGAACTTCTTTTATTGCAGCTTTTATAGTTTTAATGTTACATTTATTCTGCTTATTGTTTAAATTCCTATGATAGCTTCACTATATTAATATCAATGTTCATTAATAATACAATAGATATCAATCTTAACATCGTTCAAATAAACAATGATACTAGTTAAATTAGTTTTTAATCTTTCCCTGGAAAGAAGGAAACTAAACTGAGGGATGGCCTCCATCAGACTTGCCTTTAGGGCCATTTTCTTGAAAAAATGCATGATGTGAAAGGACCCAGCCCACCATGGGCCGTGCCCACTGAGAGCAGGTGTTTGTATAAGGAAGCAAGCGGAGTAAGCCAGTAAGCAGCATTGCTCCACGGTCTGCACTTCAGATCCTGCTTCAAGGTTCCTTTCTTGAGTTTCTGCTTGGATCTCTTGTTGGTGGATAGTAAGTCATGATATAAAATAAATCTCTTCCTTGGTTAGGTACTTTTTGTCAATGAATTTTTCATGGTACAGAAAAGCTAAGTAATATAAAACTAGAGCAGTTTGATTCATAAACTTCATATATTTTAAAGCTGACTTATTTTGTAAGCCCAATTATGCTATTAAAACTTATTTCAGGTGAGGTCAGTCTTCCTGAATTCTCTCCACTGTGGAGATAACAGAGGGAAAGAAGTGCATTTGACATTTTCAAATTATTTTCATTTTAGGTCATTACTACTTTATTATATGTCTCTTTCAATAATTTCAGACTTTCAATTGTGATAAATAATACGTAGTGCTATGAGAAAAGACCAAAGTTCAATCTCAAACATTTGGAGTGTTTCAGCTCCAACTAAGCTGCTAAATAATTAAGCTTGATATGTACAGAGAAAGATGTCAGTAGTATGTTTTTGAAAAAAAAAATTCTCTCACGTCCCACCACAGTTAGGGTTTTGGGTTTAGCTCCTCAGGAAGTTTGTGTTTAGCTCTTCAGGAGGTGTGTGGAGGAGGAGAGAACAATGATTAATGACCATGGGAAGGCACAGACCCAAACCGATGGGTCAGTGTATGAAATGTGAAGATGGTATCTTTTGGACAAAAAAAAAGAGGAGAAACCTTGGAGTAGTTGGTTGTGAATCAGGAAAGGTTAAGTTTCCCCAAGCAATAAGTAACAGGTTCTCTGGTCTTGTACCCTGAACCTCGTGTATTAAGAAATTAAGTCATAGATGCATACTGTCTTCAAAGATGAATTCTGGACTTGAGCATCACTGGAACAGTAATCATCCAGGGCAGACAAGGCTCCCGAATTTTTCCTTCTGAAAATAACCTGGGTATAGTATGATGAATTGGCTCTTACATTGCAGAATTGTAGTGCTTGTTGTTGGTAATTGGCCTAAGCAGTTCAGAGAACAAAAGTGCTCCTGTGAGATAAATTTGTGTTAAAAAACCTACTCTCCCACCTATTAACTGTGTGCTCCCAGACAAATACTTTAACCTTTCCAGGATTCTGTTCTCTAATTTATGAGACCAGGATTAAAATTATTGTCGGTTAGTAGACTGCCAGACATACAAAGACACACCACCCTTTTTGTATGACTGTGCATTATGCTTAGTTAGAAATGGATCAGGGGAATCTAGATCCTGGATCATATATAGAAATTTTCACATGGAAGATATTCAAAAAATGAGATTCACAGATCTATGGTGGAACATTTTAAACATGGACCCTTTCACTATTTTTAAACATTCTGCAAGTTCTTGATGGGTCTTAAATGTTTTTTCATTTGTACCTACCTCAAACACTTAAAATTTCAAATGGGAGTACAGCCAAGGATAGATTAATAGCTAGTTTACATCTGATAAATTTCTACTTCTTCTTTAACTCCTTGAATTCTTTTTTTTTATTATTTTGCCCTACTTTCTTGTACCCTACAAGCTCTGATCTACCTATTCTGGTAAGTGACAGTCAATCTGAGGAAGAAAATGCTTGCAGTTAATAAGCAGAATTTAAAAATGACCCTTGAGAGCAGCAGATGAATTGCTAATTAGAATTATCGCTGTTGCCCTGATAATTTTGTTCTAAGGTCTGAATGATGTCAGGACATTAAAAGTAGAAAGTTCATTAATGTTTTTAATGCATATCTATTATTTATGAAGCAAATGTGAGCTGGGAGACTAGAAGGGAAAGCAGCACATAGATCTCTTTGTCTATCTTCCAAGTTGGTGATTCCCTCAACTTTGCCTTAATCTATTTTCTTCAATAATACAGATCAGAGCAACCATCGTGTGCTCTTGAAAATGTTGAATGTCCTCCACCTGATACATTATTTTCATTTGTATGTGAGATTATAATGTAACTTTATTAATTTTCCCTTCATGTTCCTTCCCCCAAACCTTCCCATCGCTCCTTGATGTTTTTCAGAATCATAGCTCATTTTTCATTAATTAATAAACTTTTTTCATTAATGAAAAGGAAATGATGTTGTTGCATTCAAACATATCTGAATATTACCTGCTGTCTGTTTAATGTTACTTGTATGTAACTAGTTTATTTTTTTCCAAAAACATGACTAAACATGGTATCAAGTTTCTGATACCAAAGGTGCACTGATCTTCATAATCACTCATAGAGAATATATGGATGTAAGAAGACTAATTAAATAGGAAATCATGCAAACATGAGAAGTGAGTAGGATACTGGAAACATATTTTAAGATCTGAATGTGATGGTGCGTGCTCGGTGGGAGACACATGGATCCTTGGGCCTGGCCAGCTAGCCAGCCTAGACTACTATGGAAGCTTCCCTCAGAAACCCTGTGTTCTAAAACAGGTGGATGGTACCTAAGACACCCAAGGTTGACCTCTGACCTAAAAACAGGCACGCTAATGAAATAATTCTTAATATCATATGGCTCTAAATTAGAGAATGAATTGAAAAAAAATAATAAAATAATTTTCATCACAACTTATGATCTTGCTTGAGGCATTATTTTCTTATGTTATTGTTATATTGTTAAAATATGAGCATTTTTCAGAAACACATAGCTATAGATACACAATTTTTTAAGATTTACTTATTATTTTATGTTATTTTATAATTTATTTTGATTTTACATATCAGCCACAGATTCCCTTGTTCTCCCCCCTCCCGTGCCCCTCCCACCTTCCCTCCAGCCCACCCCCCATTCCCATCTCCTCCAGGGCAAAGCCTCCCCTGAGGATTGAGTTCAACCTGGTAGATCCATTCTAGGCAAATCCAGTCCACTCCTCCCAGGCTGAGCAAAGTGTCCCTGTATAAGCCCCAGGTTCCAAACAGCCAGCTCATGCACTGAGGACAGGTTCTGGTCCCACTGCCTGGATGCCTCCCAAACAGATCAAGCTAATCAACTGTCTCAATTATCCAGAGGGCCTGATCCAGTTGGGGGCTCCTCAGCTATTGGTTCATAGCTCATGTGTTTCCATTCGTTTGGCTATTTGTCCCTGTGCTTTTTCCAATCTTGGTCTCAACAATTCTCACTCATACAAACCCTCCTCTTTTTTGTCAATTGGACTCCTGGAGCTCAACCTGGGGCCTGGCTGTGGATTTCTACATCCGGTTCCCTCAGTCATTGGATGAGGTTTCTAGCATGACAGTTAGGGTATTTGGCCATCCTATCATCAGAGTAGGTCAGTTCGGGCTGTCTCTTGACCATTGCCAGTAGTCTATTGTGGAGGTATCTTTGTGGATTTCTGTGGACCTCTCTAGCACTTTGCTTCTTCCTATTCTCCTGTGGTCTTCATTTACCATGGTCTCCTATTCCTTGTTCTCCTTCTCTGTTCTTGATCCAACTGGGATCTCCCGCTCCCCTAAGCTCTCTTTCTCTCAACCCTTGCCCTTCATTACCCCTACTCACGTCCAGGTTGTTCACGTAGATCTCATCCATTTCTCTCGCAAATTATGGCAGATATGAGGTCACAATTACATTTTTGAAAATAAGAAAGAATACTTTAAAATATATACAAATGAAAGGAAGCTCAATAAATGTCAGCCTGGGAAGAAAAGCCAAATTGCTCCTAAGTCTGAATATTGCTAACTTAATTAAAACTCAATTAACATTGTTATTGTGTAACTAATGGCTTGAAAATGGTAATGTCATAAGTCATCAATTATAGATTAGTGTGAAAGAGAGTAGGTACTACAGACTAGAATGTCACACTAAGCCTCAGGGTGCCTTTAAAAAATACATTTGTCTGAATTATATGTCAGATTATAGCATGGCATTGTATTTGATTAAAACTGACAAACATAATGTATCTAATAAATTACTTTCCACCAAAAGGATGTTTGTAGAGTGTCAATAGAGATAATTTTTTACCAATATGTATCTTTTTAATTATTTTCTTTATTATGAGTTTTGATAATTTTTCAAGGAGAAAATTTGAGCTACAAGACCTCCAATCGTGGTTTTCCCTATTTTTCTCCTGTCTGTGAGGTTAGTGACTATATTTTACATTCTTAAGAAAATTATTCATGTATTCTGGCATGATTCTTGATTTGTCTTCTTCTAATGAACATTTTAGATAGCTTCATGGTTCAAAATCTGCTATTCTCATTTCAAATTGTTTCTGTTCCCTTCTACATCGGTCTGTGTTTCATCTTTTGATCCCTGACCAGGAGTCTCTTTTAAGAATGCACACATCTCTCTTTCCTAAAAAAATCCAATCTCTGTATTTGAAATTTTGACATTTTGACTCTTTTGACTCTTTTCTTGTATAAATTATGGATTTTCAATGGTTATTTATTAACCTATTTTGAGCTGAATTTCTCTAGTGTTATTATGTACCCATGAAATTAGGAAATATATTAAGATGAAACTATACATTGGAATATATTGCTTAAAAATTCATTATAATACAAAAGTTTATATTCTATATTACTATCTTTATTTGAAATGTTGAAACATTTTGATGACATTTGTTTGCTTGAATGAAAAGAACCCCAGATTTGTCTTGTAGTTATATAATCTGTTTAGCAGAGAGTGTTCATAATTGCTGTCCATGATGGTTCACATGGGCAATAAACAGGATTCAGGAGCTTGAGGCAGGAGGATTAAAAGTTAAGTCCTAAATAGGGAACAGAATGAGAATGTCTAAAAAGCAGATGACCAATCAGTCAATAAACAAAAACAGAAACTCCTAATGTTTAGTTGTTTAAAGTATAGAGATCACTTGACACAATCAGAATAGTCATTCTTTTATATAAAACAAACCAATTTATACCAATAGTGTTTTGTTAGTTCAATTGCCTTAATTTTTTCAATTTCACTATTATTTCTCTGAGAGTTTAAGTTAGTTTGATTGTTTACTTAAGCTTGATGCATTTGAGCTGAGAGGCATCCTGGGGCAGCCACATAGCTGTGTAAGATGGATGGCCCTGCGTCTCCGGAAATCTCAGCTGGGAACAGCCACTTGACAAATCTTTATGGTAATAAACAGACAATTCTACTGAAACATACTGTGAAGCAAATTCCAAAGTGATTTTTCTGGGAAGGTGTTTAAAGCCCTTGGAAAAGTCATCCCCTGGAATTCAGAGGCACTTCGACATGCAAATAGCACACTTGAGACAAGGGGACACCTGATGTTTGGCTTGATTGTGGCTTTAGGCCTCAATTTCAGGTAAATGAGAGAATGGATGAAGAAGAAGAAAAAAAGATTTTCTTTTTGATGGGTTTGTCCCTCAGGGGAATAGAGCCCAGGGAGAAAGCTAGGTAGTACCCATTCATAATACCTTCCTGGTCTTGAGTAATGACAAACCACTTACCATCCTTTGGAGATGTGGGCAAGTTACACCATGTTTCCTGCTTTACATAGTTGTCATATTGACAAAGAAAATTTAATAGGTGATTACCATGGGAAAATCATCCATTACACTGTCTGAGTTTTTTTTATTTTGTATTTTATTTTTTGCATGTGCATCTAACATTACCTATACTATGATAAGATGATAAATTTGCCTGTCAGTTGAGAATAGTTTTAAAATGAAGAGCCATGTCTACTCATAAGACTTTGTGCATGGCCATGATTGAAAATGTCTGGTAATCAATAAATGCTTACCAAACTGATTTTATTATATAAAACTTAACAAAGATCATCATACTTTTCTCCTTCTAAAAGAAAAAAAATAGAAAGAAAACTTGATAAAGTCAAATGATACTGAACTGTTTGGATTGATGCATTTATTTTTCAAAGCTTCATTTTACTGACTGTCTTGGAATAAAATTTAGAAAAAAATTCATATCTAAAGGAGAGAGGATTTCTTGTCAGTAATTTAAAGGTCATATCCATTTACTTGATGCGGTCCTTATGTTTATTAGTGATCATAAAATTTATGTTTGAAAATATTTAATTACATTATTGCTTTTAGTGGTGCACAGGGTGTTTAATATCACTTATTTATCTTAATCTTAAAAGGTCAAATATAAAACCTCTATGACAAGTAACACTTATAAATTGATGACTCCCAAAGTGATGTGATTGTTTTCTGGAGAAATCGTTCTGTTTTTATAAGTCAAAGTGACTAAAGTAATTACAAACAGGAATTTAAGTATTTAAAAAATAACATACATGTATTATGGACTTTGTAGGAAGATTTTTACCTAAAACAAGGGAAAATGCCCTGTATAACAATTTCAATTTAGTACGGGTACTGATAGACAGCATTTATTCATATTTATATAAAGAAATACACAAAAAATTGTATATACAAGCACACAAAACATATGAATAGTACACAAATACACACACATGTGTGTGTATTTATATTTTTATATATATTAACATATACAGAAAAATTCAATCCCTTAATACTGTTTTCAATCTTTTTTGGGACTGATCTCATATAATTCTATAAAATTATTAGAATTCCAATATAATTATTTTGTTTAGATACATTTTGCAAAGACATTATCAATGTGAAATTTACACCAAAATTGAATAGGTAATGAAGACTATTCAAAACAGTTGCCACAGGAAAGAGAAGTCATATTTAAATTTGAATCTGGGACATATTGATATGTTCTATACCTTTTCAAGTATTTTTTTCCTCTGTCCTTAAGCCACCAGTGCTTGTTAACCAGAGTTCACCTGACTTAGGGTCCCACTTTCTGTTGCCTGGAAGAAAGGGGACTAGTTTCTAAGATGATTACATTTCAGAGAAAGTCTAGTAGGTCTTTGAGAAAGACATTCTATTCTATTCTATTATAATTATATTTATATTATATATTTATATTATATTATAATTATATTTAAATAAAATATGCATAAATCTCAAAAAACAATAAAAAAGTTGCAATTAAATGTTTTATTTTTTCTTTCTTTTCCTTTTTTTAAAAATTAAATGTGAGAAAAGAAAGGTCAGAGCCTCAAGTCAGGAGAAAGCTTGCATAAACTGAAGCTCTGGAAGTAGATAAGGTTTCTTAGTCAATGAGACTATTGAAATAGTCAAATTCCCTAGGAAACTTTTATTTTCAAATCTGGCAGATTGTAGCAGAACTCAAAACCTTGGGTGGGAAGAAAGAAAGATAATGCATAGATTTATATTTAGATTAATGCAAAATGATAGCTGAATATTTTCTATAAGTTACTATGTTTAATTTTCAAGAAATGTATACAAGTGACATCCTAGTGGACATGACAAGGAATTTTGGAGGGATGAACACATTCAAGAATGTAGATGCTGGTGAGCTGCTCCATCACTTTGCCTAGAAAACTGACTGTGTGTTGGTGGCAGATTTACTGTGGAACAATATTTTGTACCTTAGACACAAGAGATCAAAGTGACAGAAAGAAAATGTACTTGATTGACAGGGATGACTTGTGTTTTTTGAAGCCTCTTCTCTTTTTAAACTCCTTAAAAGTGTATTTCACTACAGGCTTATACAACTGTTAAAGGAAAATATAATATTGTAAATTTAAGGCTAAAATTCCTAATCATCTTTATACTTTTTTGTGTATGATAGAGGGATACTGAATCACTGTTGGTCAATTAAACATATGTGGGGCAGCAATTAAAGACAAAATGGCTTTAACAATTGTTTTAAAATTATTCTTTTAATACAGATACATTACACTTTAACTTATCACTCTCCTTAAAAACACTCAGTAAGTTTAGAATAAGAAGTATTTTACAGTGTCCAAAATTTAAATCTCTTTTACTCCATCTAGGAAATAATCCATAAATAAAAATGCCATTTTCTTTGTGGTAGGAGAGTTATACAAGCTGCAGGTGGATGCCCTTAGTAAAGCATTTGCCCAAAATGCATATGGCCTTGTTTTAAATCTGAAGGGCAGTCAGGAGAACAAGGGGAGGAGAAGAGGAAAGAGGGGAGGGGAGAGAAGAGAGAGAATTATACATCATGTATGGTATCTATTTATATTGTCTGACATTCTAGGTATACACAGAGGAAGATGATGCATTTACATCAGAGTTATAAAACACAGTGGATGCTGGCAGAAGCTATCATTGAAGTAAAGAGAAATAATCAACATTTACTATATGGCATTTGTGTGTATAGACACTAATTTTCCATAACTTTCCTTTGTTAAGAGTTTTACTGAGTTATATAAAATATTTCCCTTGAGATTATAAAAGGCAAAGTAATTTGCTTTTTGTTATTTTTTTCCACTTAAACAAGGTCTCACTTATATAGACCAAGATTGCCTTGAAATCACAGTGTCCACTTAACGTTTATCCCTTGCGCACTGGGAATGAAGTTGTGCAACACTGTAAGTGGTTATACATTAATTTTGTAAGTCAAAATTGTACCATTACTATTTGGGAGTTTCAGTTTAGGGAATACTGCAGTGTTACTGAGAGGGATAGATCTAAAATTTTAGTGAATAGAACGTAACAGAAAGCAAATTAAGTGAAAATTTTTTCATATTTTAAATACTAAGTCCAAGAGGAAGGATGGGAGTTTGATAAGGGGCTCACTAGTGAATATTAAAAAAAAAATGAAAATTAGAAAACATCTCCTGTCGTGGAGTTTCTTGTGTGCCTTTTATGTTTTGATTTTAATGTTTTTGTTTTTTTTTTATGGTACACATTATGTAGCAATTTTCATCCACTCAGTATCTGATTTTGTATTACCTATAGCTTACAGAGTTAAGTTTAAACCATGATTGCCACATTAAATTTTCTTTAGTTTTCCCGTAATATTATAATATGAAATATTATCATTTATTATGAAAAATTACTTTTTTTTGGTTTTTCAAGATAGGGTTTCTCCGTGTAGTTTTGGTGCCTGTCCTCATCTCGCTCTGTAGACCAGGCTGGATTCAAACTCACAGAGATCCACCTGGCTATGCCTCCCAAGTGTGGTATTAAAAGCATGTGCCACCACTGCCCAGCAAAAAAGTTACATTTTTACTAGTATAGTCAATACAAGCAAAAAAGAGTTATAATATTTTTTTATTATTTATACTAGTCCCCAATCTGTTATTTTTAGATACTAAATCATATAGATGTCAGGTATTCTCTTAACTTCTTTTATCTAGTGTAGCGAAAAACACCTGGTTCAAGAAGTTAAAACTCATTTCATTATGCAAATTGATACATAGTATGTGAATGCACTGCTTATTATTTAGATAGTAAATATCAGTCAAGACTATTATGGTTTCATTATATAACACACAGGTAGATTCTGAGAACATTATAAAATTGATTTTCAGTAGATCCATGATTTTATTAATTATATGGATTATTAACATTTCTCTACCTTTAAAAGTAGGATAATAGTGGTATTCAGCTCTTGAAACCTATTTACAATGTACATTATATCATAGAAAGGCTGCCATATGCAATACATAAATTATATTTGTTACATTTATTTTGATTTGTAGCATGATTCAATGTATGACATGGGCCAACTGAAATGAGGCATATTTGAAAACTTAAAATCATGTGCATTTCATAAGGAATTTGCTTCACATAAGATCATTGTAAGCTACTAAATGTTTTAAATAAAAGCTATTGTGTGTATGTAAGAAATGTTGAGAATTGTTTCTGTGAAGGGTCTAGAGTCCAAAATTTCAACTAGAATGAAAGAATCATGTCAGATGTTTAGCTACTCATATTTATGGTAGGAACATAGCTAGGAGAGAAGGCATGTTGAAAGTGAGATTCACTTTAAAAATTCTAAAGTCATAGATCTAAATTTTCTATGAACGCAATGATTTACATACAATTATTGAACTAAATTGACCTAAACATCTTCCTTTATAAAATGTCCTTGTGTTTGACATAGTCCTGCTGTGATTTTATCTTCAAATTAATCCTCGTAACTCATTTAGACCCATTCCCCAGACATATTTCTGGGCTCTGTATACACTTTAATATCTGTGCAGACCTTACCTATCTCCTTGTTGTGGATATTGTTTTGTACAAATAAAACACTGATTGGCCAGTAGTTAGGAAATATAGGCGGGACAAAAAAAAAAAATTCTGAAAAGTGGAAGGCTGAGGTGGGGAGAGACCTGTCAACTACCACCATGACAAACAATATGGAAGGTACCAGTAAGCCACGTGCCACGTGGCAACTTATAGATTAATAGAAATGGGTTAATTTAAGATAGAAGAAGTAGATAACAAGAGAAGCCTGCCACAGCCATACAGTTTATAAGTAATATAAGCGTCTGAGTGTTTATTTTATAAGTGGATTGTGGGACTGCAGGGGCTTGGTGGGACCTGAGAGAAGCTCTCCAGCTACATCTCCTAGCATGTTTATACATGTAAACTGTGTTTCAAAAACTTACTCAGCACTAATTTGTTATCATAACTATTCCTGATCTTTTAGTTCTTCCAAATGTGGTCAGATGCTATCAGTTGATATATTGATATTTCTACTATCTGATAGATTGTGGCTAATTGAATATGAGTATTTAAATTTTGTTTAATTAGCTACAATTGGATGAAATAAAAACTTCCCCATTCACTCTAATCTCATTTCTAGACATAAAGTTTTATATGTGGTTTTTTAAAAGAATAAGTAACATTTTCCCTCTTGAATCTGCTGCCCAAGTACCATAGGCCATCTAAAATACCCAGTGCTCTATCTCCTACTTTTTTCTGTCATAAGTGCTGCAACATGATTCAGGAAAGAGTTCAGCCAATTTCATTTATAAAGGGAAGATAATTAGGAGCTCCAGAAGTTACATCTAATTCTTGGATTTAAAAGCTATGCGTCTAGATTTCTCTATGTAGTGTTAATATTTAATGATGTTCCTTAAAATATCTATATTGTTTAGGATGTCTCACAAGCTTAGCAGCACTAGTTAATAAGGTATGTAAGCAAAGTAGATTTAATTCAGGCCTTAATGGTCTTAAGAGTATTCTTGGAAACCTCGTGACTAGCCAGAAACAGATGGCATTGTTTAGCTATGTCACTTGCACGTCACAAATATATACCGCTGTCTTTCTCTTCCACTTTTCTTGTATGTTAATTTGGAATTAGAATCCAAAAAGATGTAATATCTGAAGGTCAATTAAATGAACACTTTAAGGATAAAACAAATACTTTATCAAGGAGGTACAGTAGGAAAAAAGTGTTCCTCCTGTAAAAATGACAGCAAAAACTTAAATATCACTTTATAATATGCATATTTTTGTTTTGGTGGGAGAAAGAATATAATCATTTCTTTATATAATCTCCTCCAAAATTTGTGGATTGACTATTATCATTTTCTGATATTGAATTAAAAAGGAATGCATCCTTAGATATATACTTGCTTGTAGCTGGAGTTATCTCCAGTCCCACCCGGTCCCACAGCCACTCAGACCCAAATAAACACACAGACTTATATTGTTTAAACTGTTTGGCCTAATGGCTCAGGCTTTTTGCTATCTAGCTTTTAAATCTTAAATTTACCCATAATTCTTATTTATGTTTAGCTATGGGGCTTGGTACCTTTCCCAGTTCTGCCCTCACATCTTGCTTCTCAAGTTGGTGGCTGGCAGTGTCTCCTGACTCAGCCCTCCTAATTCCAGAATTCTCCTCTCGCTTTTTCTGCCTATACTTCCTGCCTGGTTATTGGCCAATGAACATTTTATTAACCAATCAGAGCAACACATTCACAACATACAGATATCAACAGCACTTCTTCATTTACATGTTATTATACCCCTAAATTACTTTTTATATTGTAGGGGAGATATTTTTTTTGTGGACACAATAAGATACATACATACATATGTACCCTCAAGTGACAAACAGTGCAATTGTGACACTTTGACCCAAATTATCAATAAGACATTATATGAAGGCTTTGTCCATGAAAGAATAAGTTAGGGAAACTCAAAGTTATACCAGAGGAATGTGGCCTTTTGTCATTACATTTCATAGAATTGATGTTCCCTCTTACAATAGTATAAATTATAAATAAATATATTTATAGAGGTATAAATATGATTGTATTTATATATTTTTCCAATTTATGGTTGATATTTGCCCATTCTAGTATATTTACTTCTACTTGTTATCTTTTCCTTTCTTCCTTTAATTCCCTTTATTTATGAAATCATGAATTTAAAGGGAATTATCCATACCACCTGAATTTCCTTATAATGCAGTGAATGTAATTGCCTTAATTTCTGCTTCCTTATAATTCTGTACATTAATTTGAAAATATTCTAAAATAATTCTTATCACATTAGAAAAATAGTTTAAATCAAACTAAGCCTACATTATAAGTCTCCTACTTTGCTTCTCATTTCATCATATGCATTCTTATTCTCCTCAAAGGATTACGAAATAAATAAAAAAAATCAAAAGAAATAGAACATTTATTTAGTTCAATTAATAAATATCCCTGATGAAGTATGATAATAATTATTTACTTGACTACTCTTTTCAAATTTACTTAATATATTATGTTTACTTAATAGTCTATGTTTCTAAGTTGAAGCAACTTAGCCAGAACATTGAAATGGTTGTATATTTGAACACACATTCTTATCTATGTTCCTTGTTCTCTCTCTCCATATATATATATATATATATATATATATATATATATATGTGTGTGTGTGTGTGTGTGTGTGTGTGTCTGTGTGTGTTCCATCTATCCATCCATCAGCTATACATGTTTGTATTCTAGCACCCAACTATAACTGGCTCCTGGGGAAATGCCTCAAATAAGAAATAGTTATTACTCAATAGTATGTAGCATCATTGACATAGATCAGTTCTTTAATACATTCGTTACCAGGAGCTAGACTAGGAAACAAGGGACAGTTGATGTAGCAGATTAAGTTAGCCATTAGGAAATAGCTCTAAATGTAATCCACTTATTCTCTACTCTAAGGCTGTGTGTTAAGTAGAGAGCAAATTTATCAAAAATTCAGTGGAGACTAATGTTTTACACTGATAGTCTTGTAAGCATACACATCTTTATTCATGACTCTTTCTCTATAAAGAAGAAGCAATCAGGAATAGATTTAAAGAAAGTGAAAAATCACACCAATGTATTATTCCAATATCGAAGTTTAGCAAGTCAAATTACCTTTGTAAACAAAGTTATTTACATTTTGTCAAATTATTTATTACTATCTTTGTCACCTTTTACAACTTGCCTTAGTCTTTTACTCTTAAAGTGGCTAGCATGACATTGGGTACAATGTGTCACATATACTTTGGATGAAACACATACAAACATGCTTAGCCATAGTTAATTTTAAATAACTAAATATTATTTTCTCTAGTTTTACTATATTCTTATCTTTGTGGAAAAAAACAAACTTATTTTGACAATTATGAATTACTTGATTCCAGAAATATGTGTGTGAATAGATCCAATGGAGTCTTCAAAAAATTTTAACAGAATGTCCAGAATCTCTAATTAAGGTCAATTCCTAAGTAAAATGTAAATGTATTCAATCTAATATTGATGAAGGTGACTTATTATTCAGTATTTCTACAAAGTTTTCAATTTATAGAGATTAAGTGCTGCTGTATAAGTAATTGGTCATATGGAGTATGTGGACAAAAAATAATTTATTTCAGCCTTACTAACTTAAGGGGTTATAAATTAATTATGAGTTCACAAAGTCAATTATTTTCATAAGCAGACGTTTTATCTTATCTTCTCATTTACCTTAAATAGCCTGTGGAAATTGTTAGCCATTTTTAATGATTATTTATATAAACTCTAATATATCACCTTAATAATGCGCAATAAAAATTTATCATGATTTTAACAAGCAGTTGTAGAACTTGATTTAGATAAGTTTATATGTTAAAACTATAAACAGTAATAATAGGTAAGTGAGTGTTTCAAGGAATAGAAATTGATGTTAACACTTAGAAATTTTTATTTTATTATTTCTTTGTAGAATGTAAGAACATATGAATATTTTTAATGAGTCCAAATTCAAGGCTTTTTGTTCTTACCTCATTAAATAATAACCTATTTACACTCTCTATAGACATTGTAAGTTTATTTAATTTATATGGCAATTTTATATTTTAAGGTATCTAAACTAAACTCAAAAGACCCCTGAGACAACAAAGTAAATATTCTGTAGAACAAGGAAATCAGGTTAATCCTGGTTAGCCAGCTTGCAAGCCTGACCATTGCTATTTCAATATAAAAACTCACAAAATTAGGAGACTTTATCACTATGATGGTTAGTTGCAATTAACCTGACACACACCAGAGTCACTTGAGAGGACATGTAGCTGGACTTTTGACTCTGGGTCCCGCCAAACCCCAGCAGTCCCACAGCCCACTTATAAAATAAACACACAGATGCTTATATTAGTTAAACTGTTTGGCCTAATGAATCAGGCTTCTAGTTATCTAGTTCTTAAATCTTAAAATAACCCATTTCTATTATTCTAAATATTGCCACGTGGCTCGTGGCCTACCAGTTTATTAACATCTTCTCATGGAGGCAGCTGGCAGCTCTCGTGACTTTCTGCCTTCCTGTTCCCAGCATTCTCTTCTCTGCTTGTCCCACCTATACTTCCTGCCTGGCTACTGTCCAATCAGCATTTTATTTATACAGAGTGATATCCACAGCAAGGAAGCTCAGCAGAAAAATGCTTTCATCAGAGTGGCCTCTGGAAATGTCTTTGTAGGATGTTTTCTGAGTGTTAATTGAGGTAGGTGGACCTGGCCTACTGTGGACAGTGCTAAGCCTGAGTCCCCACTACATGGTTTGAGTCCAAAAGCCCTGGCTATGGGTGACTAGAAAGTGAAGAAAGGACAGGTATGTAGACGCATACACTGACTAGTTATGATCAATACGTCCATAAGTTTGACTAATTTAAAATCAAACCTTCATGAAACTTAAGAACACATAATTCCCAATGCTTGATGACTTCTTCCATTAAAGCATCTTTCACCACCGCATGGGTTTCTCTCTCTAGTTTCCCAGCTTATACCATCACTCATTCACACATGCAGAAACATCCTTTCAAAACACAAGACTATTTCACAAAACATTCCATTGCAAACCCATTTAAAAAATCATCAGTAACAAAAAGTACCTATTAGGCATCTGTAGATATTGAATTTTGATTGCAAAGTACCTATTTCCATTTGAAGGCAAGTGCTATTTGTGGGAATGTTAACTAATTCTGTAATTTGTGTTATCATCTGGTAAACAGTAACTCCCTCAGAGATATGCATTAATTAGCATACAAATCTCATTTGGAATGTATAGCTGCTATCCTTCTACCGGTATATTTAGTGTGAAACAGTACAAGTGTGACTGTATATTTGATTAAGAGGATTTTAGACCTAGGGAGAGAGCACTTTGACAGCTAGGAATGCTTTGTATCTAACTGACTATCCTCAGAAATTGTGTTTTATGTTTAGTTAAAGGTGTATTGGTTCGTTGTGAGGAGCTGTTCATTCTAAAGGAAAAGGAAATAAGAAGCTTAGAATGATGCTCAGCAGCTGGTAGCAAAAAGCATACTCCAAATTTTACTCTTTTTCTTAATAATCCAGTGGCAATTAAATGCTGAATAGTGTATTTGTTTGTGTAGTATTTGTGTTGGTATGTGTGTATGTGAACAGAATCAAACTCTACTCCATGTTATCTTAGAGGGAATCGATTGTTTTCTATCACTCAATTTAAGATACACAATGTCAGTAAAACTTGAACATATAAGATCATATGTTTAAAATTATGTCAATCATATTTCTAGACTATTCTTGCTGTGTCTTCATCATACAGACATATTTTGGGAAAAAAATACTAAACTTCGAACAATGCATATAAAAGTAATGAAGTTTCTCTCTCTCTCTCTCTCTCTCTCTCTCTCTCTCTCTCTCTCTCTCTCTCTCTCTGTTTCTCCCCTCCCTCACTCCTTCTCTCCTTTTCTTTTTCCGCTTTTCTCTTTCTTTCTGTGAGTATGGGGTTGTTTGTGTATTTCTGTATGTCTGTCTCTTTGTGACTCAATATTTTCAGACAATGAGACTTAGTAAGGTAAACTGACTGCATTTATGCCTTTGGGACTTGACCTTAGGTCCTTGTGGAAACTATGTTGGTGTTGTACTAAAAAAACTAATTTCAGAACCATTCTGAGTATTATCAGTTCTTCAACTTACTGAATTTTATCTTCCAAATCCAGGTTGGAAAATTTCAAAAATCAAAATCATTATTTGTGTGTACAATTATCTTCAATAAAAATTATATAATTTTATTTTATTTTTAAATATTTTTATTTTATAATTAACTTAGTTTCATACATCAGCCATGGATTCCCCTGTCTTCCCTCCTCACACCTGCCAGCCCTCCATCCCAATCCACACCCCATTCCCACCTCCTCCAAGGCATGAAATAATTGAAAAGTGAAATAAACAATTTCCACCTACCAAAAACAAAATATAATTTTAATTTTATTTATTACATTGTGTGTGTGTGTGTGTGTGTGTGTGTGTGTGTGTGTGTGTGTTTTATTGGCTCATGCATATGAATGGTCAGAAGACAATTTGTGGGAGTCAAGCCTCTCCTTCCATACTGGGTTCCAGAGAACTGAAACCATTATGCTTGGAAGGAAGCATTCAAGCCCATGAGGCATCTCACTGTCCCCAAGTCAACCAATTTATGAATTCTAAATTCTAATTAATATAAAGGGACAATTTCACATTTAAGTTGATGACCCAATCCTGAACTCACTCTATTTCAAGTAATTATAAAGACACCAAAATATTTATTCCAACATGCCACCTTTTGGCATTTTATTAATTGTGGGATTCTCCTTGCATGGCAGTAATATTAATATGCTGGCTTGCTGCCACATTTTGTGCATTTTATAAATATTTTGTATGCTACATTTTGCATATTTTCAAATTATGCAAATAAGACAGCTCCCACTATTAAGTAAGAACAATTAAAAAAAAAATATTTTTTTCTCCCAAAACACAACTGTGGGTTCCGTTATGGTATGTTAGTAGCATGAATAATTAATCAAATCTGTGCAGGATATCTTTGGATTTGTTTTGATTCTGCTTTCCTGAGGGTATGGTCCAGCATTAAAACATCCCTTAAATCAGTGAAGCGAGTTTATTTCAATGAAGCAAGTTTCTTTTAGTCTATATGCTCAAAGAAATGACAATTGGGATTTGTTAGTTTCTGAAACAGAAATTTTAGGGTTTTTTAATTACACAGTTACAAATAAGCTATCTTACAGATATTTCATTTTTTTCACCCTTGAGGTTCTTAATTTGATTGTTGTCAAAATATTAATTTTCCACAACCATAGCAGTTTGTTTATAAAAATGTATTTGTTGGAAAAACAAGGCACAAACACTCAAAAAACTTTAAGTTATAGATTTAATAGCACAAAAGTTGTTCACTCATTATTCAGGTTTGTTCTTAGAATTTAGGTGAGAAATTTTCTAGTATTTGAATATATTTTGTAAATATTGTTTCCCCTACTCAGGGATTTAGTATGACCAATTATAATTATTCATATGAGTTATATGCGAATGTATTCTAATTTATACACCTTTCAAATTTTCCAGTGTTTTGCCAGTGATTTCTAAGTTATTTAATATTTCTGAGTTTGGATAGACATATTTAAATGTACATTCTAAACTTTATTAAGTGAAATAATTTACTCTATTGATTTTTGAAGCATTTCAATTTGACATTGATATAACTTTGGTCTTGGCAATATTTTGTGTATGAGTTTTTAATAAGATGATTTTAGTTAATGACAAAATGATAAAAATGAATGTATTTGGTTAAATACATGCATTAATGTTTAATTTCAGGATTCTGGGTTCTGGTAAATATATATATATATATATTTAAAAGGTTTTCTTTTGATATAATAAAACGAGCATAGAAACAAAGGTGTATTTGGGATGTATATCCTTTTCTAACTAACCAGGAAAAACAAGCTAAATTTAGTTTTATAATACACAGGGTAGAGTACATTTTTTTTTTCATAACATCGATAGTGAAGGCCAGAATTGGTCAGTTACTCAAGGCACTGTGTTTGTTTGTTTATTTTTTTGTTGTCATCTACATCCTAAGGCTCTTACAGTCTTTCTGACTTCTCTTCCATGGGGATTCCTGAGCCTTGGAATGGCAAGGTGTAGTACAGGTATCCTATTTAGGTGTGAGTACTCTGCTGTCTCTTAGTCTTTGTAAATCAACCAGTTGAAAGCCTATGCTAATACCTTCTCCTGCAAAAGAAACTTTCAGGGTAAGGGTAAAGATTCAGTAATCTATGGGTGCCATTAGGAGTTGGTTAATACACTGTCAATTTAGCAGTCATATTAGTAGATTCTTCCCTGTGGCCTAGGAAGTGTGTAGCTACAGGATTTGGGGTCTGATAATGGTGTTAGATGTGGGTTCCAGCCTACTGAATAGCCTTGAGTGAAATCAGAATACAGTTGGTTGATCCTATAACACTCATGCCACTGTTACAAGACTCGTTGTATCTTGGCACACCAGACATTATTGTAGCTTTCTGAATCCCCAGGTAGGTAAGACTGGTGGTTACTTTTCTCCTTCAGTAGAATTAAAGCGTCTTTTTGCACCACAAAAGCTAGCCTGTAGGGTTGAAATTTCCTGGTTAGTACTAGCTTGATTACTTCTTATTCTATGATCCAAATATACAGCATTTTCAACAATAGGGTTTTACCAATAAGGGCATGGCAATGGGCTGTATGTTGTGAAGTGAATAGGGTTCTATTGGACAACAACTGATAAAGAGGTAGTCCATTACTACTATTGGTTTGAGCTTTTTACTTTTAGCATGTGATGTTTAGTAGAGATATTGCTATCCCATTATAGTATAAACCCGTTTAAACTCATCTATCTATCTATCTATCTATCTATCTATCTATCATCTATCTATTTATCTTCTATCTATCAATCTATTATCCATCTTCCTATCATCTATCTATCTATCTATCTATCTATCTATCTATCTATCTATCTTTTAGAAAGCACATACATTAGTAAGTAGATTTCCAAATTACTCTTTCAAAAGTTCTTTCGTGTTAGTTATTCCTCCTCATATTGGAAAATGCAATATTTGAAAACTTAACTGTAAACATCACCCCCCCCCTTTTTTTTACACTGTAAAGTTTATATCCTTCACATTAACCCTTAACCCTTGAGGAAATTGCACATGCACACCTTGATAAAATGCTTGGGTAGTTACTTGGTAAATGGGTTCATATTTCATAGGCATTTATTGCTTCATTTTAGGAAATAAATATTTTACCTACTGTAAGTTTTAATTATTTTAAGGCAGGTAAGCCACCATTATTTTAATCTGTATTTAGGAAGCTGAACATAGCAGGAACGCTGGAAATAACATGGCAAGTTTCAATTCTGTTCATGAAAGCAAAGAAATATATGTTAGACAAATTTTTCTGAAGCTGAGCACTGAGAGATAAATACAGAATGCAGAAAAAATGTTGCTAATGGATATAGTAATGATATTCCTGTTGGCAAAATGGAGTATCGCAAAATGCTATGTTCTGAGCATGATGCAGCCTTTGTAATCATGATCTCATAGCAACAGTTTTTGCCTGCACTGGGTCAGTCTTCAGTCAAGTATCTATTGATTAGAGGCTAATAGAGCTTTACTAGTCCCTGCTGAAGTACTGGTACTGGTTGATTCTAGGGAAGGGGTTGTTACTGCCTTTAGTTGTACAACCATGTAATAGCCCATCAGATTCTGAGTTCCAAACTCATAGTCACAGAAATATATAAACTAAGTGGATCACAACACCCCCCCACACACACACACACACATCATGCACATGAGAAAGTGACTTGTGGCAAATGGAGGAAAGCAAGATAAGTTGGTAAAAGGAGGAGAAGTAACCGGAATGCATTATATTCCTGTATAAAATTGTCAAAGAATAAATGTAACAAAATTATGATAGAAATTCACCTAATACATTTAGAAACTACTTAGAAAACAGTAATTCCCAGAATTACAGAATTTCCCTTGTCACAATTTCTCTATATCACAAAGGACCTAGATGCACCAACACCCGTACATACCAATTTTCTTATGTGAATCAAAAGAATGTTATCCTTAGAATTCTTTTAAATTATCAGATGCCACACTCAACAAATACATCAAGATATTGATTGTAAAGAGTTTTGCTTGAATACTAAATTGTCTTACGTTTGTTTTCTTTATATTAGATAGTTGATTTGTTTACAATTGCATTATGCAATGAAAACCTGCTACTTTATTTGAATATGCAGCTTTTTTTCAAATTAAACAATTAATAGTGTTTTATTAATTTACTTTGCATTTACTATTATGAGGTTTCAACGATATGATTGCTACACATATGTGTTAAGAAAAACTGAAAGTGTACCCATGCATTAAAACAAAAGGCAAGCTTAAGAATGAAAAAAGTCACGATATAATAGAAATGAAAATATAACTGTAGGCTACATTATCTACCTACTGGTAACCTGTGAAGAATTGCCTTTATTTTTATGTAATTTGGAAAATTTGGTATAAAATGAGAGAAGATGTAAAAATTCAGTATTTCCTCTGAAATGAGAGATAGTAACATGTAGTTCCTAAAGGGTTTTCCTAAGGATAACTCACTTTCTGATAAGGAAGAATCCTTATAAGTGATAGGAGGATTATGGACAGTAAAAGGCCTGATGGAGAGAGATTTGAAGAGAACACACTGTGAGAAGAAGCTATAAGCAGCAGGTGACAAGATCAGGGCCACTTTGGAGTTCAAAGCCATTGGGCAGCAAGGGCAATTAGCAGATGGTCACAGACACATAATTACTAATAATGACACACCATTAGACAAGGGGAGAGCTAAGATTCAAGAACTGGACAAGTGTCAGGCTCAGGGAGAACAAGACAGAAGGCATCAGAAGGCTAGGCTTTCACCATCTCAGGTTTTGCTGGCCTATGCACTAAAAACACAAATACACACAAGGCAGCATGAAGGTGCAATTATCCTGATCCCTTTAACCTTAGAGTCGCTCATTTTCTTTGAGATGGAACAACCAGAAAATAGGTAGTAATTCAAAACACATTAACATACGTTAACTTCGTTATTATCAAATATTAGCTTTTATTCTGTGAAAAGATACTAAAGACAGATTAGAAGTCTTTTTTTTCCAAAAGATTGTTTTAGTCGGCCATAAGGAAGCCAAAGTGACATTGGTAGTAATAGGGCCTGCAGAGCAGGAGTGGAATGCTTTAAAGGAGAGGTGTATCCCAGAACAGTATTTAAACATCACTGCATTCTCAAGCACATTTTTAACAATGTTCTGGTAAATCCTCTCATCACTAGTAACACGCCTGGAAACGCTCCCTGTGCTTGAGCACCATTATCTCACTTAATTCCACATTGATCCAGCAGTAGCATTATTGTCTGCAGTTTCAAGATCAAGTTTCGGTGTCTTAAGAGGTTAAGTAACTTGCTCACACACACCTAGTGAATGGAAAGTCATTTAACAGGTAAAATGTGGACTTAAAGCCAACCAGTCACACTGGGTCTTAGGACTTACAAAATCGTGCCTGCCTTCGCAGCTGCATGTCAGAGTATCACAGCTTGTCTTGAACCTGGCAGACTTCTCAGTCTTGCTTTTAATTAGCTAATTATAGCCTTTAGTTATCTAAATTAGCCGTTCTCACTCCTTAGGGGTGTGGAGCCCAGGGATTTGTCTAGACTCTGCTCCTGAGAAAAGAAGGTCCCTGCTGAAGCCAACTCACAAACAAATTTCAAGGCTTAGACCTCACAGCCCTCTTCCCTGAACCGCACTTCATGCAGCAAAGATGCACTTGAGATAGAACTAAATAAATACATGAATAACGGTGTTCAGATTGTCACTATCCTGCGTCTCGTTTCAGGTTCTTGGAAGCCCTGCCATTCCTGTAAAAGCACATCATTTTATTTAACACTTTGAAACACGACTCTTGACAGGTATCAAGCAACTATATTGTGTCAGAAAGTACCAATTTCTTGCTCAGAATGGTAGAGTTAATACCCTAAATTCCATGGGTCTGTGTGTATTACTCAATGAGTAAATGTGTCTGCTGTGCCAGGGTTTGTACCAATGTCTGACTTCCCCAAACACACATAACAAACCATGGCTTGTTAGCATACAACTCTAAGTCAATACTCCTATGGCCAGATGAGAGTTCTAGGCAGGAATATCTGGAGTTCTTGGCAGGGGTTCCTGGGCTAACTCTTGTGGCATATACAGCAGTAAAACAAGAGACTTTTTTTTTTTTTTTTTTTTTTTTTTTTTTTTTTAAACAAAGTGTAATGTGAAGACCATCAACCATGGTTGGCCTGTGAACTCCACAGGTACTCCATGGCTCACATGGACTACACTCACATATAAATCTGCTCAGATACATACACATACATTCAAAGATTACAAAAAAAAGTTATTTCAGTACTGTTAGTCACTGTCTGTATGACTCAGGGCAAGTTACACAAAAATCTGATTAAATCTCATTCTCTTAACATGCTATACCAGGTTCACTTCACATGGAATACCATTGTTGGGAATTGATTATTTAATGTATGTAAATTGCTTTGTATGGGATGCAGCATATACAAAGTATTAAAAATCATTCCTGCTGTCACTAGATGAGTCAGAGAAGTAAGGGGAGGTATTTCATTGATGCTAATCATGACAAAAATGTTTTATTAAAATCAATGACCATCTATCACCAAAATGTCTTAATTGATTCTTTTTTAAACCATATTATTTATCCTATTTCAACTAAATCATTGTTTTTATCCAAACATTTCAATTGAATTCTTAACCAACTCCCAAATTTTTATTATCCCAGAATCCTCTTTAGAAATATAGTTGTGAGGAAATTTGTTGAAAAGATTAAGAATTTGGCACAGACCCACAATTGTATGGAAATTTTGCAGTTTGTGTACATTTCTTGGTACATTATCACATTTTTATAACTCAAAGTACCTTTGTTTTTTTTTCTAATCTTGTTGCCACTCCCCCCTTCAATTTCATGCTAGGGTTACTTGATGTCATTAAACCGTTAGCCCTTTAAACATCCAAATGGCTAAACCCAATGTAGCTGTATTTACTGTTCATGATAGTTCATCATCTTTTATTCTAACTCAGGTGTCTGAAAATCTTCCATGAACTTTCCCACTTAGAACAAAGGAGTGGTGGTGGTGGTGGTTATACAAGTAAAGTTCCTAAAGCTAATGCTAAGAAGCAATGCATGATACTCTACTCTTTTATTATGTCTTTGGCTGAAGAAAATCAGATAGTCATATAATTCTATCTAGCAACAAAGGAGGGGTTTTTGGCAAGATTCCATCATCACTTCATATTAAGAATAAACTTTATCTCATTTGTAAGACCGTGGCATTAGCTACGTAGCTACTGACCATACCATAAGACAGTTGAAATTCTTATGAATTCATAATTTGAATATGTAATACTTGAAATGCCTAGCTCACTGTACCAAGCATGCTTTAAGTTGAGAGGTGTGAAAATGTGAATGAACAGTGGAATATATCCCAATATACTTGGTTCTGGCACAGTCTTTTAGCACTGTAAATGTGCATGAGTAACCCTGCATTACCCATTGCTTACAGTATGTGCATAATTGCCATGAACTTTTATTATTATTTCATTGAAATAGTTTAAATGCTTATAGACATACAGATATTTTGAAGAAAATGAACTAATTATTCCCAGTGATGCAAAATAAGTATAAGTTGCATCAAAATTAAGTAATGATATACTTTTCATCTCTGAAAATGAAGAATCTCAAGCTATGTATTTTTAACCAGATCTCTTCATGGAAAGTGAATAGGGCATGCAGAGCCAGTCTGTTAATTTCAGCCACATTCACCAGCAAAGAAATATACAAAGATGTCTCTCAGCATCACTGTATATCAGGATAATAACTTCGACAAAAAGGTTGTCTACCTATAAATGGTATTTACTAAGGTGCAAAGTTTGTGTTTTGTGTGTCTTCAAAGTATTTTTCCAACTTGCATTAGTACACCCTATGTATGATATTTTTGAAAGTATATTTAGCTATATTTTTATCAAACTTTTATAAAATTCTACCCCGAGCTCAGCAAATCTATAAATAATGCATTAACCTTGTGTCTCCCTGTCTGTCTATAGCATACTTGGTATTTTCCAAGTAAATGTTTTAAATTATTTGTGTTATATCTCTTACTATCCTGGTGTAGAACTTCATGCCAACTTTTATTATGTGCAATTTCATGTAGAGAGTTTGTTTAATTCATTTTTCAAGATTATGAAGAACTTGTAAATAATAAAATAGTAAAGAAAAATTAACACAAGCCAAAGATCCTACAATACATATTGTGTATTAATTTGGTCTACCACCCTTTAGAGTGCTAGAGAATTTACTCATTATATATGACTATGTAGACAAGAACAAGCTAATGGCATGTTGTAATTTAAATTGATTTGTGACCAGTTCGTTCGTTTTATAGTAATGAGCATGACTCTCTCTCATTCTCTCTCTCCCTACCTCCCTTCCCTCTCTATTCTGCCCTCATTTCTTCGCTCCATTCCTTCTCTCCCTCCCCACTCTGTGTTCTCTAAAGGCCTTGCTGTGATATGATAAATCTAGTTTACAGTGACATTTACATTGCTCTTTGAGTTAGTGTGCTGCACACTTTGTGCAGACATCTGGACAAAGATTAAAGAAAAGAAAATTGTTTTGGCCAGATACCAAACCTTCAGTATAGTAATGCAGAAAAGTTTTGAGTTTGAATTCTGACTTTGTTACTTTAGATGCGAGACTTTAGCTAATATTCTTAACCCCTGTGACTCAGTTTCATCATCTGCCAAATGAGATTAATGTTCATATATCTTTAAATGTGTCTAAATTCAAGGATAGAAACTTTTTTAAACTGTGTCTGGCATGTGTCATGTTAAGACTGGACTTAAACTAAATGGGTTCACATTCCTAAATTACCACATAGGGTTTGTTCTTGATTTTTTCTAATACTCTCAGTAATTTTATTACAGTGCCTCAATGCTTTATGTTGGGGTCAATGCAAGCACATTTTTGTGATGATTTTTGTTGGTAGCTCACCTAAGAATCACCATGTTTCTATGAATTTAGTGAGGTATTTCTCTTTTTGGCAAGACAAAGCAAATAGAATACACCAAGCAATGCAAATTATTCTTTAATAAGTATTTTATATCTATTATCTTTCTTTTGGCTTTTTATTCAAGTATCATGAAAATTAAAAATTTAAACTTATTTCAAGATTAACTAATGTTAAATAATATTCATAAAAGTAATTATTGATCCACAGATATAAAAACTACCATATTATCACAGTGACTAATTGCAGGAATTTCATTGACTCTCAGGAAAAATATCAAAATAAAACTGAGACATATAGTATTGCAAAAGTTCAAACTATCCCTTTTGTAGAGGATGTAAGATTTTACAAATAGCTTATGTGGGCTTTTTTTTTTTTTTTCTACCTGAGAGACACAAAAATACAAACACTGGATTCAATGCATTATTTTGTGAAGGATGGAAAAACAGATGTATTTTGTGACACCATAATTTATATTCAGAAATTATTGTTTTGTGAGTTTCTATTTCTTCTATATCACCCTGCAATAAAAGAATAGGAAGACTTTGGGGAAAAAAAGGATTAGAGTTTGAATAATATAGTGTATGGAGAAGAAAGGAAACATGCATAAGAGCTACATGAAGTGTTATGTGTGAAAGCAGTAATATATAGCATTAGGTGAGAGAAGATTGGTTATACTGTGACAAATCGGTACAGCAGTAGAAGGAAAAACCAGGCATTTTGTAATGGGAGATCTCTAGAGTGGCATCTTTGTAGTTAAACTCTTCCGTCAAAAGCTATGCAGAGATACTCCTGGAAAACTGCAGCCTTCTAACATTATTAAGAGTGTACAGCCATTCTGAAGATTATGTTAATATCCACTTTAATTTAATGACTTCTATTTGTGTTTGTTGGCATTCTCCCCTTTTACAAATTCCCATTTTACTTCTCATTATGAAGCTCAGGGTGATCTCCACTCCCTCCCTGGACCTCTGCTTCATTCCCAAAGCATTCAAATTACAGATCCAGACAATAATTTTCTTGTCACACAACTTTTTGGACTATTCATAGCCTTCAAAGATAAACTATCACTTGTCAAACTGAGAAATCAGTACAGACCAGTTGAATTAAACATATATGCAGCTTCAGTATCTATACTTCTGTAACTTTGTTCAGGATATTAAATACATACTGAGATATCTAGTGAGTATACAAATAAATAAAAATTAGAAATGGCATGCTAGTATCCTTTAAGTTAATCATGAAGTATAGATTGGGATACATATTGCTGTTGAATTAATAAGCAATGAATTTAGGGACATATAAATAGTCTAAGAGGCCGTTGCTTGAATGATGATCAGAACTAAAAATTATCAACCCTATACAACCAATGTTTAATTCTTACAACTTTTTTTTTTGCTAATGCAACAACCCACCTCTTTTCACAAAGCTGCTTAGTGACCGTCACCACAAGTAACTAGACCTTTCCAGTACTCTATCGTATACAACACACTGATCCATCAGCAGATTCTAATGCCAAGGCCAAAAGTCAGCAGAAATTCCCATGCTGCTAACCGGTAACCAACAATTTCCCTTCAACATCAAGAAGGAAAGTAACTCTCTCTCATCTCACAATTGGAGAAAACGCTGAAGAAATAGAATTCTCAGTGCCCAATTTAAAACCTCCAACCTTCAGAAATATGCTAATCATAATCTGGATAGGCATATTATTCTCCAGTCATGAGATAAACATCTTAATTGTTGACCACATATCTGATGTGTAAAACACGTAGAATTTTGCCATAGATTAACAGGATATACAAATAAAAATTTATTAATATTCTCAAAATTAAAAATTATTTTCCCTACCTATAGCCACTTGTCTCAGGGTCTTTGTATGAGTAATTCTCCTTGCCCCACTCAGCTGTGTATGACCCTCACGCATTTGTGGGTGTGTGTGTTCCTTCCAGGGCCTCGACTCTGTTCAGGTGACCAGTACAGCATCTCCCCAGACACACCAGTGTCTAATTACTATAGCAAAGAAAGCCATGCTATTTTCAAGGAAATACATTTAGCAAATGAAGATCAAAATTTAGATGTGTCCTTATTTTTTAAAAGGTCTGGGCCACAGAGCCACTATTATTCTCCATTCTGCCATGTGGCATGGGCTAGGGACAGGTTATTGCATTCTTGTGGGCCTCCCCTTTTTTTTTAGAACAGCAATGATTCAAAAATGTTCCTTGTAGCTGTCTTTCAGTTGGCTAAATTGGAGTATCTGATGAGCTTATTTAGTGGAAAATAAGTGTTCACATTCCTGATAATGTCATATAATATTACCTTTTAAAACTAATGCACAGGAGAGTCAGTAAATAGTGGCTTCTTAGATGTGTTTACTTTTTAAAGCCCACCTTATTAAAAATTACCTGCAACTTGCTATCTTTTTCTTTATTCTTCTCTCATCTATTACATCCTGACTGCAGTTTCCTCTCCCTACCCTTTTCAGTCCTTCCCTCCCACACCCACTCCCACCTCCCTTTGCCCCCAGATCCACCCCTCCTCACTTTCCCTTCCAAAGAGGCAGACCTCCCAGGTATATCCACTAAAAATGGCATATGCAGTTGCAGTAAGCCTAGGCACATCCCCTCATAGAGGCAAGACTTCCCGTGAAGGGATTGGTACACCAACTCAGCCACAGGACCTTCCAGCTGCAATTTGTTCTTCCTGCAAGATGTGCTGGGATAAAGGTGGAGCAGAACTTGTGCGAGTTGCCAAACAATGACTGCTCCAGCTTGAGACCCAGGCCACCAGAGGAAGCCCATACCTGATATTACCTGGATGGCCAGAAATCTGAGTCTGGGTAGCCCAGAGTCCTATGATACACTCAAATATGATGCGCACACATGCACACACACCCCCACACCCCCCCACACACACACACGAAAAGTCAATGGCATGATTCCTAATGATACCCTGCACCTTGCTATTTTCAGAGATAGCCCCAGTATGGTAAAATACCAAATCAACACTTGAATCAGCTTTATGAAAGAACCACAGTTCTCTCAATAACACACTAGTTTTCTTCTTTACTTTCAGTGCCTTACCAAAGGATATTGGTCAGCTGAATTTTCTGATAACTAGAAAGCAGCTAACATGGTCTTTTCTCGTATGCCGGCATGTATATCCGAGTGAAGGTTAAGGTTAACTTAATTTCTCAGTTCAGTTGAAAAATCAATTCTTCTACTCTTTTGTCATAATCCTATCAACTACACAGAGAAGCTGCTCTATTCTTGAGTTATATTTGAATTTGCACAGGGAATTAAATTTTAGCTTTCAGAAACTGAAAGGTTTTATAGGATGACAGGACCTTTTTGTCTGTATTTACCTCAATAAGTAGTGACCCTGGAGCACTAAAGGGGTTTTCATAAGGGGCCTTTCCGAAGAATAAAGGGCATTCGAGGGAGGAAGGGGTGAATATACTGGCTGCCTGACTGCAGATAGATGGTATATAAAAGCCACTGCCAAACTCACAGAGAAAAAAAAATTGTACAAAAATAACCCATTAAAATTGTAGGTGTAAGCAATAAAATAATCATTTAAATTCACATAGTAGTTTTCATGAGTAGGCAGTGATTTTTCCATTTGAAAATCAAACATTTTTCTTATTAGGTTATAAAAGCAATACAAGTATGACAAGAGAAATTGCTCCTCTTAATTTCCAGATTTCAGGTTATAAATTGGTTTGTTTGCTAAAATTTTTTTCTGCTATAGCATGCCAACTCAATTGCAAAGGATCTTTATAGATGTTAATACAGGCATGCCCACAAAAGTATATAAAATGCAATTTGTTCCTTTGTGTACTAAGTTTCACATTTGGACTGTGCTTCTGACTTCCACGAGCAGAATAATGGCATATTAGGGCATGGAAATGTACCAAAGAGCCAATGAGTGTATCATATTCTATACTTGGCTTCAACTTTTTCATAATATTGATGTTGGTTTCCCTTTTGGAGTGCTAAAGAGGCTTATCAGTTATTGGGAAAGTCCTACAAACTATATATTGGGATTCCTGTACTCAAGCACTGCACTGTCTTTGATCTCACTTGGCTATGGGTTATGTGACAAAGAGTCCATGTGGCACTCATGTGTTTTTATTGACCAATCCTGTTTTTACTCACTATGCTGGACATTTTTTTCTAGTGTTTCCCCTTTTCTTATGTTTAATCTTTTTACTGATGAAAAGTTAAATAGTTTTATCTAGTTAAGATTCCCTTCATTATTTCAATGAAAATACAAGAATTATTGAGAAGTATTAAACTTACACTACATTGCTAGACATGATACCCTATCTCAGTGTGCCATGGAAGACAGAAAAAGTCAATAAGCATTGTGTTGAAAATTCTACACCATAATGGCCCACTTATCATTTCTTCCTAGTGTTGTGAGCTTCTGTTATTGTTGATACATAGTTTTGTCTGTAGCCAATATTTTTCATATCTAAGGTAGATTAGTATATGAGAACGATGCAGAGTTCAATTTAGCGCATGTTTTCTTGGCTAGAATTCTAGAGAGCATGCTCAGGTTTGGGAAGGTTCCCTCTTTGCTAAACACATTAAGACTAAACTAACCATGTGTACCCTCCTGACTTTATGTAATATTCCTCCTCCTCAGTAAGCCATCAGGATTGCTATAGGAGTAATGACCTCATAATCTAACTGGTAGAATTGAACATAGGGTGCCTATCATAAATGTCACAGTCATAAAAGTTTTTAATCTAGGAACTTCATTAGCATAATACTAAGAAGAATGTCAGGAGCTCAGAAAAACTATCTAGATAAATTCCATTGCATTTACTCTGAAATTTGTGTCTTTCTCATATACAACTACAATTATTTCAAACCATAATCATTTCACTTTCAGTAGTCGCACATCTTCAATCCAATCCAGCATAAACCAAAAGTTTAGGGTCTTATATGACCCCCAGGCAAACAGTCTCTTTGTTTATTCTTTCTGATATAGTTAGAGAAAATCAGCTCAATTAAAATATTCATTCTGGTTTAGATATAAAAAATAAATTCTAAAAAATATGAAGTGTTAAAATGTTGATCTCATAAAGATGTTGAGATTCGAGTAGTGTTTGTAAAAAATTTGAAAGAAAGCCAAAAAGATGTGGATAAATTAGTGAGTGGGTAGACTTCTGTAGTTATGAAGGAAAAACAAAGTTTTTTTTTTCTATTACAGAATAGTAACAGTATTATGCATTTGAAAATTGCTGTTCAGTTTCAACATGACATAAAATACTACAAATTTCAAAATAGATACAAAGGACAATTCTAAATTATATATCACCAAGGAAAATATTTAAGGTAAACATATATTAATTACTATAATTCTATAGTTAAATAGTATATACATATGTCAAAGTATATTGTGTCTCTATAAAATACTGTTTTTATAAAATATCAAATAAAATGAAGAAGTACATAATTGTTATTGTGGCTAAGTTTACACAAATCTAATAAAATAAATTTCATTGAATTGACATTCATGTAATAATTAGTCTTCTCATGTAGGACTAAGACACTTGTATCTTAGGGGACACAGAGGAAATAAATATTACTTTTGTTTTTGAATTTCAATAGGAAATGATTGAACAATATGTTCCATAACTTTGACATGTACCCTAAATTATCACACAGTTGTCTGTTTCTGAAGACTAAGACAAAGTGGGCTTGTAAAACAGCACCAGGATAGATGTGCATCTTGATAAAGCCATTTTTTAAATATTAGGTTTGTTAAATATAATGTAGATGAAACATCCCATCTGTTCTAAAAATGATGTGCTATATTTTCTAACATTTATCACTTTAATTGAACCAGAAAACATTTTGTTACAGAACTTACTGGTTGGGTGTTCAAAAATAAATTTTTGAATATTTTGGTTTTGAATAATCACTTTCTGTGTCAAAGTCATTGAATACTTTTATTTTAAGAAATAGACTGGCAAATTTGGTGTGTGTGTGTGTGTGTGTGTGTGTGTGTGTGTGTGTGTGTGTGTGTGTGTGTTTATGTGTAAGGGTGTCAAGCAGCTCAGTCCTATCTGTTGCTCTGTATCCCATGTGAGGAGACAAGAGGCCTGTCTTCTTTTTCAGAGTCACCCTATTATTCAGTTAAGTTCCAGACATTTTCAGTTGCAGAGCTTACAACTAAAATGGCACCACAAAAACCTAGTTAAATTGGAGAGAAACTGCTGCCAGCAATGTGGTACTTGCTATATAAAAACAAACCATCCAGGAAGTGGATAATTGAATTCCTTGTTCTTCTGAAAGAGAAGACAAGGGGCATGTCGGTGAGTCAACTTACTGACACAGGTAGAGAAGAGTCATTGCAATGTTGAGCAAAAACGAACACCAAGCTTGTTACATAAATTAAGAATGTTTTAAGTGCAAGGTGGTCCACATTTAATAGGCAAGGGTTCCAGAATATATGCTGCTATATGAAACATTCTTACAGTCTAGTCTATAGATACATGTCAGAATTTGTGTCACAGGTGATAGATTAATAAATTTATAATTGAAGAAATACTATCACCATATACAGATGTATAGGTGACAGAGAGATGACAGACAAATCATCGGTATATTGATGGGTAGGGAGAAACATCATACCTAATACCAAGTTTAGGGAGATGATAGTTTGATGGCTGATAAATGGCTGAATAGCTGATAAATATAGAGATGATAGGTAAATGATATGTACATGGGTTGCTAGATAGATAGTACTTAGACTGTATTATAGATAAGTAGAAAAATGGACATTTTATAGATAGGCAGAAAGATAACAGGTATATAGGTGGATGATAGCGATAGAAAAATAGAATATATGGTAGATGATATTATTCTTACCTTACAATTTAAATATATTTATATGTTGTGAAGATAATCATGTCAATGTCAGGGTTTAAAATTGAGGCCTATAACTGTATCATTTTACTTTAAGACAGTCCTAAAGTGGGACAAATGACAGTACTCAGAGGGTCATTGTACACTTGAACTTCTTTGATTTCTTTTCTTGTCTCTGTGTAATCGTTTCCATATGCACTCCCGAGTTAGCATCTGGAGGCACACTCACTTAAAATTGGAAAACCAAAAAGGAAAATGGTAGATACCAACAAATGTAATAAAATGTTTTTATATTCTCTGGCAACATCATTTTCAAACAGTTTAAGGAAGTGTTATTACAGAGAGTATCAAGTTGCAATTGTAAAATAATTTCCTCTTGAAGAAAAAGGATGACAGAGATATTAAGACGTACTCAGTAAGTCTTTGATCTGTGAGAGTGGTGTAAGTTCTAACTAATACTCATAAGCAAGTGTCAGACATTTGTATCTAAGACACACTTCATTAGAAAAAAGCTTGTATTGCTTTGAATTGGTATTTAAAAATCTCCATTTTCAGCTAAAGAATGTTTTAGGGACTTGTCTCCTGATACTTGCTCAGAATGAAATCAGGCATGTCGTGATTTGTACAGGCAAATCCCTACAAATGCATTATTTCTCTTAGTGAGAGAACATGTCATCAATGAACAGATACATTAAGATATAGATATATGTGTGTGCGTGTGTGTATATATATATGTATATTCATGCATACAGAAACATATATCTACACATATTGATACTTAAGAGTAATCCTAAGTATGAACTAACATTTATAATGAGGCATATTGCAAATACCCCAGATCATTAAGTTGTCATAAGTATACCAAATAAAGATACCAAGAATAAGAAGGGACCTATATTTTTGTATTAAAGATATGTCATTGAAACTGTACAGCTAGGTTTCAATTTACAAGTTAATTGCTAGACTATCTAATCTGAGTTAATGAGTTATAGTGGACGTCTGTGTATGGAAACATGAAAATGATAGATGTTGAAACATTCCACAGCTTTTATAAGATGATATCCATTGCACACAGCTGAAGGTGCTAAACCCAGCTTGTTTTTAGCAGGAGATTGTGACTAGAGGCAGAGGAAATAGGTCCTTACAAATTTGAGAGCAGCCTGCTCAACAATGGACCAGACACCTAGGTCTACACAACAAGACCTTGTTAAAAATATTAGCAAACAGGCAGACACATGAAACTTTTCTCTATAAAAATGCTAATTCTATTCATGATTTTATGTAGTGATACTTAAATTAATGAGTGTAGAATTAAAGAATTTAAGAATGGACTTAAGAAGTAGGTCCTAAGTTATTTTAGAAATTACTCTTAATGTTATTCTGCTTAAGGCTTCACTTAATAAAATTGGAAGAGGGAAATAAATGCTTTTTCATACTGGTAATGTGTGCTTAGGGGTATACAATTTTAATATGCATTTCTTCATAGTGACATATTTCTAATAGTAAAAATGAAAAACTTCTAAATATTTAAAGATCCATTGGTTTTAATATGTCTTAGAGCAGGAATAAATGTGATGAGCTTGTGATAAAAATATCCTTGATTTTATCTAAAGAAAATATAGGGACTAGTCCATATTATGTTTGAATGTCATTTGAAACCATTTTTTTAAAAGAAAGTGATAGTCTTTTGCCTCTTATAAAAATTGGATACTAATTGGCAATTATTGTTTTATGCATGTAATATACTCATTGGATTTCTATTTTCCTCTTAGGACATTTTGGCATATTAGATATAATGCCAAGGAAACACTGAAATGAAGAAAAGTCAGTTTGATAGAGTTCATCTTGTCTAGTGTCTTTGTATAAATTTACTTTAAGCTTTTTCATTCTAGTTCTTTATAATGTAGATTCAATTGACTTACTGTATAATTATATAAGGCAAGGGAGTTTTGAAAAGAAGTCTAAGATCACAGTATCAATTATAAAACAGAAAATAAAATTTGCATTATAAGGTCATAGAGCCTCACTCTTTCATATTGAATCTGCCCTTGTCCCTGAAAAATTATACAAAGAGGTGACATAAATGCTCATCTGGAAAAGTATCTACTTCTTCGACCCAACTACCAGTTATGCTGTAATTTTTACACTTTTATATAATGCTTTTTTATACATATGGAGTATTTTTTGTGTCGAGTATTATTTAAATTATAATTTAAAATGAATATAATGCAATTTATATTATGTTTATTTTAGAAAAAATGATATCTGAATATCTTCACTATGAGCTAAAGCACTAAATTTATTTTGCCCAAGATAGTTAGATAAACAATGAGATATATGTTAGCATTTGAAAACTCTTAAGCATTAAAATGCATATTTATGTTGAATCAACTTTTCTTGTGGTGCAGTAATGCCAAGAAAGAAAATTTGTCTACGTTTAGCAAGAGCTCAATCACCACAACTTCTATTTAGTATTTATTTGGAGAAGATTTGAATTAGTATTTCACATTTTTAATTTCTTACAAAATTTGGAATTTATAAATCCTGCTAAGTCACGTAGTCCTTTTGAATATTCCCGCTATACCCTTATCAAGGTTTAAATATTGTTTTTACAACAATGAACTCTATGTGGAAGATCTTTTTCGTAACTTCTTAGATTTTATAGGTAAAATATTAGTAATGCAAGATATTTTAATCATAATTTATTTACCTTGTATTTATAGTTTTGTATCTTTCTTATATTAATATGTTAAAATAAATTCATGATTCACCAAATCTATCTGGTTATACGTATATTTGAATTATATTTCATTGCCATTAATAACTGCTTTAGTTTGTAAATACATATAGAAATTGAATTGTAAAATAAATTAACTTTCTTTAACTACTATCTGTGTTTTTTCAGCTTCTAAATAACTATTTTTATGTAGGGTTGTTCTCCTTATTTAAAGGAAACCATTTTTAGAGTTTCCATTTTGAGAATAACTCCAAGTAAAAATCTGAAGCTGTTACAAAATTTATTCAATAATAATTTATAAACTGCATAGTCACAATATATAGTTGGATAAACAGGCATAGTATTAAATTTCTCTTAAAAGTTGAGAAATATTATTTGGTATCAAAAAATTAATTATTGTTTTAATTACTTTACCTTAATGGAAAAGTAAGTACAATGAGAAATGCAGGAAGTATTAAAACATGTGTGCTGTGGGATGTTCTGTATGTCCTGTGGGAGCCCATTCTCTTGTTCCTCGTGGCTTTATCCAGCAGGTCCGCATAGAGGATGATTATTAGGACCACGGGCCTGAGTGCAGGTGTCTGAGATGGTCTGTACTTGGCTGTGCTGGGGGATGGTCTGTATGGCAAATGTGTTGCTGTGATTGGTCAATAAATAAAACCTGAGTGGCCGTGGCTAGGCAGGAAGTATAGGCAGGACTAACAGAGAGGAGAAATAAAAGAACAGGAAGGCAGGAGTCATTGCCTGCAGCAGCCACCAGGACAAGGAAGATGTAAAGTACCGGCAAGCCACGGGCCACATGTCAAGGTATAGATTTATCGAAATGGACTAATTTAAGATATAAGAACAGTTAGCAAGAAGCCTGCTACGGCCATACAGTTTGTAAACAAAATAAGTCTCTGTGTTTACTTGGTTGGGTCTGAGTGGCTGTGGGACTGGCGGGTGACAAAGATTTGTCCTGACTGTGGGCAAGGCAGGAAAACTCTAGCTACACATGTGATCACCTGTAGTTGATTTATTTTATACATCTGGCATTTTATGATAATAATAAAGCACTTAGATTTGAAAGCAACAGGAATGGCTTAGGAAATTATAAACATTGCTTCATTAGAGGATTGTAGCTACTTTCTATGGAGAGAAGATACCATTCTTAACTAGACTAGAGATAGAACTGCAACTCAGGTTCTGGCCAGTAGAACTAAAATGTACCTTAACACATGTGTTGCCCTGCAGCTTTGTCCAATTGTACTGAATCATGTGAAACTATGTACATTTCGAAATTTTAATTTGTACCCAATAGTACAGAACACCTCTCAATGAAATAGATTGTCCTTTCTTCTTATAAAAGAAGCACAAGGAATCTAAACTAAAAGCTATTAGTGAGGAAGAAGTTAATTACCAATAGCCAATGTACTCTCAAGTCACTCATTATCCATACATTCCCTGAACATTTTACCTTTTTAAATCTATCAGGAATCACAATAAGCGTGGGACTTTTACAGATTGAATTCTTCTCTCCAGAAAGCAAAAAGCATCCCAAAACAGTCATTTTTATTGTAATATAAAGATTTGTAACAACCACAATCTTTATAAGATGATTTTCCCTTCAAAGTTGCACTGTATATGCCTATCAAAATCACCAGACTTGGGCATTAATAACCATACCTGTATGGACTTTATGGATAAATATATAATTGTTTAATAGTTTGTTTTAAATAAATCTATAATTATTTAATAATTTGTTTTAAAATTTTTCTTTGCCTGTATGATATTGGAAAAAAACATGTTTCTAACAGTCCAGAATCCAATTTTAATATAAATCAAGATACAGTCATATATATATGGTTGCATTCTGATTTTCCCAAACAGTTCTTTTGCCTTAATTATAATCTATAATTTTGCATTTGTGACATTCATGCCAAAGCCAACATTTTTGTACTTTCTCACTAATACACACACACACACACACACACACACACACACACACATCCCTATAAATACATATTCTGATTTTACACTTTATACATGTATCTCAGATTCATCTTCAATGCATCTGGGATATTCCTTTGATAAAAATAATCACATTCATAGTTTCCTTTTATTTCTCTTTGGAATACAAGCTAAAGGGAAGCAACATTCCACTCATTCTTTTAATATCTTATATGATATATAGCGAAAAAGGAAAAAGTACAATAGCATTAAATATTCTTCTATAACCATCAAATTTTAGTAATTTTTTTTAAATTTAATTTCTGTTTCTTCAGATTGGGCCCATACATTTACGTTTATTCATATGATTGTGTTTTGAGGTCCTATCTTAATTCAGTCCTCCTGATGAGTTAAATATATAATCTTTAAAGTAATTTTATATATGCAAATATTTACACATGTATATATACATATCCTTACACATATATACATTCATATATATTGAAAATCTAGAAACTTACTTTTCATAAAAAATATAAAGTATAATTTCCCATGGGAAAAAAGATGTCTCAATATTCCTACTTTTCTATTCTTCTATAAGTTCTATCCAAAAGAATTTTAAAATAAGATTACTAGAAATGCCTAATGATTCCAAGTGCATTTAGGAATTGTGTATTGAGCAAGATTATGAGAGCTCTATTTACAGGAGAACTTTTGAGACAAAAATATCTGTTCACTTAAACTTTAGAAAATTGCTTCTTTTTTTGTTTAGGAGAATTCAAAAGATTTTTTTCCCTACTGATACTGTGTTATTGTAGCAAATTAAGGGCCCTCAGTAGAAAAATAGACAACAATCTACTGTCAGAAATAACAATGTGATACCAACCATCTCAAAATTAAAATGACAATTTTTTTCAGCTTGCTTTTCCCTCATAATTGGCATCTATCCAAAAGCTCCGAATATGGTTCAAATTATTTACCTGGAAGTACATTTGAAATCAATTCAACCCGGAGCTTTTTAAAGTAAGTTGTGCTACAGAAAATTGGATGTCTCCTGGGTAAAGCATTGTAATGTTTTCAATGAATATGATGGGAGATTGCTAACATCTGTTTTTAACATTTCTGCAAAAATGATTCATGCTCTTTACTGCAGGGCTTAATTTTGAGGCTTTGTGTGTTCAATCTACCTTATGTTGGCTGAAGCTGGACCAGGTGAACAAACAGAGGCAACACTTTGGTTCATGCAGCCACATCTAAGCCCATTATCTGATTAAGGTAGAACTCAATCAAGAATTACTTATGTTCCTAAATAGAGAGGTAGATTTGAATGCTACGTAGAGTTTTGAAGTGCATACATACATACTTATTATATATATAATCACATACATAGTATATGTAACAAATCATATATGATATACACCATGTATCCTACACAGTATATGACACATATAACATATAATACAATGTGCATATTATGTAAAGGTATATGATATAATGTATTGAATATCATGTATAATATATAAAATTATATTATATATAATTATATATATAATTTATTTTTATTTATAAACATTATATATATAATATATAATAATTATATATATATATAATGTTAAATACAAAACATCATAATTTCTCCCAAGAATCAAAAGTCTGGAAATTATGGTCATTTAATTTCTATAGGCTGTAAATATTTAGTTCTGAACCGAACAAGATCATAGTAGATCAGTAAAAACAGGTGACACAGTTGAGCTAGAAGATATTTTTGCATTTATTATGGATTGATAATATTTGAAAAAAATATTTTTCTTAAAGCTGCAATTTCAACATTATTCCATCAAACTTGTCATTGAATAAAATATATTAATTGAATAATTTGCTGTAGTCTACAGGGCAACCGTAGTATTTTTATGTGAATGGTTTCTACAGTGTGGTAAATAGTACATCAGCTATCTTTGGAATATAGGAGGCTCTGTGGTCTTAACCGCTGAGCCATCACTCTAGTTCTTATATCTTCATAAATATGTACTCCCATAAATGGCTTTCCTCCAAAGTAAACAAGCATCAAACACTCACTTCATTGTTGGCACACAAAACGATTGCATACTTTCACAATAAATGCAGATTTGTACTTCAGAGATATCATGTCTGTGTTTTCATAAATTTGTGGACAATATCATTCATACATATAGATATTCATTCCAATATATTTAATCCTATTTTATTAAATATGTATTTCGGTGTTTATTATATACATTTGTAATATTTATGTTTTGAGATATTCTGTTCTAAAATTAATTCTGTATGCTAGGGAGTCTCAAAGTCATGGCAATCCCCCTGTATAGACTTGAGTGCTGGGATTATAGGTCTTTGGGAGTACCTGGGAGAAGAAATCAAAGTCTTCAGCACTGTGGGCACTGGTCATTTGCTGAGCTTCAATAAATGACCCCATTGCATGCTCGTGCAAGCAACCCTAATTAAAGTCTGCAAGTCTCACATATGCACAGAGAGAGATAGAGCAGAGAGCAAGAGAGGGGGAGCAAAGGAGGAGGAGAGGAAGAGAGATGGAGAGAGGGGGAGAGAGAGAGGGAGAGAGGGGGGAGAGAGAGAGGGAAAGAGGGGGAGAGAGAGAGGGAGAGGGGGAGAGAGAGAAGGGTAGAGGGGGAGAGAGGAATAGTAGGGAACTTGTAAAGTAGGAATACATATACAAAGTGGTGAATTTATATATAAAAGGACCATTTTGCAAATATGCAGTAAGGATGTAGGTCTCAAATGATTTAAAACACAGTGCTGGACATTTTACTTAATCATTGGGCATAGGCTTTTAATAAAACATCATCGAACAAATTTGTGTTCCAATGCAGCCTCCTCAACAGCACCTTTAAATAAATATTATGTGCTCAATTATTTTATATACTTATACTCTTATAATTTGCCTGAATTCACATTCCAAAAGAGTATATAGTTAAGAAAATGAACAATAAATGTCCATTCTTAAAGAAGCAATATTTACCTTTTACCTTCCAATGCAATTTGTAGGAATCTAAAGAATCAGAGTTGAATGTATTAACACAATAAATTAGCCTCATGTTATTTTCATATTAAGTTTTTATTTTTTGTACTGCAGTTGCCGAGCATTGCCTACTGTCAAAGGAAATTAGGTTATCTGGGGATGAATACTCCCTAATGATGAGGTTGCCAGATTGCTGTCCTTGGTGAGACCTAGTTCCTATTCTTGGAGCCCATGGATAATACTCAGCTTAAATTCTGCCTGACTATTTAACAGCGATCACTTTTTGTTTCTTTATTACAAAAACAGAGTCTACTTCAATTCAAGATATGTACTTAATCACTTGCCAGAAAATTTATAATGGATCAATATCAGAGATCCCGATAAAACAAAAACAGCAAAATGGAATAATCTCCTGTATGTAATGAGACATTTGAAGAAAAAGGTGTTACAAACTTATTATTCTAATAAAATGTACTGCCTTTCCTTTGGGGTAATGGTAATCGAACATGTAGCCCCTTGAAAGCTAAACATGCACCCTATTACTGAGATATTTTACAATCAAAATCATTGCATTTTAAAATTTACTCAGCAGTGATATCTCTCAGCTAGTGAGCTCACAAGTGAGGTTCCTAATGGAGTCAGTGGGTGAGGTGGTGTTTAAAATTCACATGTGAGAAGACAGAGACTAGTAGAGTGATCTAGGTAAAACTGAGGATTAGAGAGACTGATCTGTATGCTGGGCAAGGATAGTGTATTCATATGAGAAGTGGAGAAGCATGATATTTTGGAGTTATGAAATAATGTACATTGATTGCAAATTAAATAATCTTAATTTAATTCTTCATGAGCAAATACAATTTTTACTTGTATATGTATCACATTTCCTCTTTTCATCTTTTTCACAGACATCTAGGTTATTATATAACATATGCACTGTTCCTGCTGCTTCATTAACCATGAATGTGTCAGCATCTCTTTAATATGTGCCTTAGATTTTTGGGATCTTCAAAGCAAATATTTTTATGGACTATTATTGTTCACATATGTGTGGAGCTTTTTGCAAACAAAACAAAACAGAAGGAAATTACATAAAGTACAGTTGCATTTTATTTAAAGGAAGTCTGTTGAAGCATAAGAACATGAGACATTTGAGCCCTGCAGTAATACAGAAAATTCAATTTTTGAGGCTGCAGTTATGTGGCTATTTTGTTCCCATTCTTTTTTATTCCCAATAATGTCTGATTCTTTTGAACATAGCATCCATGCCTACGTACTTTAGTTGTTTTGCTGTTAGACATCCTTTTGTTTACATCCTGACATAGATCATTAAGTCCTTAGGATACAAACTTCTTTTTACATCCCAGACCAGTAAAACTCTGAGAACAAGAGAAATGCAAACATTTTAAGGGACTCTAGAGGTTATTGTTTACTAACCTCCCAGCCAGAGAAAACATTTATGATGCTCCTAGTTTCGTTGTAGCTGGAATACGCTTGAAATGCTCTGTGAGCTCCTCTCCTTTCGGATCACTCCATCTTACCGTGCAGTAAGTCTCAGCATTAGAGTTCATCTTTAAATTGAACTGAGATCTGCTTCTGCTTCCACTTCTATCCTATTTTTTTTTCATTTTGAAGCATTCTAAGAACTCTAAGCATTCTTACCCATAATAAATAGATTTTCAAGTATTTGGTACCATCTATTGTGATCTCTAAGAGTGTGAAAAGTACATGTGCAAGCGAACTGTTAGATGTGTGTATTGTGTTTCTTAATTGTTTATATACTCATAGAAATATACTCATATTTCTAGCTAGCGATACCCAGAACACAGACTTCTTATTCCCTTGGGTCACAGTCTATTGTTTTTCACTTGCAACATTTTCCTATCATCTGCCAACTGATTCATTTCTTAACAGATGATTTCAATGTGTCCCCATAAAGACGTGGGAGTGACCCAATTGAGAAAGAGCACGAGACTACAGCTTCTACTCAGCTGCTTCACTTTTCTCTTTGGTCTCTATTTCATATTACAATTTCAATAGAAATCGGTCCACTCCTATAAGATGTTTCACTATGAAAAATGATGTTTGAGGAGTATCTACCAGATCTTATAATAATTTCCAAATTTCTAAAAGGGTTGTTAAAATGTATCAAGAAAGTGCTATGAGCACTGGGAAAATGCTATTCTGCTATCCATATATTCAATATACAGTTAATGTTGAAACAAGCAATTCATAGCTATATTTATGCCCCAAATAAGTGAAAATAGGGATTTCATTAGTATTTTCTACCATATAAGTCAATTATAAGAAAAGGGTATAAACAATAATACTGGCTGTGTGTATTATTAATTTTTATATAAGTATAATAGAGTATTAGTCATCTTTATAAAATAAGGGACCTTTGACTCTTGCACTTTAAATGAACTGAACAGAAGACAAATACAATGATGTTTGCCAGAAGCTGAAAGGAAAAGACTGTGGAGTGATCAGTGGGCATCATTTCACTTTCAGTTGAAGAAACAATGGTTTTGGAAATGAATGGCAGTGAGGCATGCATAACAAATTGATCCTTAAAAATTAGTTTATGTACCTGATAGTACCATTTATCAGTTCATATTTAGAATCACCTTGGAGAGAAATATAGCCTCTCTGTTTGCCTACTGGCGAATATCTTGCTTAAGTCAATTGAGTTGGGAAAACCTGCCCATGCCTGACAATGAATGAATGCAGTGTGACCATCTCCTCCATGTACTTGTTACATTGACCTCCAGTCTGTGGTGAGCAGTACCTTGAACTATAAGCGAAAGTAGACCTGTTCTTCCTTATGTTGTTTTTAGGGTTGCTTCAGGGTTTCCCTACAGTACACTTCCCAAATATTTTAAGTGGAAAAGTTTATGTTGAGTACATTTCACCACAATTTATTTTTAAAGAGATAATCAATCATTTATATGCAATAGTGAGCCAATACACTAAGAAAGGCTGTAAGGAAATAAGCTAAATCTGATCCTTTGCAAGTGTGTATTGTGTATATTCCACATACCAAAGCCATCAACAGTTACCAATGTAAGAGTTGCTCTGAGTCATGTCTTTCTGTTATGAGGTATGGAGCATTACAGCGAAAGAGATAAATCAATAACAGTTAAAGCTGCAGGCCAGTGCAGGACAGCATCTTACTACTTAATGGGTTTAGAAACGATGCCATGAACATCTCCAGAATGGCTTGTCTGTACTTCCCAACCAAGCCACAGGCTATTCTTGTCTTTTGTCATACTCCATACTCCATGGACTCAGCACCTCAGCAGCTTATGCAGATAACCTACAGCATTTTACCTAGCTTTCTTGGATTTTTTTTCTCATACCAGACAGACATTGCACTTATCTTCAGACTGAATGTACTAAAGCAAAATTAGGTCAATTCTATTAGGGATAATTTAAAAAGTGATATCTTTGAAACATTTTCATTCAATGAGACTCTCTTAGATGAATGTCAGAAAGCACACTTTTTTTTCTATCAGTACTGTGCAGTTTGCTGTGGGGTTTTATAATTTTGTGAAACTGACGACTTGATTGCTTTGGGGAAATTCAGATGCAGATTTTACCTTGAAGAGTCAAAAGCATTGCTAAATGATGGATCAAGCGTAATGGGATTAAGGATTTTTCCCATCCTTTTTATATTAATTACCCATCCATAAAGAGAGAAACTAATCACTCTGTCCCTGACTAATGCTCTGTAGGCTTTTGATATCTGTTGGATGAAACTATTACAAAAGATAATGTTGGAAAAATTATTTTCCACTTTAGATACGCATATAACACTAGAATTGGCAGGTTTTAAGTTTCAGAGATTAAATGAATATGAAGTCATGAAATGACACTCCATGTAGGGAATCAAAACTTAACAGCTATCTTTGATGCTAAAAATAAGTGTGATATGTGTGGTAATGGGCTAGCTGCCCATTAACCCAGCTATGTAATTACGAAACTGTTGCAAATTGATCCTTGGTTGAGGATGCCCTACCAGTGCACAGAAAACAAAAAAGGACTCATGGTTTACCTTTGGCAGAAGTATGTTCACTTAGATCTTCATAAGAAATAAGAGCTGCCTTAATCGTCACTCTACCAAGAGTTCATCCAGTGTTAATATTGGATAACAAAATTTACATACCATTTTATTTTTTCCAGTTATTCCTTTTTCAAAGCAATACACCACTGCTTGGGAATAAGTTATTCAAGTAATAGCTATGAATGTAGAGGAAGTTTTTTTCCACACATAAGAATGAGTAAACAAAGAATCTTTACTAACATATAGAAACAGGTACCTAATTTTAAATCTAATTTGAGTAATATTAGAATGCTAACCACAAAACATACACATTATACAAGGTGATATAAATAGACAAACAAAATAGATATTTCTGTTTATATACTGATGAAAAATTAAATGTAAAAACATCAAGTGCATACTTCATGAATAAATTAAGACTATTTACCTAGAAGTCCCTAATAAATGCAATCTATAGAGTACATTTAAAATTCCTTGAGTTTCCATAATTTATATATATATTATTTATGAACTAATAAGGAATTGTTATTCCCTGTTTGAGGCACCTTAGAACAATTTTGAAAATATTAATAAATTGAGTAGTTCTAATCTAAAATATATATTTTAGAAATGTTTATAGCACATTTATTAATGTAAAATGTTATTCCATGATTTTTTCTGCATTCAAAATGTTATGAGAAACTGTGAATGCCTGCCAGTCTACTGAAACTTCAAATCCCTGACTCATTTCTGAATGTTCTCTTGTCAATAATAAAGGCTCTGCTAACCTGACTTCCACAAAGTTAATGTGTGGGCTATTTGACCATTTATATTTAGATAATATATATTATTTATATGAAAAAACATAAACCAATGCTTTTTAATCATACATTATTAACAACCAGATGGAGATAAATAATTATGGGTATCAATTTGACTCCATTCACAAAAACAAATGAGGACCAGTATGATTTTCCTATCTTTGATGATTCTTTCCTGGTTGTTAAGGTGGCAAATCCTCAGCTTTAGCTTAGGATCATTTATTGCTAGCTCTTATTACTTAATTTAGACTGTTTCTCTTCATCTATGTGTTGCCTTAGGGCTTTTGAGCCTTTCTTTAATTTTGTACATCTTAATCCCTATCTGCTGGCTGGTGGCTGGCTGCCTTGCTGGCTGGCCCTGGCTGTCTCCCTCTTTTTCTCCCTTGTTCTTTTCTCTCTGTAGATCCTAGGTTCTCCCATATACTTATTCTCTCTGCCAATCAGCCCCACCTACCCCTCTACTGCCTCTCTGTTGGCCCTTTAGATTTTTATTAGACCACTCAGGTGCCTTTTGCAGGCAAAGCAACACATCTTTACATTATTAAATAAATTCAGCATAAACAAATGTAACACATCTTTGCCTAGTTAAACAAATACAGCATAAACAAATGCAACGCACCTTTACATAGTTAAAATAATATTCCACAACAGAGATCCACTCATTCATACTCTCAGGAGTCCCATGAAAATACTAAGTTGGGAGCTATAATCTATACACAGAGGTCCTGGTGCAGATCCATTTTTGTCCCTGTGTATGTTGCTTCAGGTCTCTGTGAGTTCATATGATTCTTTCTCAGTTGATTTAGAAGGCCGTGATTTCCTGGTGTCCCCTGTCCACTCTGGCTCTTATGGTCTTTCTGAACACACTTCCTCGGGGTGACTTGGTCACCATGGGGAGGGAATTGATTGAGATATCCTATTTAGGGCTGTGTGTTCCAAGGACTCTCTGCATAATGTCTGACAGTGGGTATCTCCATCTGTTCCCATCTGACTAAATAAGGCCTGGATCTATACGTAAGGCACATTATCATTAGGAGTCATTTTGTCACTAAACTAGTAGTGTTTAATTACCATCAGGGGTGAGAAATGACAAAGATATTATTGCTCATAGAATTAAAAAAAATCTATGGTGGTGGTAGGGGTGGTGGTGGTGCACACTTTTAATCCCAGCACTTGGGAGGCAGAGACAGGAGAATCTCTGTGAATTTGAGCCCAGCTTGGTCTACAGAGTGAGATCCAGGACAGGCTCCAAAACTACACAGAGAAACCTTGTCACGAAACAAACAATCTACAAAGGTGTTTCAGTTCATTGTGTTTATCATTTTCATTTCTTTAAACATTGGATTTCTACCTTGTACAAATCATGGTCGTGGGCATAATAGACATTAAAAATTGAACATGACATGCTCCCCTACCCTGGGAAAATTACTACCATAACCTTAGTTAACTATTTTTCAAAGTCGATTTGAGATATAGAACAAATAATGTAGTGTGAAACAGCCTTTGAATTAACAACAAAGCAACTAAAATAATTTAGCACAAATTTATGACAAAAGAGGAAGAACTTTGAAAGGCTACCTTAAATTAGGTTGGGTAGAACTTAAAGATCTGTGCTGAAAAAGGAAAGAAAATTTGATTTTTTTATATAGATGTTGAATGCATTGTTTAAGATAATAATGGAGCCTAATTTGTAGATGACTGCATTATAGAATGAGGGAGATGGTGGCATAAAATGTAATAGAGGAGTTGAATATCAGCAAAGTATATCATATGTACATTGGGAAATACGGTACCTACTATATTCAAATTAATACATAATACTAAAATAACTCTTGTTTTAATGCTTGGAATATTTCAGGAAGACAAAATTCATCAAGATAACCTTTTTCCATCCCAGAATTTGTCACTGTGACCTAGGGCTAAGCTTTGTAGAAGCAGCTGTGGCTGAGGTTGTCTCAGCACAGCTGACAGGGTAGTAAATTGACTTTGAAACAACCTTGCAAGGAATTAATGGAGTAAGCTTCCTACAAGAGAAAATCAACCCTAGCTCCAGAAAAGACAGTATGTTACTTTTTGTCATATTCCAGGGAGAATATAAGAGAACATTCTGTTGAGTCCTTACATGGGAAATACAGAACCAATGAATGTTCTCTAGGAAAAATTCTCTCTCTGTCTCTGTCTCTTAAGCTGGGATAAATATGTATAAGTTTACTGTTTATAGAATTTGAATAACTGATGTTCTTATGAAGAATCATCTACATATTGATCCAAATATGGAATATTTACTTTAAGATTGGTTTCCAGCTATTCTTTCTGACCATTATGAAAAGGAGAGGAAACAATGTTTTCTTCTTTGGAAAGAGAAGCATATATCTCAAAATTGAGCAGACTTTATTTCATCATTTAATCCATTAAACAACTAAAATATGACAAACAAAACATATCCTCTTATTTATGTTACAAACATGCACTATGAATATATTGATATAGGGTATCAGAAAGTTAAATCCACACAATAATATAACTATATCCATGCCCTATGAGTATATGCATATATGGCATCAGAAAGTTGAATCCACACAATCACATAAATAAATGAATGAGCTTATAGAATTAATGTACAGTTATTCACAATTAGAGACACTCAGCATAACTCATAGCAATGTACTGTCAGTATTTTCTTGACAAAATAAAGAGGAAACACATTAGTCTTGCTCCTGTGTGATAGAACATGAATTTCCTCTACAATGGAGCCTCTGAGGATTTGGTAAGAGCAATTGAAGAGCTGTGAACTGCACTTAAGCATCTTTAAAATAAAAGTCTCTAATAAATGGGAGTTGTTTTGCTTCTTCAGCTGCTCTTAAGGATAGCAGCCCATGAGGAGAGATAAAAGAAGACAGAGTGGATGCCTAATAAATATTTGTTGAATTGAATTGAGTAAGTAATTGATTATTCTTCAACCACAAAATATATCTTAGAGCTTTTAGGAGATACTATTGCAATTTAGCTTAATCTGAGCAGTATGTACTAAGTGGATGATAGTTAGAAGATCCTAACAATTAAAGAATTGATTGGCATGAATTTGAAAAGCAACATTTTTTTTTAATACTGCTGTGGACAGAAAAGAAGGTTACAACTGTAGAATTCTTTGAACTAGGACAAATAGAAACAGCCTTTCCATGATCAAAGCCTTGTCATTTTCAAGTTCTTATAATGATATACAGAGATACTTCTTTAAATAAATTTTCTTGGTGTGTTTATTATAATTCATACTCTACATGGCACAATGACTGGCAGGAAACATGTAAGTCAGCACGCTTCTGTAAAGAATGACGAAAATGTGTGGCTAGAAAGTCTATTGATCAAAAGTCTATGATGCATCATAGGAGAGTTGGCAGCACCCCTCTCTTGTGCAAAGTATATGTCTTTGTGAAACCCTACTAATCTAGATAGTTAAAACAGCCTCCAATATTACAGTGGTCCCTGAGAAACAAAGTTGTTTCTGCCTAAGGAAAAGTAGCTAGGCTGACAGACAAATTATATATAAGAAGATTTAAATTAAATTAATTAAAATTCTGTGATTGTAAACATATCTAAAATCAACAGGCAATTTTCCTTGAATTATGTTGATGCTCATGTTTCAATATTCTAACATGCTTTGAAAAACTTGGTCAACTCACTATTATGTTATCATTTATTAAACAACCACTTCAGGAACTTTTTCTAATGTCCTTTATAAAATAAGTTAAGTTCTCTTTGAAAACAGTTACCCTTTAAGTCCTGAATTAGAAACTCTATATGATTATTTTTAAATACTATTTAAGACATAAACATCAGTATTGTGGAATATATATCTCACAGTTAAAGAAGCTGATCCTCATAGATTTCAAATTGTCAGAGTACACAAAAACAATCCATACTTGTCTTTGTAAAGTTATCTTTGTTATAGTAGTCCCATTGCCTGATTTGGGAAGCTGAGAGAAGAGGTTTTCTAATTGTTATATGTTGGAAGCCTCTGATTCAAATACAAACTCCTATAATTTTAAAGAATTTTCACTAATTTGACACTTTCTTCACCTTAAAATAAGCAATATTTGTACAAAATTATATAATCTTCAAGTTTCTTCATAGGTTTTAGAAATTTTATTTAATTTATATACTTGAAGGAAAACATTAGATCTTATCAATGACCTGTAACTTTGCTCTTCTGTTATTTAGTAGGCACTCAACTTGCTGACTTGTAAAATGTGTTTGGCTGATAGAACATAAAGAATTTGTAATTGGCATTTTATAAGCAGTCTCAATTATTGTCCTTCCTGAATAATGTGGAGAATTGAAATATAATTAATGTTTATTAATTCTAGTGTGGAGTTTCCCCAGCACAAAAATAGAAATAATTTTCTAAGAAAAGAGTAAATTTAAAAGCTCATTTTAAAGGCTAGAGAGATGAGTAAGCGGTTCAGACCATTAGCTGTTCTTCCAGGTGAGTTGAGCTCTGTTCCCATGTCAAGTCAATCACAACCACGTGTAGCTCCACATCTGAGAGATCTGACAGTCCTTCTGCCCTGTCAGGACACACAAGCAAAACACACACACACACACACACACACACACACACACACACACACACACACACACAAATTTAAAGGTTTAAAGTAATTTAAAAATTTAATAAATTTCCTTTATATAAATAAATTACTTTGAACCCCTTCATATTTTAAGTCACTCAGAACATTTTGTATAAATATACAAAATATCGTTATATTTCATTGAGGTAACATGTACTTTTTATTTCAGTATTTGTAGATATATGACATATAATTTTTAATATATGTGTGTTTATTGTAAGTAATTTTTTATATAATGTCTGACTGTGGGTCCATCCCTTCATCTGTTCCCATCTGCTGCAGGAGGAAGCCTCTCTGATGATAATCTATGAGTATAGCAGAATATCACTGTAGTGTTTAGTTTTTACCCTAGGTCTGTGCTCTATCTAGTCTCTGGTTCTTGGTTACCCTAGCAGTGTGGGAGAGAGAGTCTAAATGGGAGGTCTCCATCAAATTCCTTCCCTCAGAGCTCAGGCAATCCCAAGGAAGAGTGTAAGAGACAGAGAGAATGGAGGATGCCAGGAGATCAAGGCCCTCTGCATTATTTAAGCAAGCTCAATAGCTTGCTTAAGTAGCTCAGAGAATGAAGCAGCAAGCACAGGACATGCATGGGTCTGTAGCAAGTCCTCCGTGTATATATTACAGCTTTTAGCTTAGTTGTTTCATGGGACTCCCAACTGTGAGAAGGAGTGGGTCTCTGGCTGTTTGGTTGGCTCTTGAGACTCTTTTTTTTCCTGTTGGGTTGCCTTGTTGAACTACAACATTACAGCTTTTGCTTCATCTTTTAATGTTTTATTTTGCCATGTTTGATTGTTATCTCTTAGAAGCCTCCTCTTTTCTAATGGGAGACGTAACAGGAGTGGATCTGGAGAGAAGGGAGGTGGAGAGGAACTGGGAAAGGAAACTAAGAGATAACTATAGTCAGGGTATATTACATGAGAAAGAAAAACTATTTTTTTCACAAAATAAGGAAAAAATTTCATATAATATATTCTGATTGTGGATTCACCAATCCCAACTCCTACCAGATCATTCCAATCTCCCCTTCCACTCCACAGTGTGCCCGTTCTTTCTCTCTCTTTAGAAAATTAACTGGTAAACAAACAGCAACAACAACAACAACAACAGAACAAGAATTTTTAAAAGACACAAATAACACAAGAAGCACAGAGAAACACACACACACCACAAAAATACAAGTTTAGAGACCATTATATATAAGCATGGCTTGAACTGGTGCAGAACCTGGGCATGTTGCCCCAGTCACTGTGAGTTCATATGTCCAGCATGTCCAGCAGTTCCTTTGGATCTGGAAGACACTGTTTTCTCAATGGCATCCATTCCCTTTTTTTTTTTTTTTTTTTTTTTTTTTTTTATGCGGAGGCCTGATCCAGTTGGGGGCTCCTCAGCTATTGGTTCATAGTTCATGTGTTTCCTTTCGTTTGTATATTTGTCCCTGTGCTTTTTCCAACCTTGGTCTCAACAATTCTCGCTCATACAAACCCTCCTCTTTCTCACCAATTGGACTCCTGGAGCTCCACCTGGGGCCTGACCATGGATCTCTGCATCCGGTTCCCTCAGTCGGTGGTGGTGCATGCCTTTAATCCCAGCACTCGGGAGGCATAGCTAGGCGGATCTCTGCGAGTTTGAGGCCAGCCTGGGATATCAAGTGGGTCCAAGGAAAGGCACAAAGCTACACAGAGAAACCCTGTCTCAAAAAAAAAAAAAAAAGAAAGAAAGAAAGAAAGAAAAAAGAAAAAAATCTAGTAGCCCTTTGGCTCTTACAAGCTTTGTGTCTACTCTTCTTCATAGCTCTCTGAGTTGTGATGGGAGGGGTTTGTTGAAGACATCCTATGTAGCACTGAGTGGGTGTCATGTATATCAAATTTTAATTGGAATTAGGCAATTTATATATATATAATATAAATAAATAAATATATATCCATGAATATATATATTCATGAATGTTACAGTTGATGATCAGTGATTAGATAACTTCAAAAATGTAAAATCAAAACATGTCAATGTTTAGAATTTTGATGCTAGAAATATCAATTATGTATTGAATATTTTATGATAGCATTAATTGATATCTGTCATATTAATGAATATGGTTTGATTTCTGATTTCTGTGACAGAAACCTATGAAAGATAGATAACTCTAAACTATTCTCAACATGGATTTTTAAACTGTCATGTTTTGACAGGTTATTTGCTCTTTGTTTTTACATAAGTGTTATTTATTTACACAAACCTTTTTTGAAAAAAATAACAGACATGCCTTTTTGAAAACACATATCTAAGTGACCAGAAAATTTATGTATTTATTTCAAATAAGCACTTATGTGCTAATTGTGTGATCTGTAATCCCATATAGATGCTTTAAATTAGTATATGGAAAATATAAAATTACACTTAAAATGACTTATAAAATATTCCAGATATTTTTGCCTATGAAATATCTTCATCATATGTTCAGCACTCGAATGCATAGTTTTATAAATTTTATGATAATATAGTTTATCTTCTAATTTATTAATTATAATATAAAATACACATTTATGTCATTCTATTTAATGTAATTTGAACAGGAAACCTGTGGTAAGATTATATACAAATGTCTTTTTCTCTACATGAAAATTCCTTGATATGTTTTATCCAAAAATTTTCCAAATGAGGAACAGATGTCAAAATTCTGAAGTATTTACCTAGTGGTTCAGGAAGTAATCTATTAATATTACATATATTCAAACTACTCATAATTTATAACATTAACTGTAAATGAAACCATTTAAAATGACATTTCATGCTTCTAACTTCCTGTGATTTGAAATGGAGATTTTTTTTCTGGGTGTTTTTTTTTAATCATAATTATATTCTTTCCCCTTTCCCTCTCCTCCTTTCAAGTCTTCCCAAGAAAAATTCCTCCAAGCTCTTTTAAATTATTAACCTGAGTTTTAAAATTATTATATTTATTGCTATTATTATTATATTATTTTGCGTTTATGTGTGTGTTAACTTGCACATATATATTTCTAAATACATCAATACACTCTGCTCAGTTCCTAAAATGCTGCTTGTATGTGCACATTTTCAGGGCTGACCATTTTGTATTGGATCGTCATCTGATGTGCTTTTCCCTGGGAAGACTGGTTTTCCCTCATCCTTTTTTTTTTTTTTTAGCTGCTTGTAGTTCTTTGTCTAGGATTGACTCTTCTTGAGCTTTTCCCTTTCCTTGTTAGCACATGTATTTGTGTCCTTGCTCACATCAAGTTTAGGCAGCCAAGTGGATGAGATTTCCTGGGTGCAAATTTGATATGTATAAGAGACATAATCTCACAGCCAAACTCCAGTTTCTCTAGCTTTTGCAGTTTTCTATGCCCTGTTCCACACATGATCTGTGAGCCTTAGGTACAGGAGTTTCACTGTAGATGTATCAGCTGGGACTGTGCTCAATAGCTCTTGCATTTTGATCAGTTATTTTTTTATTTTTTTATTTTTTTGTAATGGTCTCTGCTGCTATGAGAAGTTTGTTTGATTAGGGTTGAAGACTAATTTGTGGGTACAAGGAAAATATTTAGAATATAGTTAGGAATTATGCTGACTTAGTAAACTTGAGTTGTGGTTTCTCCTCCAAGATCCATCGCTTCACTAGCCATAAATATTTGGTTAGGTTTCCAGTAACAGAAATATTTTCCCTCTTCCTGAGTGGGTCTTAAGTCCAATTAGAGAGCTGTTGGTTACCACCAAGGTATGTGTGTCATGGCTATGCCCTGAGGCCTATAGTGCCACACAGGTAATTTTTGTTGTTCATAGGCATCGTCGCAGGGTAGAACAGTTGGTCACTTCCTGGAAAGGGAGATGGTCTACTCTAACAATGTACAAAGATTTTGTTATCAGTATCCCACATTTTAAGTTAAAATTGTAATTTTAATGGTGATGAATAGAAAGAGACATGAGCTTAAATGACTGATTTTTATAGCTTACATTGTAAAGCTAAAATAAAGCAGGGATTCAAATAATTACTCAAGTTACTGAATTCAAATGATAAATGATATAATATAGTTCTTTTAATCATATGCATATATATATGTATGAGAGAGAGAGAGAGAGAGAGAGAGAGAGAGAGAGAGAGAGAGAGAGAGAGTTCATGTGCTAGAATGGAAGTGAACACAACACATGGCATAGTATGGGTGTGGAAGTCAGAGTTGACTCTCCAGTGTTTATGATCTTTCAATGGGTTTGAGTTTTTCTTTGTTCTCTATAGGTCAGACTAGTCACCTATGAGTTTCCTAAGACTCTTCTGTCTCTGCCTGCATGTTGCCATAGCATCTTTTGGACTACATGCTACAAAGTCCTTCTTTACAGTGTCCTAGTGACATGGAGTCCAGACCTCTCACTTGCTTGGCAGGCCATTTACACAGTGATGCAGTTCAAGTTCAGCATAGCTCATTGTCAGAGAATTTTTTTATTATTATGTCTATTGAAGGAAGACATTGAATTATGAATATACACCCACTTTCAAAAATACTCAATGAACAAAATGTAACACTCATCACTTAACTCTCCTGTAGCATCTGGCTGTCTTAACAGATGGATACGATTTAGAAGAGGGCAACTTATGATCCATTTGAAACAAATAGGCCAAATTAACTCACAGTCTGAGCTATAAGATTCCAGACATGCTTCAGAGAGCCCTGGTTCAGAGGATCTTACAAAGCTGCACCAGAACAGATCTTCTGCCATCATCGAGGCTCCACTTCAAAGTTTACTCACTAGCAGTTGGCCACCCTCAGGACCTTCTGTGTCCAGAAATAGCACTGATTCTTTCTCATCTGAGAGCCTACCTGGGTAGCTAGAAATAACAGGCAACTGATTTCCCTCAGAACAACAAGGAATAAAGAGGCCCAAAGTACTTTGCAACCCAATCTCAGAAGTGATATCAAATTACTTTGATGTAGTCTGTTTTTTTTTCAAACAAGCCTTAAGTTCAGAACACAACCAAACTGAGAAGACTGCAAAAAAGATACAAGACCTAAAGGAGCAAAGGATACTGCGGTTAGTTTTAAAGAATGCTACCTAACACCAGCTCTCCATGGGATGTGTTTCTTCTTTTTCAAAGGTAGATATCATTTTTCTGCTTTGGACTGTGTCAGTGTACCACGTAATAATCTTAATTTTGTCCCCTTCACTGTATCTACTTTACCTTGTTATGAACCATGTGCAATCGCATCTCTGTAATGTGAGAGTTAGTTGCTAACACTCATTTGTAACATGGATATCTTGGCCTTATGAAAGGGAAAGCAGTTCTTTCAAGTGGCAAGGCTGATTTGCAGCTGTACTTAAAATGAATTGACAAAATTAATAAGTAAAATTTGCCCATGACATTCTAATAAGTCCCCACACTCCCAAAATTAATACCTGCAGAGGTTTAAATGGAAGATGATAATTTTGAGCAGGACATTTTTAGAGATGGCAAGAAACAAGAAGTGATAGGAGTCTATTGAGTCAATTAATATATGTCAAATCTGAATCACAGGGTGTACCAGGGGAATGCATTCTCTGTGATGCTGTCTTCCACATCTATCTTCCAGTGGTTATTATTTCCTAACATCTTCTATAAGATTTAATTTCCCTTGATGAGCTAGGGTTTATTGTTCTCATAAAGTTTTCCTAATAAATATAATGAGATTTGAAACTGAACCAATTTATTAGTCAACTACATACAAAATCCATGTTTGCTAACCTCCATCTTTAAAACAAATCAAAATAGAGCTACTTAAAGATGCATAATGTGTAGAAAGTTTTTAAAATAAAAAAAATCTTTAAAAATATGAAATATGACTATACATGGTGGCGGTGCAGGCCTTTAATCCCAGCACTCAGGAGGCAGAGTCAGGCGAATCTTTGTGAGTTTGAGGCCAACCTAGGCTACAGAATGAGTTCCAGGAAAGGTGCAAGGCTACACAGAGAAACCCTGTCATGAAAAGCAATATATATATATATATATATATATATATATATATATATATATATATGAAATGTGCATATATTCTGGAAAGTCACTTCTTATAAAAGATCTGCGCTCAAATGTGGAGTGAAAGGACACTAGCATTTTTCATGCAAAGTTATATATTTGCTAAAACTTATGATAATAATCCATACATAGAAAAATAAGGCATCATATCTACATGGCAAGGCAAAGATTGCAAGCCCATCACATCAACTAAAATGCTGTAAATAAGAATATGCAATTTAATTTTTAGGACCCAAAGTGATTCTTTTCTGGGAAATTCAATTGCTTCTTCCTCAACATTTAAATTAAAAAAAAATAATTTTTTATTTAACTATTTGTTTATCACAGCACTAACTCCTTTTTGGCTCAGTACTGGATTTCTGTGTCTAATTGATTTAAGTAAAAATATATTAGGCAGGAACTTAAATTTTTGGTTTGCTTTCTTTATTTATATCTTTGGATATTCATAAATGATTCACTAGCCCTCAAGAAAGTAGAATGCCACATACCTGACATGTGTTATCAGCCTTACAATATGCCTTGTTTGATACTGAGGATCATTGGAGGAAGGTTATCCAGTCATTAAAATGTGAAAGTACACACAAAAAGTTTAAAAATAAGTATGTATTATCATAGGGGAAAAAGTGAAGACTGCTGTAAAATGCAAAACTTAAGATTGTTGAAAGAGAGGAGAATTCAAATTTTCTCACATAGTCAATAACCAGACAGACTAGGAACTGATAAAACATCTGAGGATGAAATTTTGCTTATTCCAGATCAATGCTGGGTAGCAGAGATAAGGCAAGACATTTCCCACCATCATCAAAGGAACATGTTTCTTCTAAATGTGTAAAACAACATAAAAAACACATATAGTATTTTATTATTAAAGAAACATTTTTGAAGATTGGTCTGGCAGGATGAATCATGGGTGAGGGAGAAGCATGAGATGCTTTCCAGATGTGTGATGCTTCAACCTGTCATTGCTTAATGATGGTAGACTCGGAGATTCCAGAAATCATTTGAGAAGTCATAAAACATTGTGGCTCTGTTTCCAAGCATTTCCTGATATGGCCAAATAAGCCTTATGATATAGGATATCCCTCCTAGTAATCATGCACTTTCTGTAGGAATCATTCAGAGCAGTGGTTCTCAACCTCCCTAATGTTGCAACCCTTTAATATAGTTTTTCATGTTGTGGTGACCCCAATCATAACATTTTTGGTACTAATTCTTAACTGTAATTTTGCTACAGTTATGAATCATAATGTGAATAATTGATATGAAGGATTGTGGTTGATATATTGTCCACCCCAATAAACTTATCTGGGGGTCAGAGAACAGAACAGCCACTATATTAAACAGGTTTAGGCAGTGGTGGCACACACCTTTAATCCTAGCATTCCAGAGGCAGAGATCCATCTGGATCTCTGTGAGTTCAAAGCCACATTAGAAACAGTCAGGCATGGTAACACATGCCTTTAATCCCAGGAAGTAATGGCAGAAAGCAGAAAGGTATATAAGGTGTGAGGACCAGGAACTAGAGCCTTTTTAAGCTTATAGCTTTTAGCAGCATTTCAGCTGAGATCCATTTGAATGAGGATTCAGAGGATTTCCATCTGAGGAAACAGGATCAGCTGAGGAATTGGCAAGGTGAGGTTGGATGTGGCTTGTTCTGTTTCTCTGATCATTCAGCGTTCACCCTTATACCTGGCTCCGTGTTTGTTTTTATTAATAGGACCTTTTAAGATTCATGCTGCAAAGGATATCTGATATGCAACCTCTGCTTAAAGGTCATTCAACCTCCAAGGGGTTATGACCCACAGGTGGAGAACCACTGATTAAGTTAATGTGTGAATTTACTTTTAAAACAGATCCTTAAAAGAATGAGATAAAGGATATGATAACTGTTTCTCCTCCAAAGGCCAAGGTTTATGCTCAAGGCACTTGATTTTGAGTAGCAGATCTAACCATGGAAATTATCAAAGCTTCTAGTGGTTAAATCATTCTCTTTACTCACGTTTTACATTTATTTGAAATTTGCATCCTATCATGATGAGATTTGCTGATATAACATTGCCGTTCACAGTTGTACAATAGCTGTTCAATGAATCTCAAAATACCTGTATTCCTCATAACCTCATTTGTCTACCCATTTACCTGTTTTATTACTTCTTTCCCATACCCATTCTAACCTGGGATGACTTATTTTTTTCCTTACTGTGTTGAATTTTTAACAGCTATATGTTATCTATATGAATCAAAATACTTAACTATGTTTAACCTAGTTCTCAATATATACTATTCTATGGTCAATAGATGAAATCTTAAATCTCTGAAGACATAAAACAATCTTATAACATTTAATGTAGCCAACAAATGTAGGCAATAATTGCTCCTAATATATTAAATGTTGGTTTGAGGTCCCAAATAAGTCAAGGATGGCTTGGTCTGACCCTTTATAGCTAAATCATAGTTGGAAAGATGGATAACAATCAAATAATTGTCTAAAATTATGAATTGCTGCTTTGGGAGTATGGCCATTTTGAGGTTTATGATGGGATTTTGCTCTTGTAGCATGGTTAGAGGCGACGTGAATAAGTAGCTTCACAAACTAAATATAGATGATAAATTGACAAAAGGACAGAGGGTTATAGAGAAGGAATTCATAACATATGTTTAAATATGTCTAGGAAGGGAGAAAACCTTGCTTGGTTTGGACCTCAGAACACTGAGCAGAAATTTTTAAGATCAAGTTCAAGGGATAAAATAGAATATGCAGGGCTTTGCTAACTAAGGAGATGATATTGAACATATTAGGAAATTGATGAGAATTTTATACAGGAGGCCATTATAATCAGAATACAGTTCGAAAAGAGCACAGGTTGTTCAGAGAGAAGACTAAGGTATGCCCCTTAAACTAAGCAAAGCATATGGACAAATGACTGCTTTTCAGAACAGCAATAACAGTAGAAACTGTTGATCCATATAGACAGAAGAAATTTTTAATGACTGAGTCATGGTAAGTGTCTGAATGTGATAATACTATCAATAAAGGAAGGATTTGCATATAGAATTATATATAATGTCAGATAGCTTCACTCATGAAAAATAAAGATGCCTAAAAAGTAAAGAGGTCATTGTCTTTACTTTTGAGACTCATCTTGTCCTATTATTCTGGTTAGGGCAGCTGATGACAGGACATCATATAGAGCACAGGTTGGATAAAACAAAGGCAGAAATATGGCATGTGATATGCCGTTGTCCATTCTATGATAGCTGCTTCACCCTAGCAACCCCCCAAAATTCCCATCTATTATTGGTCTATAGCTCTTGTCAAAACTAACACTTTTGCTGTCAAGCTTTTAAAACGTGGACTTTGAGAAGTCATAATCAAACAGTGAACCAAACACACATATGAAAAAATAAATATTAGAACAAGAAAGATAGGAGATGAATTGGATGCAACAAGGTCATTAGAAACTATAACCAAAATCTATGACTATTATAGGAACTGAGGCTAGTTATCATTAGAGTCAATGTGTTTGCTTGAAATAATCACAGATTTCACAGTAGCCTTATCACATAGGTCAAAAACCTATGTAATCCTACTATACCAAGAGACAACATACTATATTTTCTTCAAATTCCTTTACATTGTATCTGCAATCCCAAATGTCCATAAAAAATATTGTGTTAATTGGGACATGCCCTGAGCCTGTATTTTGTAAAAGTACTGTTAGTTACCCTGTCAGAGTCTAAACTCTGAGAAACTGAAAAAAAAAAAAAAAAAAAAAAAAATTGAAGTCTGGATTTAGCATCCCTAGTCCTCAGTATTTGCACATGTAGAAATACTCTTGTTCACTCCACGTCAGGGAGAAACATGAAGTACTAAGAAATTATCACTAGAATGGAAAAAGAAGGAGTTTATGTAAGAGATGAGTTGCTACATAACGAGATTGTACGTTATTCAGTCATTATAAATTCCAGGTAAAGACATTGATATCATCTTTTTTCAGGATTCTTGTTTCTTAATTGTCGAAAATATGTTCCTACATTTCTGAGATTTTGTATTTCACATATGAGGCCTTGAAAGAAAGGCAGAAGTTCTATGAGTCTCAGGAGTAAAACTTAGTGATAGGAAAGCTGTTAGGTGCCAAAGGTTAGCCTTGGCCTCGCTTGTGAGAGTTTAACACAGCCAGTGGCCGTAACCTTCATAACCATGGCATTACCCTTCTGTATTCTTGAAGAGCAAAAGGCTAGCCTGAAATCTGAGATTGTAGAATTAGACATTACTCATAAAGTATCATGAGCAAGAAAATTTGTTCCTCTATTCTTTAATGATTTGTACATTTCTAATTTCCACCCTGGAGTTTTTAATCATTTCATAATGAAAATGAAATAATGCATTCTTTATAATAGATATGAAACCTAAACATCACTAAAGACACAGGTACACAAAGAATTTTGATTTAAAAAGCATCAATATAATTGAGATAAGATATTTTGCTATAAAAGTTCAGACCAAGGAGCTAGGAAAATGTAGTCAGTAAAGTGTTTGTCTAAGGCCAATCACCAACACCTTTATAAAAAACAGGACTGGTCTTGCATTCTTGTAATCCCATAACTGGGGAGGTTCAGCCTGGTAAATTGCAAGGTCTTACTAGCAATCCTGCCTAGACTAGTCTTTGAGCTGCGGGCCCCAGCTATAAATATGGTCTCATAAATGTGGAATAGATGGCTCATGATGAAGAACAACCATGGTGAATATCTGGTCTCTCTGGACACACGTATATACACAAATATATAGAAAAAAAGGTTGAGATCCATATTAATTAAAACGCATTAATCTACACATATGAGTGAACAACTTATATATCCAACTAAAATTCTGTTCACAATGTTCTTTTATAATGATTTTTGATAATAAATATGTATTTAAATATGAATGAGATAGCAAAGTTATTTGTTGCCCCATGTAATAGTGAGTTATTCATTGTAAAATAGAATGCAAAGGAAAAGGAAGTACAATCTCAGTATGATGAAACCATAGCAATTTAAATGTGGCTTTTGCAATACTCTAAAAAAGAAAGCTCCTTATTTTTATTTATGAAATTAATATAGCACTTTCAACCCGAGATTAACTGTTGTGCACACTGGACATCTTTATTCTGGGTTAGAGTGTCACTAGCAGGTGGTTTATTTAGGATTAATGATTTATAATTTCTGAATAATCACATTGGTAACTGTGCTGAAGATTTTTAATTGCCAACTCTTCCAACCTTCAGCCTGCCTTATGACAGCTTGCCTTCAATTTAAACATGTTGTTATTGAGCATGATTTAAAATGAGTGCCAAAAATATGAGATGGATGTCTGCATTGACTGTTTTGGGAAAACACCATGAACAACCTTTACTTCCATGTTAACAAAAATAAAAATAAATTATAGTGTTCAGTTAGCATGCTCAATATATTCAGTTTTTAAAAACTGACTGCTAGCTTATTGGATCTATTCCATCAATTTGTCATGAGTTACATCTCAAAATATAATTCAGTATCTACCTCACTATAACCAATGAGAAGCCTATAATGTTAGGACTAATCCAAAAGATACTTTAATTTTAATAATATTTGGCACAACTAAAAGTATGAAGATTACAGATTAAGTTTTCTGTTTATGTATTCTAGAAATGAAAATGAAGCAGAACCCTAGGTCTTATTCCATAGCACTTGAAGGTTTTTGTTGATGATGGCCTTTAGAAGCCACAGAGAGACACAGTGTGAAAACAGACACTATTATTAGAAAACTTCAATGCTTAAAATGGATCATTTAGGGAAAATGTTATTTAAATATCTCTATATCATTTTCACTATCCTGCCTACTGCTGCTAAAAATGGCCATTTTAATTATATCACAGAGCTTCTGATTGGTCAGATGACTCCATCTTCTGATATAACTGGTAAGATATGGGCAGGGGACATCTTGCTTTTATTATATTATATTTGCAACTGTTTATTGATGAATAAAGGGCACAAATAAAGTCATAATTGTATAAAGACAATCCATACTGTAAAGTGTTATTTTGTAGACTGTATTGAATATGGATATTTGGTTTGGCCTAGAGAAAACACTCTCTATTTTAAGACCATGATTGTTTATTAAAAATTACAGTGATGCTTACAGGCTTTTTATGGCAGGAATATGATTTGATTTTATTCTGTCTTTCAGTATTTAAAGGGAAGAGGATAGAACATATTGATTATTTTACATATGCAACAGTTTTGCTTGCTCATTTCTAAAAAAAAAATAATAAACAGTAGATATGGATTTTGTTCCTCGATAGAGATAGAGACATAGAAAAGTAAAACTATTCAAATAGATAATCACGGTTTTGATGTAATTAATGTACAGAGGAAGGTTGACATGATAACTACCCACACAGCTTCAAATTTGAAAGCAATTACCAAGACACATTTAGTTATTGTATACATTGTGTTACTTTGCTTGACAATGCAGTTATAAGAACAACTTAGATGCCCATCAACCGAAGGATAAAGAAAATGTGGTACATATACACAGTGGAGTACTACTCAGAAGAGAAAAACAATGACTTCATGAGGTTTGCAGGCAAATGAATGGGATTAGAAAAAACATCTTGAGTGAGGTAACCCAAACCCAGAAAGAAAAACAGGGTATGTAGTCACTCATAAGTGGATATTAGATGTAAAACAAAAGATAACCAGGCTACAATCCACAACCCCAGAGAAGCTAGGTAACAACAACAACCCTAAAAGAGACATGCATGGATTCCCCTAGGAGAAGAAATAGATAAGATCCAAGTAAATTAGAAGCCTGGCGGGGGAGGGGGAGGAGGTAAGGGGAGATGGGAAGTGAATATGAGGGAACATGATGGTCAAGTTGGGGAGGGACAGAAAGAGAGAGCAATGAAAGAGATTATTTTGATAGAGGGAGACAGTATGGGGTTAGGGAGAAACCTGGTACTTGGGAAATTCCCAGGAACCCACAAGGATGACCCCAGCTAAAATTCCAAGCAATAGCAGAGAGGATACCTGAACTGGTATTTCCTTTGTAATCAGATCAATGTAATCAACCTCTAATTGTCATCATAGAACTTTCATCCAGTAACTGAAGGAAGCAGATGCAGAGTCCACAGCTAAGTATTGGGTAGAGTTCCTAGAGTCTGGTCTAAGAGAGGGAGGAGGGATTATATGTGCAAAAGGGTCAAGACCATGATGGGGAAACCCACAAAGACAGCTGACCTGAGCTAGTTGGAGCTCACTGAATCTGGACTCACAGCTGGGGGACCTGCCTGGATTAGAACTAGGCTCTCTGAATTCAAGTGAAAATGTGTGGCTTGGGGAATATGTGGGGCCACTGGCAGTGGGTCCAGAATTTAACCCTAGTGCATGAACTGGCTTTTTGGAGTCCGTCCCTATGGAGGGATACCTTGCTCAGGCTCAACACAGGGAGCAGAGATTTGGTCCTGCCTCAACTTGATATGCCAGGCTTTTTTTGACTCTCCATGGGAGGCCCTACCCTCTCTGAGGAGCAATACAGGGTGGGATGGGATGAAGGTTGGGCAGTGAGCAGGAGGGGGAATTGTGTTTAGTATATGAAATGGAAAAAAATACTTTTAAATTAAAAAAAAAAAGAATAAACATGGGCTGGAGAGATGAATCAATGATTAGGAACATTTATTGCTCTTCAAAAGATCTAGTTAGGTTCCCAAAACTCACAACCACATGTTTCTCTAGCTCATGGGATCTCACATGTTCTTCTAGCCTCTGAAGTTACCTGCAAACACCTGGTACACTTATGTATGTCAGTCATACACATACACAGCAAAAACAATGTAAGTAGTGTAAATATACTATAACAAAAATTATTGTCCACTTATATGTCAACAAATAAATACTCAAAGAAGGTGTTTCCTAGGATTGTTCACATGTTCAGTTTCCTGGAACAATATTCCAGGCATTTTCAGTTTACTTGGCTTGTGTTTCTTGTTCATTTACACACAAATTGACCAGTTACTTAGAGTCTCTTACATTGTAAGGGTCAATATGTACTTGGTAAATTATGCAGGTCAGAATAAGCAGATGATTTGCCTATCATTTTATGTTTTCTGGCAATCTTGTCTGTTTATTTCCAAACATACTATTATTGCCTTTCGATTCATGTTTTATGTTGTCTCTCTTATTGTCATTACAAATTTTCAAAATTCCAACCCACCTCTAAGTCTACTTTCCATGCCTGATATACCTATTGTAGGCTGAAATATGTCTCAGATTCACCAACTCGTTGAAGTCTTATCTTAGGGTTACACTGTACTGTTGTTTACAAAGATATTTCCAAGATTATATAAATGCTTACTTTATAGTTATTTCCTGTTATCCATTGGTTTATGCAGTAGAATATTTTAAGGTGCATTACTTTTGTTCATGTTGCATTTGTTTAACTCTGGGAAGCTGTGTTAAAATGCCTGTGTAAAACACCTGGTGGTCTAATAAAGAACTGGCCAATAGCAAGGCAGGAGAAAGGATAGGCAGGGCTGGCAGGCAGAGAGTATATTTAGAAGGAGAAAACTGGTGGTGGTGGAGGGGGATTGCAGATTTAGGAGCCAAAGAAGGAAGAGGATTCCAGGCAACAGCCACACAGCTACATATCGAGCCATGGAGTAAAAGTAACATTTACGGAAGTAAGAGAACAAGAAAAGCCCAGAGAAAAAAGTAGATGGGATAATTTAAGATAAGGAAAGCTGACTAGAAACTAAGCCAAGCTAAGGCTGGGCATTCATACTTAAGAATAAGCCTCAGTGTGTGATTATTTGGGAGCTGGGTGACAGGCCCCTCCAAAAAAAAGTAAAATACCAACAATAGAGTTTCTTCAAAGTAGCTAGTGAAATATTTTATTTAATTCTGATTAGAATTTATGCTCATCTCTTTTGTATTAGTATAATGCCCTAAACAGAGTAGTCCCTAATCCAAATGTATTGAAACCATTCCCTTGATTCATAGAAGTAGTTATTTTATAATTATCTCTCTTTGCCAGTATTTAGTAAAGCCTTGATATCCTAAAATACCCAAGCACTTCTAAACAAACATCTGGTATCCTGTTATTGCAAGAGCTTCAAATTAATTTTTAGTGTAGAAGTTGTAGCTTGAAAGAATTTTTTGTAGCTGCATAATATAAGGAAATTGCTATTTTTACATTTACATGTATGGAAATAGGCCTTTTTGTACCTGTTGACATTCAAATCTTCTTAAATGCTTAATTTATGTGAGCAGTATGGATATTATTTTGGTTGAAACAATATTCCTCAATAAACATTTTGTGAAACTTCACTTCTAGATGACAGATTACAATGTCAATTAACAAATTTACTATGAGAAATCATAAGAAATAAATTAAATTAAATATATGACTCATATTTCAATTATACTTTAAATCATAATTATAGATAATGTACATCCACAACATAATTAATATTCAGTTAACCTTTCTTCACATTTTTATTTTATTTTGCTTTAGCGTTTCTAGATCTGATTTCCTGTTTTCATCAGCAATTTGGTAATTTCATTACCAATCCAAATAGCACTTGGTGATTATTTTTTTCTCTCACTCTTAATAATCCACTGTGAGGAAAAAAATCATACAAATATTACTTCAGGTATATAACAGGAATATAAGTAGCTGTCTTACAAGTTCTCATGTAGATTGCGTGATATTCTCTCCAATAAATTCCAAAACAAAATATTATGAAGAACACAGATATAGCTTGATGGTAATAAATGTAAGACAGTCTGTGTCAGAAAGAACAATGCATTATAACAGATCAATAATGATCAAGTGAAGGAAGAGCTAATAGAAGTGATATCGATGAACAGACTTCCTGCATTAAAATAAATATATGTACATGGCAATTGTATAAGTTTGAAAGGGACACTCAATTCACATGTTGAGAAATATGTGAATTCGGTTCAGTGCAGTGAAGACTAAGGCAACTAAAACATTTAATGTAGACTATTCTTTAATTACCTTAGCCCTAAATCTCTAACATGCAAGCATATAAAATCATGTGTTTGTTTTCTATGTGTGAGACAGAAATTGAGAGAGAGAGGCAAAGGGAGGTGGAGTTGAGGTAGGAAGTCAGAAAAAAAAAAAAAAAAACTAATGGAAACTTAAAAACACAGCACAAAATGATTTTCATTAAATATTTCTGTTTATATTTAACACACAAGATTTATAATTTTCAAAGTAAACACAATTCTTTGCCTTTATGTCATTATTAGACTCTAGCAATAGCCATGTTAATGGAAAAACTTTTTTGAATACACAAGAATTGAATTCAGTTATATGTAACACATGTAGTAAGGGAAGTGAATAATATCTCAGTAACATAACATTGCAATTATTTAATAATTCTGATAAAATATTAAGACATAGCATATTTCCAACATTGGCCCTACTGTAACTTAGAGTATAATAATTATCTGGCATGTCAATTGTATACATACACACATACACACACATGCGCGCATGTATGTATCTGTGTGTTAGTGATTATATGCACTTTTATAGTCTTGTCACTTTAATTATATTCTTGCAATGTCATAACTGCTTCTGAAATAATCAGTAAAGATACAAAAACAACCTCCAGCTTTTTAAAGTATACTCATGACCTCTGATTTATCCAATGTATGAGGATCTTATACAGACAAATTTATATGCTCCCCATATCAGAGCTTAGTAATGATCAAAGACATACAAGTATAATTATTGAGGTTAGAAATGTATATTTTTATGTCTTAAGTACTGTTTATCCTGTTGATTAAAAGCAAAAATTGGGCAGAAATTGATATGAATCTTTTCATTTTCTGTTATGTTGTAGGCAAATTTTTTTGAAATTCTCATTCCTGATATTTAAAACTACTATAACCCTTCTTGCCATCTTTGTAAGAAAAGTATGAAAAAAATCATTATTAGTCTCATCCTTAGCCAACTATTTTTTTTTTATTTCCATTGTCTCCAAAAAGCTATTTCTGGGGAAAAAATCATTCACTTTTATGCAGGGATCAAATGAAGTACTTGAAGTATGTGATATTCACTGGATACCTGAAACTCAGAATGTGGAGGGGAATTTAGTCAGAGTTCACGTTTTGGTGGGTGTTGAAGTGATTCTGTGAAAAGTGCTTAGAAGCAAGCACAGGACATGCTCTTCATTTGTAAGGAATGGAAGACCAAGGGTTTCTGAAGAGATGACTCAACTTGGGGAGATCAGGCAACATAAAATGTGATAAGTGATGATCAAAGTGAGCCAAGGTGTCATGCTAGATTGTCCACTTGACAGGATCTAGGTTCAGCTGGGTCTTGTAAATTTGGTTAGCCTAGACTGTGAGCCACCCTCTCCCATGGTCTGTGCCGTCCATGGAAAGAAAGGAGAAACCAAGCTGAGGGTCGCATTGACCCCCTCTGATTCCTGACTGTTTGAGCCGCTTTCTCAAGTTTCTGCTGCCCTGCCTTTCCTGTCATGCGACATTGTACCCTCAAACTCCAGCCCAAAAGAAGCACTTCTTTCCTGAATTAGCTTTTGTCGGATGTTTTATAGATACGACACAAGTAACAAAGATACAAGGCAACGAGTCAAGTATCAAACACACAACTGAGATTATGGATATGTACAGAGCTAAAAATAGCTGTTTTGTTGGTCAGTTATTTGGTAGGATGAAAATGTGTACATTCAAATTTTGCACACAAAACATTATGAGCAAAGTACAGTCTTTAAAACTTTAGAATCATATAATGCCTAAAATATATCTGAAATCCTGGAAAATGAGTATACTATAGATTTTTTTTACTAAAGAATATCTGGTTTCTTACAATTTATGTTGATTTTCATCTAAGTATTTCAATACTGCATTACTACAAATGATTTTTATTTAATTATGCATTCATGTACTGTAATAGCACGTGAAACTAAATAGGATTTTATTTTACCAATATTACTGTAATCATGAATAAATATGTTTTGATATTGTTTGGGGGCACTGGTGTGGGAATCTACAGCCTTAGGTATGCTAGGCAAGTGTTCTGTTATTATACTAGATCCTCAGGCATAATACATACATGAAATAGTATAACTATATACAGTGAATACAATATATTATAAATATTGTCTTATTAACTTTGTCCTGCTGAGGGCTCTAAAAATAATTTTGAAAAACTGATTCTGAGAATCTTTTTTTTCTTTTTCTTTTCCTTTTTTTTTTTGTTTTTTTTTGTTTTTTTGTTTTTTGAGACAAGGTTTCTCTGTGTAGCCTTATGCCTTTCCTGGAACTCACTCTGTTGCCCAGGCTGGCCTTGAACTCATAGAGATCCATCTGTCTCTGCCTCCTGAGTGCTGGGATTAAAGGCGTGCAGCGCCGCTGCCGCCGCCGCCGCCGCAGCCGCCTCCGCCTCCGCTGCCGCCACCACCACCACCACCATCTGGCTAATTCTGAGAATCTTTATCTGAGCATTCCAAGGGTATTGCAATAGGTATGATAGAAATACCATACAACAGATACCTACAACAGATGCCTGGTGCTTAGAATTCATAATTTTTATTAGCTCTACCCAAATAAAACAAGTTACAAAATGGTTATATTTATTAATTTATCGGAATAAGAATATCATTCTCCTCCTTAATATGCTATTGTCAATAGAGTATCCCATAATACCCATTTAAAATGTCCTTTACTACTTTTATCTAATTGCTGACATAATGGATAATGAGTGAGAGAATCATCTTTATAAAATTAAAATGTCTATAAGAGTTTTAATAATATCATTGAAATTCAACAATCAATTTTTAAGTAATTAAAAGTAATAACTCCAACAGATAGAAAAGACAAAAGATTTGTATTGCGTATTATATGATGGGAATCTTAATAATTTATTTGCAAATCCAAGTACAATGTTTATTTTACATTGTGCTAGGCACTATATTCACCTTGGGCAATTTGAAATCTCATCACAGTATTTGAAACATTTATCAACATTTAGGAGGTTGTATAAAATAAACTAAGACTTTTCTGGAAATCGAGAAGTTACAAGATTTTAATTTGGAAATAGGTCGTGTTAAAAGCAAATGGCAAAAGTAATTTATAAATAAAATGAAAAAAATATATGCTAATGACAATTTTATCACTGAGACTAATAGTTTTTCTTATACATGTAGGCATGCATTTCAAACTTTTCTTATTTGTTTATTTAGTATTAATTTTTTCATTCATTTTAAATACCAACCAGTTTCCCCTCCCCCTCTACTCCTGTTCCCTCCCACCACCTCCTGTCTACTTCCCGCATCCACTCTTCCTCTGTCTCAGTTCAGAAAGAAACAGGCCTTCCATGGGAGTCAACAAAACATGGCATATCAAGTTTAGACAGAACCAAGCACCACCACCACCCTCAATCAAGGCTGGGGCAGGCAACCCCGCATGAGGAGCAGGTTCCCCAAAGTGGTGGGATCAGGGCCAAGGATGGGTCCTGATCCCACTGCTAGTAGCCTCACAAACAGACCAAGCTACAACACTGTCACCCACATGCAGAGGGCCTAGGTAGGTCCCATGTAGGCTTCCTAATTCTAGGTCAAGAGTCACTGAGTTCCTATTTGTTAAGGTCAGCTGTCTCTGTGGGTTCCCCATCATGACCTTGATACTCCACTCCCGCTCCCAACCCCCTGCTGTTACAACCCTTCCTTTCTTTAGCAGGAATCCAGGAGTTTGGCCCAGTCCTTGGCTGTGAATCTTTGCATCTGCTTACATCAGTTACTGCATAATCACTTGAACTAATTAAACAAGTAAACAAAATAAAAACTTGAAAAAAACAGCAATTAAACAAAACAATGTTAATAGTAAAATATCACAAAAAAATTGTAGAGAAGAATAGAGTGTAAATAAAACTCAGTAAAAGTTTTTTATGTTCTACAGTCAGAACCATTTTGGATTTTAAGTCAAACAAACTCCTTTTCAGTTCTGTTGATTATTTGTGGTTCAGAATGCTTTGTTTGGTGTAATGTATTATATTACTTACTATTTATTAAATAATCTTCCTTTCCTAAAGTGTCAAAACAAATTTTTGAACCCTGAAGTCTAAATTAACCTTGTCAAATCATATAATCAAATCATGCTGGAATAATTTCGGTTATAAATAAGCTGATTTAGGTATCTTTTTTTATCCTGTTCCAAGTTGATAAAAGTTCTTTAAATTCATTTTTTTCCTCTTAAAAATTGAAGTTCATTTACATTTCATCTCTTTTGATAGTATATAAAATACTTTATTGTAGTTTGGTTTCTTTTAATGTATTAGATATTTAGTGAATGGAACATTAATTACTAAGAAAGGCCTTTTCTAAGGGAATTCAGTGAATTTCCAGTTGAAGCTGACTCACTCAATTTCTTGGCCTCTTCTAGGAAAATAGCATATGCAAGAGTATACTTTAATAACCCAGACTATTTCACAATTCACAATTTAATCACATGCAATTAAACTCTTTCATGAAACGTCATTTCATGCAGCCACAGGAATTCCCACCCCAATCAGAGTAATGTTATCATTCCTTTTATAGGATTGCATTTTTCTGATCAATATTTCTCTGGTCTATTCCAATTCTCTCAGCATACTGAAAGACACATGAGCTGTCTCTGGCTACTTTTCACTCTCATTCTTAATTCATGTTTTTATAGCCATTTCTGCCATGCCCTTTAGTAACTGCTATTTCCATATAGAAGAACCTTAGTTTGCCCAACTAAAACATTACAATGTGTTCAAACATGTTTGATCGCTCAGAATTCTTTTCTCTCTGTTTTATTTTAACCAGCTGCAACAGAATAATTTTTCTTTCTCAGAAAAAATTATACAATTTATGTTACAATTCTTTCTCTAACCATCAAGTTTGTGGATTTCAATTGGAAATTATAACCATGCATGTGTTATTGAAATGCTGTTATCTGTTGTTTTAATGGAAAGGTTATGTAATAATGTGGTGGTATTGTGTCCCCCAATTGATTGTGCACCCTAATAACCTTACCTAGGTCAGAGAACTGAACAGACAATACACATAGAGGCCAGAAAATCGTGGCATACACACCTTTAATCCTAGCCTTCTGGAGGCAGAGATTCATCTGGATCTCTGTGAGTTCAAAGCCACACTGGAAACAACCAGGCATGGTGACACACACCTTTAATCCCAGCATTTGAGATCCCATGTCTTGCTTGGGACAGACACATGCCTTTAATCCCAGGAAGTTATGGCAGGAAGCAGAAAAGTATATTAAAGCATGAGAACTAGAAGCTGTTAAACTTTTATATTTTTAGCAGCAGTTCAGCTGAGATCCATTCAGAAGAGGACACAGAGGTTTTCAGTTTGAGGAAATGAAATCAGCTGAGGAATTGCGAGGTGAGGTTAGCTGTGGCTGGTTCTGTTTCTCTGATCTTTCAGGTTCACCCTAATACCCTAATAAGACCTTTTAAGATTCATGTTACATAATACTAGTTATAAATGTATTTTTTAAGATAAATAGAATTCAGTTAAGTGGAGTAAAAAAGATGCCTCAATAGTTAAGTGTATGTAATGTTCATAAACAGGTCCCAAGTTTGATTCCCATTACCCAAGTAGGGTGGCTCACAATTGCCTGTAACTCTAAATACAGGACATAGCAATCTCTCTTCTAGCCTCCATGAGTGTCTGTACTTATGTGTACAAACTCATACATGAGCATCTGCACTACTGTAAACAAACCTGCACAACAACATATGCATATTTAAAAAAATAATCTTATGAATTCAGGTAATGACATTAAAAACAGAGTTTGTATTTCAAAATATGATAAGTATTTTCATAATTTGAAAATATATGCTTATTTAATTTAATAATCTGTTGCTGATATTATTATAAGCATAACTGGACAGATTAATAAATCATATCTCTTGAAATAGCCTGTTTAAAAAGAAGGGATTATTCAAAGTGTGGTTACATTCCTCTTTTGATATGATTTATGTTGTCAAAATAAAAACAGTCATGAACAAATCTGTATACCCATTCCATTCTTCCATCAGACAGTAAGAGCTTATAAGGACTACTGTTTTTTTTTTTTTTTCTCATTTTCTCCTCCTTTGTAATGTCTAACAAATAAGTGATATCTTGTATTGATTTTTGTGAATGACTCCAATGCCATTCAAAAGCATCAAATATTTTAATATCACAGCAGTGACATGCCTTGGTTTTACTCACAAGGTGACTTGGGGAAAAAAGATAGTCAGGGGTGAGAATTTCTATGATTTCAAAATAAGTAGGTGTATATAAATAATTGGTTTGTGACAGTTTTAATGACAACCTAGCCATAGAAGACTGTGAATCTACATATTGAAGAAAGCAGTTAAAATGTTGACTCGAAGAATGACAGAGCTAGAGAGGAAGCATTTAAGCGGAGACAGGCAGCTTGTCTAAATAGGGCTAATATTAAATACAGGTGATTATGGCATTTGAAATTGAAATTAAAAATAATCTCTGATTCACTTATTTTAAAATTGCAAAATCCTCTCAGCTGCAGATTTCACCAGGTGCTGGTACAGTTGAAACAACAAGCAGATCCAATGATTTAAAAATAACAACCACGGGTGTCACCTGATGTCACTCCAGATAAGAAATGATGTTCCCAATCAGAGAGAACACTCTGGTATTCATCCTTACACCTCCTCAACCTGTGCTACATATTTATATCATGAATTTTAAAATCATCTTTTGGATCTTGAACATATTAAATAGATTAAGCTTTCCAAATGTTGTAAACACAGACAAGAAATGGAACTGCTCTCATTTTAGAGACTGTATACCTGCACATGGCTTCATTCAAATGCTTTTAAAGAAAAGGAGATACCATGATTTTTTTTTCTTCCAAAATACTAAAAACAGGACCAAATATCCATGTAGGACTCATCACTTTTTAATTCTTGTTTAAAATAGATTCTTCTCTCCTACAATACATCCCAACTACAATTTCCCCTCCCTCAACTCCTTCCAGCTCCCTTCTCCCCCAGATCCACACCCCCTTTGGTTCCTTTTCAAAACAGAGCAGGCCTTCACTAAGATAGACAATCCCAGGCTTCTCAAGTATATAACCTCATAAAAAGCATCTGTCAGGGCACTCATGCAAGCAAGATACTAAGTGTTTGTGTGCATTTACTTTCCCCCAGTAAAAACCCATGAAGAAGGTATTTGCATGTATCCATGTATTAAGTAACTATCATTCTTAAAAGTTTCAGACTATTTTCTAAGATCAAAACAAATCTTTAATGATCTACAAGGACAAGTGTTTTTCCATTTGTAAACTTAAATATATATCTGCAGAGATGATTTTTCAAAATCAGCTTGGAATGAAACTCTAGAGAAATTTAAAACTGTGATGGTTTCACTTTCCATTACCTCTCCCACATTTGACAACAGTGCATGCAGAAAGGGCTCTCAGAATCACACAAGAATTTACTAGTATTACCTTACAGAATGAATTCCCAAAGATATCTATGCATAAAACCTACTTTCTTAAAAAAACATTTTTTTTCAGACTACCTTAACTCCCAAAAAGTGAATAAACAATCGTTAGATTAAATTATTGGGAAATATTTCATCATTATTTCTAGAATTTCAATATTTTCCATGTTTTCATTCTCAGAAGTTCATGAAATCTGGATGTGAACTAGAAAGAGCAATGAAGGAGTTGATGGGAGAATGCTGCAGGAATAAAATGAAGACTTTGGGCAGTCAGCTCAGGAGAGGCACACAGAGCTTTATGATGGTTGATAGGGACACAACACAAAGTTGAGTCGTATGTACACAGGCATGGTACATTGGCAAATGGATTGAATTCTACCATAATTTTCCAGAAAATAGCATAAGTTTTAGTTTTTTAGTTCATTAATTAATATGTTAAACAATACAACTAACCGATTACTGATATATGAAGTAGCACACTTCCGGAAGTCAGGCTCTCAAGGAGCCACCCTGTCTGGAATGTAGAATCTCTGGTTGAAAGGTTTGTGTTTAGCCTACTCTTTCTCTCTCTTCAGACCACACCCAAGGTATATTTCTCCTTGTCTAGAAAACATGTGAATAAAAAAATGTGATAGTCCCTGTTATGTTTGCACTGATATCTATGTATTTATCTATCTCTGTCACTCTATCTCTGTATCTGTCAATCTACAAACTATAAAAAACTAAACTGTATTTATCTGCTTAATCGTCTCACATTTTATTTTTAATATTTTGATACTTTTTTGCTAAAGACCAAAAAAATCAAGTCATCTTGATAAATATATAATATCTGTGTATATAATATATATGTATGTATGAGAAGGAGGTGGAAAATTCGGAAAAGGCAATTCATCAGTAGACAAATATAGAAATAATTAGAACACAATTCAACTTATATTCCAGTAAGAAATGATTTTTATGATACATACTACAATAGCTGAGTTATTCTTGTTTCTTAATTATACATTATTTTAGATATAGAACCTTTTCAGAAAATCACTGAATTTTATGTCATATGACCATGCAGAATTCTGAATGTCATCTTTTCCTGAACTCATATAATGCTTCTAGTGATTGAAGTCTGCATTTTAAGGATAACAATACAACTTAAACAGGTGCATGTGAAAACATGAGACTTTCTAAATTGTTTTAATTGGGAATTGTTTCCTAAAATTCTAGTGAATGTATCTGTTAATCATTTTAGATCCAAAGTTTGCTAATGCTTTTAAAGCAATCCATATCAACTTTAAATTATCACATGGAGCTTAGGAATATACTAGGTACAGATTGCTTTGAAAGGGAAGAATATCCTTTTCACTCTGAGCTCAGAGACTAGATAAAATGTCTCAGAAAGCAAAATCCACAGAAAACTATCAATTACCAATGCATTGCCACAAATTTAAAGTAAATACTTAATTATATTTTGTCTCCATTAACCTCTTGATGATGTTACATTAAACTACAAATTTACCTTCCAGATAATTTACTGAATTTATGTTATGCAAATCTTATCATTGAGATTGTTTATTTTCTTAACCCTTTAAACCATTATCCAATACAAAGATAATTTTGCTAGTGTTTAATACATTAATTGATACATTCTATATAGTAATTAATACATTCTGTATAAGAGAGAATATATAGAAAATATAATAAAACTCATTAAAATAATGATTTTTCCCAAATCAGTGTTATATCTGCTTCTTGTTCCTTAAAATTCTACTTTTTTCTATGAAAAGATTAAAACATCTTATTTTTGAATAATATCTATGCATATTAGTGAGCTGAGTTTAACATGATAATTATATAAAATATAAGGGAGTGTTTTTAGCACACCATTGTGCTTCTAAAACTAACAAAAAATGAGTCACTTAGCTGTCCAAGTCTCTCAAAGTGAAGCCCATAACATTATCAAAAATTGTAAAAAGTTACACACTTAGAAGTAAGACTTTACTGCTGCTTATTTGGACAAATTCATAAAATTAGCATAGGAAATTTCATCAGGATAGTGAAAGAATTAAATTTAAAATAGAAATGTTTTAGAATGTATATGGCAGTATAAAATCATATAAATCAGGAACTACGAAAGTAAGCTCTTCATTTTTAAGCATATCCTACCTATACAAATATTAAATAGTTAATTTCTGCATACATTAAATAGTATCTGCTTACTACAATTTTAATTCAGGAAGACTTTGGTTTGAAATTACTAATATATTTGCACCTTCATTTACATATTACATCTGTGGGAATTGCCTTGTGAATGGAAACAAATTGTCTTTTCCTATTAATATCAGAGTCATTAATAGAAACATGTTTTGCAGGTGTTTAAAACATTGAAAAATATCAAAAACCTTTTGGAAATCATCTGTGGCTATTTAGTTATCTGTGTCATTACAAATTTAATATTTCCAATTATTTCTTCTGTTTTCTGGAATATGTTTCCTATTCCAAATATATCTGGAAATTAAAAGAAATAATTAAAACATAATGACCTTAGAATGTTATTCTATTGTAGTTGGTTATTTTCAAATCAATGATAAATTTATACTTCAGCATTTATGAGAATATTTTAAATGGTGGTAATTGGTTTTGTCAAATCTTGTACATTTGTAGATTATTCAGATTCATTGGTAAAATTCATATTTCAAATTCGTTTCTATCAGAAATGCTTTTGGAAGGCTGAGAATGTAACTCAGTTGCAGACTGCTTGCCATTATAAGCACATGTTCTAGTTTCAATCCCCAACTCTGTCAAAAAACAATCAATCAAAATATGCTTTTGGAAATACAACATATAATTGTTAGATCTGGTCATTTCAAACTAAAGAAATGTAGTTGGTAAGTAATATAATATTGTTATTTGTTTATGAAAGGATACACTAGATTATCCAAAGTTAGAAGTATTACTGGAGTCAATTCGCTGCAATTGTTGCTTGAAAGTGAGTCAAATGCTAGACCCAGCCACATCTAGTATGAGCAGGAAGATTACCTGCAATGATAAATTTATTGAGATGCTGATAAAAGATGATAAGGATGCCTGAACAAAGGAAAAAGTGACAACCACACAGCATCTGTGATGTGTCCACCACTCTGGTTTCTAGGGTAGAACAAGAACCTGTTTCCAAATTCTTTTGCACATCTTCTGAGTACGGTGGGCTGACCCTGGAGGTGATCAAGGACTATGTGGTAACATCACAGTAAGAGAGCAAGGCATAATCATTTGGACATTTACAAAAATATGTATACATACAGTGATTTCAATTTTCTAAATCATAGATCTTCTCAGTTCTCATCAACAACACAAAACTGTAGGTAATTTTCTCTGTGTGTGAATGAAACTGAGCCTATCTTAGCTCAGAAATAGATTTATGCACACAGAATGTTCTCTTCAATCTACAAGCAATTGCTCTTTTGAGTATTATTGATAAACACTTTTGTTTGAAATGTGAGACTATTTATTTACATCTTGAATACTTAAGCAAACACCATAGAAGATATTTAGTGATTATTTTGAATATTTATTAAAAAAATTAATAGTAATATTAATGAGAATGAAAAAAGGGAAATCGTATTGCTGAACATTCCAATTTTAAACAACAAATGTATTTAAAGGGAGACATTGTTTCTTAATGAAAGTTTTTTTTGTTGTTATTTCATTATCTTGTATTTCAGTAAAAAATTGAATGAGTTGAACATTCTAGGCACTGCTGAATGCAGTGCCCTAGGAAACAGGCTCCAAAAATACACTGACCTTGTCACAACCTCAAACGTTCACGTCTAAACAGTTCAGCTAAACAGAAATGCACTTTCTACAGCAAGAGTTACTAATAGTAATTTTAGGTAACTGTCGCTTTAAAGGTAGCCATCAACGCTGCCTAAATACACATTATATTTATATAAAAACCTGGTATCATCTTTCAACATATATTTCAAAGGGAGCTGATACAGTGAATAAGCCTTAAAAGCTACTACATTTTCTTGTTATGCTACTGGGAAAGAAAATTGTAGTCATTAGTCAAAAATGTGAATAAAATTGGTTATATGCTACACAGTGACCTTGATATTGATTTTTAAAGAAATATTCTTATAACCTGCGTGATACCAAAACAACTACTGTTTCACAACCTCACCTCTACAAAGAAACTACTTTCCATTTGAGAACATTATATATTTGACAGTTAAAGAAAGAGCATATTGGCCACAAACATTTTAGTAGATGGGAGTATAATGGAGGTAGAGAAATGATATTATGGTAATGTAACTATTACAACTTGAGGCACATGGATTCTTTTACATTTATCTTAAGCTTTATGGAATATTGAATGAGCAGCCCTGCATATGAAATAGCATAACCAGTTTCCAATATTAAAAACCATATCAGAGGCTGATAAACTGAACACTGTAATAAACTTGTTTGTTTCCTTACAGCATTCAATTAATAGTTGCTTATTTTGATGCATGGATTTGTTTTCCAAATTTCTTAAATAAACTGTAGATCTCTGTAGGTTTTCTAAGAAAATGCTAGCATTTTTAAAAGATGTTACCAACGAGCCCCAGGCAATCTCTAGGTAGTTGTGGTACTTGGGATTCCAACTGAGAAAAGTGTCAATTAGTTCCAATTTTGAGGATGACATTCATGAAATGGCCTCTAATGTAACATAAAATATTGAGGGAACTTGGTGACATGTTTCCTCAGGATATGTAGAGAGTCCAACATAGGCAGTGTTCTATGCCACTATCTAAGTGAGACAAGGACTGCCAACACCAACACATTTAAATAGAAAATGAAATCTCAATCTTTAAGTTTGGCTTTACAGAGTCAATCATGCAGTTCAAAATACTTAGAAGGCTCTTGATGTATGACTAGTTGAACACTGAAGTCTTTTGCTTATAAGCTTGTGTGTATTTGTGTGTGTGTGTGTGTGTGTGTGTGTGTGTGTGTGTGTGTGTGTGTTATGACTTGCCAGCTATACTAAAGAAGAAAATAGTTTCAAAAATATTTTATGGGACATTAATATATGAAAGTAATTGATGTTTGGATCAAATCCACCCACATTCCATATCCTTCAATTCCTCCCCTATCTCTCCATGCTATTCTTTCACATATTAATGATTGTTTTCTCTCTCCACCAGCCACATGCCTCACTCTCCACCTTTCTCCTTTCTCTCTCCAAATCCATTTAGTGCTGTCCCTACATACATTAATGTAAGATGCTATATTCCAGCATGTTTAGCCTGTCAAGTACCCATCTCCATAACAAAATCAAAGCACTTGACACTTCCTTAACAAATAACCAACAATTTCCAATAGCTCCTCTGACATGGCCCCTTTCTGTCATGCTGCGATTTCAGCTATCTTGATCTTGTAAAATTATTGTGCTTTCTGTCTCATCTTCTATGAGTTCATTTGTGTTAATGTGCTGCCATATCTGCTGTGTCCTCTTTAGCAATAGCTATATGCTCCCTCTGGTCCTTACATAATTTCTGTCCTCACCCCCACTTTGTGATGTCCCTTAGCCATAGGGTGAATGGTGGGGTATAGAGATCCCATTTAGAGTGAGTATACACTTTATTATTCTCTGAATGCTGAACAACTGAAGGTCTCTGTATTGAATGCCTTTTACTGTAAAAAAAAAATCCTCCAATGAAAACTCATGGATAGATTAGTCTATGAATACAAAGGTAACAAGTTGAGGACAGTTTATTACTATGTCGATATATCTAATCATAATACTAAGACTTTTTCCTGTGGTCTATGACCTAGATTGCCATAGTTTCTTTGTTGTTATTGTTTTTGAGTTAATCAGGTACACATTTCTTTGGACAGTGGGGTTTCCATCCAAACAGGAAGTGGATGATTACTATGTTAACATCTGTGTCACTACAACACTGATGGGCATATCTGTCTAGTCCAGTTGTCATTGCAACTTCCAGGGTTCTCAACTGGGTAAAACTGTTGATGAATTTCCTTTTCTTACCAAATAGCATGCAGAGTACCTTTTTGTTCTATGAAAAGTATCCAATAAGTTTTACATTTTATGGCTCCACATATGAAGCAATGTATAAATTATTGCTCTGAGTCATTCATTCAATGTATTGACCATAAACTAGGGCACATTCTTAGGACAAATGACCAGAATTGTGAAAGGGCCTAAGAAACATGCAAGAAAATCAGATCAGAGTTACTGACAAGTTCAGTTATTGTTTTAAAATGTTGATCCATTGTCCAACAAACGAGACTCAAAGTTGACAATAATTGGTAAGATTTCAGATCAAATGTGCAATGTTATTAGGAAATTCCATAATAGACAAACTTCTGTAACAATTATCACCATTTGAAATGAGACTATCATTGTTAGGTGACTAATGCCTGGGATAAAACTCCATCCTGGGAAATAACAAGAATTAAAGATCGTTATACAGTATTTGATGAGAAGACCTTTATAGTTCATGCCATTTTGATGTTCTGTACATTTAAGAAATAAAACATTCATTAGTATGAGATTTAAAAAAATCCCCCAAAGTTTCAATGTTCCAAGTATTCAAGAGATGAATCATTCCAGATTCATTGTGCAAAATTATTTTTTAGTTAAATCCAAGTTGTTTGAGGCACAACAGTTTCATGTGGTTATCTGTCTACGTAACACTGTAAGACTCCACTGAAATGACAGACATGGGGAGAAAAATAAATCTTCTCACCACACACTCTGTGCATTTAAAATAAAATTGAAATTCGGTTTAGGAAACTGTATGTTTTCCATAATAAACAGGAATGGCCTTAACATATAAAGTCAAAATACAAGAAAATACTTGCCACTATGCCAAATTTCCTTTATCCATTTCTCATTATTTGGGTCTATAGTAAAACAAACAAAAAGCAACTCATTAACAAATTCAGATGACTTAATAATATGTGAGAATTCTCTGAAAATCAAAATTAGAGAGTTAAGGAAGTTAGGTTTGTCTTTATAGATACTGGTTTTATGCAAATCAGGATAAGAGAAATGAATGTGTAAAGACAGTAGAGGTGAAATACAGCCAAATAAAGGAGAAGTGAGAGAAAAAAGATGGTGGTACTTGGTGGGAGTATGGACAAATATCGGTTAGGACATCTGAATTCTGTGGAGGCTATCACTAAAGATGTACATCACCCAAGCAAGGTATGAAGTCCCTTCTAACCTGAATTATCCCATCTATTATGGGAGAGGATTCGATTTATTGAGCATTAGATATATTCTGAAATCTAAAATTCTACCACTATCTCAAAATAATGCAATCTAAATCATTTAAAAAAAAATCTATCAAGAAAATCATTGTGTGGATGAATGTGTGAATGGTGGCAGGATATTGAGAAACCCAAACTACTTATAGACTGAATGTATGAAAGGGTCAGCATGCTGATTGTTGCTTTGGTTTGTTACTATAATTAAATTAATCAAATAAACTTGTTTTGAAAACCCATTCAGTTACATATTGCACTTGCTACTATGGTGGTTTTTAGAAATGTCATGTGAGATGTCTGGTGGCAGAACCTAACTGTCCTGTGTTTGTAGTTAGTGGGCTCTCTCTATCAAAGCTGTGGAGACTGCAGAGGCCCATTTCCCACTGTTACTTTAAGCCAATTATTGATAGTGACAGGTATTCTACAAAAGATCTGTTTCTTCTTTGTCTGTGACACTGGATTGAAACATTAGTGGCCCTGTGAAAGTCTCTTTGCCGTGCACTACATTTTGAAATACTTTCACATGAATTATTTTTTTTTCTTTTCATTCTGGGACACATCTGCCTCCCAGTCTCATAACCTCCTTCTCTTGCCCTTAATCTCTTTGACCACCATGTATTTCACTAATCACTTCTTTCACATGTAATCCTATTATGGGTTTGTTATATGTAGGAAACAGAATACATGATTGCCAATATCCTTCTTTTTATTTTCCTTATTTAACTTATGTGTAAATTGTGGATAATATATAATTCATTTGACAACTGTGAAATTAAAGGTTATCTGTAAGATTTAGCAAAATTATCATATATTGTTAATATTTAATACTGTAGTCTGGCTAAAAATGGACAATTATCCAGAGCATTTTTGTGTACCATCTTTCATGTTCATATTACATCCTAAACTTAAATATTAGTACACATATATAAAAAATTATTCTTCATATAATCCTAAAAAGCATTTCATTCATAGATTTTGCAAATAGATATAATTAGGACTATCAATGACTGTCATAATTTCTCTTAAATGATCAGTGTACTCCATTCTGGCCTATTAGAATGAAGGTACAAGATTTTGTCTACCCATCAGTATATTATTATGAATCTGGAATTCAGAAAATTCAACCAGTGATAAAACAATCAATTTTTAAATTGCTTTATTTGTAATTCAGACAAAATATTAAGTATCCATTAGGTGTAGATAAAGTTCAGAGAACAACCCTAGATAGTGAAAAAGAAAATCACAAAATAGGGTACATGTTTTTTAATAATTACAGAGTAGATGCTATACACAGAAGATATTGTGACTAAGATTTAAGGTCAGTTCTATACCTAAGTGCACTTCTACCATACATTACAAATTATGTATTCTTCCTCATTAGAAGTTAATCCATAAATTAGTCTGTGATATGATACATATGAGAAAGACAGTTAGGTCTTAAGGTATCATTACATTTCCATTACTGATTCAAGATCAGTAATTCAAATTTACATAATCAGTTGACTAGCCATTAGCAGTGATTACACAAGGAAAGGAAAGTTTAGTGACGAAGACTTCACAATGCCAGATGTGATTTTCAAAATGGTACATACAATTTAAATAATACAAATAATATCTATGTTAAATGATAACTATTTCATCCCCCCCCCAAAAAAAAAAAACTGTCGAATTTGCTTAACCTAAAGGGGCACAGTGTGCAGATCTTAGGCAAAGTTTATGATGACAAGCTTCAAAGCTTCCCTATTTGTTTTAAATATGATAGTTCAATTATCTGGACGGATGCAGGTTTTCACATTATCACTCATGAAGGAATGAGAACACAAAACATAATCCATGGTTAAACCGAAACGACACTGTCTATGATTATGTATGGTTCTTACTCACTCCATTAGTGCAAGTAATCGAGTGTTTGAATTTCAAAGAGCAGGTTTATCTTATCGGTCCATTATAGGTAATAAAAGTGACCTACATGAGGATGTTAGATTAGTGATTTCACTCAGTATTCACCTCATGTTTGGGAAGTGTGAAATTGCTAACGAACTCAAATTGTCTTTATCCCGTTATGTAAGAAATAGATCTCTGCTTAACAAAGCAGGTTAGGAGAGAATGGAGCACCTCCAGCAAGTGCTTCCAGGGCCTCCACCACCGCTGTTCTTTGTTTTTGCATCTCATTACCAGATGAATTAACAACTATATATGAACATCTAAGAGAAGTTTTGATAAGTTATGTACTCTGGATAATATTTGCAAAGATTATGTGGCAGATATCTGTTTCTTTTAAATAAAAGGTAGATTGCTATACTTGGGACCTGTCCATCATTGATGGATCTGAGATGCAAGACCTATATTATTTTTTTTTTAAATCTCGGTCTTCAATATTATGCATAACCTGTGTAGTTTTTTTTACAAAATTGCATAATGTTAGGCTATTATTAACATAATTTAAGTTTAATTTAGAATTTAAGATTATGGTAAATTTCTGATAATAGCAACAACTGTGATCATAAAATATTTTCATCTGATTTAACAAATCACAAAGTGAAGATATTTATTTTTCCTTTGTTTTCAGCTCTAACTAGGGTTCCCAGGCAGGATGTCCTCTATGATGCTTTTGCTTCAGCCTCCTGTATAGACCTTATTACTCATATGTAATATATGAGTAATATAATATACACTATACCTCACTTTATTCTGTTTTCAATGTTAATCTTCTTGCTAATGAAATTGTCTACATTTATATTGTTTTAATTTCTACAGCAGAGGAAATTATCTTGTCCTAGAGAATTCTTCTTGAGAGTATGTTTGATTACTAACTATGCACTTCAAAGGGAATGGAATCCTTATGCTATTTTATTTTCTCCTGGCAGACCAGTGTGTGTTTGTGTGTGTGTGTGTGTGTGTGTGAGTGTGTGTGCGCGCGCACGCGCGTGTGTGTACGTGTATGTATTTATGGAATTATTATCATGTATTAATCACACCTATGTTGCTGGAGGGTTCTCTCCAGGTTTCCCAAGCCCCACAGTCCCACAATCCACTTATAAAATAATCACTCAGACGCTTATATCACTTATAAACTGTATGGCCATGGCAGGCTTCTTGCTAACTGTTCTTTTATCTTAAATTAACCCATTTTTATAAATCTATACCTTGCCACGTGGCTGGTGGCTTACCAGCGTCTTTACACCTAATAATAGATTTTTGGTTTGTTTGTTTTTTTTGTTTGTTTGTTTTTGGTTTGTTTGTTTTTGGTTTCTTGAGACAGGGTTTCTCTGTGTAGCTTTGTGCCTTTCCTGGATCCCGCTCTGTAGACCAGTCTATTTCGAACTCACAGAGATCCACCTGGCTCTGCCTCCTGAGGGCTGGGATTAAAGGTGTGCACCACCACCAACTGGCTCAGTTTTCTTTATAGTATTTTCATAAACATATGTAATGCTTTATATCATAATCACCTACACATTATTCTATTATCCTCCTCCCATCCTTTCTGATTTTCTTCTTTTTTCCCAACTTGTCTTTAATTTACATTCACATCTTTGCTTAGTGATCCAATACATTTCATTGAGTTGTTTCCCAGGGCTGTGGGTAACAATTAGTTCATGGATGTATAACAGTAGTAGATATACCACTGTGGAAAAGGACTCACCTTCCTCTGTAGCAACTGTGAGCTGCTAATAAGTCTTCATGAGTGAGTAGAGACTAATGAGTCACCTGGTGCCTCTTTGGCAGGATGTTGACGTGTGCAATCTCATAACCACTATCTTTTCTAAAAGGAATTTGTGTGGAGGTCAGAGTTGTCCATTCTCCATGCATCCTTGGAGGTCTGAGGAAAACTTGCAGGAGATTCTTTTCTCCTTTGACCAAGAGAATCCTTAGAATCTAACTTAGGTTGTCAAACGTAGTGACAGGTACCTTTGGTCCATTCATTCAGTTCCCACGCTACACATCGATTCTTGGACAAGTTTTGTGCAGAATATCATAGCTGCTGTGTGTTCATAAGAGCAAAGGTCATGCCATAGTCTGAGCATTCCACAACACACCTCCATGTCTTCCATTTTAAAAATTATTTTTGTCTTTACTTCCCCAATGTACCACGAACTTTAGGAATGTGGCTATAGAGCACCTACTAATGTCTAAGCATTGAAGAATCACTTTTTTCCCAACACTTTGTCCATTTAAGTCCCTCTGAAGTTATCGCTGCTCACTGTAGCAACAACAGCAACAGCAAAAGTTTCTATAACCAAAATATTAATCTACTACTTATTTTATTAAAATAACACACGTTCACACCAGCATATAGACATGTGCATGGTAGACAAATAACTCCATCACTAAGCTGCCTTCTTAGCCCTTGCAATCCTAGTGTTACAACTACATGTTAAATTAAATTTTCTTATTTTTTAGCTTTCATTTTTATGTCAACTTTTCTATTTTCCCTCTAAGTCAGTCTTACGACTCTAATACTTGTTTATAGCAAGAAAAAATATGTAGGAAATAGTCTAGAAAGAAACTGTAGTCTCAGACCAC